>NC_137792.1:20301830-20901830 GCF_963383645.1 Muscardinus avellanarius | reverse complement strand
AGGATTTTTGTTAGCAACTATGAAAATAGGTGAACACGGTTCATGCCTCATATCTAGGTGAAAGAAACATGTGGATTGTTTCTAGAATTTGAAATGTTTGGTTTTTAAAATTCTAAGAGTAAGAAAAGGTTCAGATATTGTTTTGCATCTCATTGATCAGTATTTAGATTTTATGTCGAACAGCATTAACATCAGTGAATGTTTTAAAAGCCATATTTTCCAAGCCGGGCGTGGTGGCGCACGCTTGTAATCCTTGAGCTTGGGAGGCTGAGACAGGAGGATTGCATGGGTTCGAAGCCAGCCTCAGCTACTTAGTGAGACCCTGTTTCCAAATAAAATATAAAATAGGCCTGGGAGTATAGCCCGGAGGTAGAAAGCCTCTGGATTCCACCCCTAGTACCACCAATAAATAAATAAATAAATAAATAAATAAATAAATAAATAAATGCCATATTGTCCAAGTTCTATAAGCATCACTTACATGATGGCCAAATTCATGATAAACAGTGATATATTGCTGAACAGGAGAAATACACACAATCATCTCTCATGAGCCAGTTCTCGCATAGCAATGGACCTATGTCTATGCTGAAACTAAATCATTGGACTAGTATATGGGGTTGGCTTTCCTATTGATAGACACTTTAAAAAACCTGAACTTTTAACTTCTCTATAATCAAGCTATCAGTTTTATAACTAGAAAGGAGTAGATGATCTATTTTTCAGGATGGAGGACAGCTACCTGCCTACCTGAACACTGCAAAAATTAGAAATGAATTCTCATTATGTTACACCACAGTGCAACTTTGCATTACTCATATGTAAGATCAACATATGCTTGTCTGACAAAAGAAAACTTTAAAAAAAACCTCATGGTTTTGCTCTATCAAATTAAGGGAATCAGTTGGTCAAGTTGGTACTTCTCATTACAGGCAGAATTACTCTGCTCTTGGTTTCACACTTTTAACAATATCTTCATGGATTTCCCAGATATCTGGGAACATGTCAGTTTTGTTAAAACAATCACTAGGGTTTTTTTTTTTTCTCTAGTAGTGTTAAAAAAGAAGCCTACCAAATTCCATAACTCAGTAAGAAATCAGGAGGAGTTAAGATTTCTGTGAATTTGGGAACCCTGAAACTTGGACTGAAGAATAGAGTGAAATGCCCTAATACCTATTATTCCTACAAAATTCCTCTTACAATAAAAAGAAAAACTCCATAAAGAATTATCAGCTTTCTCTCTCATTTACGGTAGCATGAATGATGGTTATGAAACTGATTTCACTATTTTTTTTTTAATCTGCACTGATGTGCTAGTGAGTCCCTTTAGAATACTTTGGGTCTTGTTTCCCAATACCATCAGCTTTGGGTGTCAGTCAGCAATCTAAAAAACACTTTTATCATTCTGTCGTAAGCATTTGAATAGGCAGTCAAACATGATTTATTTTTCTAGCATTTTCATTATATAATCTGGATCTTAGACAAGATGCAATACATACTAAAGTATCCTTTTCATTTTTCCTTTCTTATTTTCTTTCTAATTCCTTTTTCTTATTTTTCTCCAAAACTCAAACTGATATATGGGCAGTAGTTAACTAGTTAGGGGTATGCGGTTATGGGAACAAGTCCAGCTCTATTTCCTACATGTCAAACACTGGTCATTACTCAGTGACTGCTACAAAACTAGTTCCAAAGTCTGTGGGAAAAGAAAATCAGATACAGATCCCGATTCTAATCTAATGTCAATGGGAAAATGAGTTTTAGACATAAATAAAGGATAGGGTGACAATCGAGAAAGAAAAAAAAAAAAGATTTAATGGGTAATAAGTACATGATTTTTCTGAAGCAGTCATCCTACTACCTAAATTCTGAATGTTGGGTTATATTTTAAGGTATTACTATTTATATTTAGGATGTCACTGAAAATCCATTTATATGTCTTAGTAAGAACTTTTCATCTCTTGATTAAAAATATATTAAAAGATCAACAATCTGTATGCCCATCAAAATATTAAGAGATTACATGTCAATATAGTTGTTATAGGAACAAGTCAATATGGGCAGAATAATGGCCTTTTAAAGATATCTGTGACATAATCCTCAACCTATGACTATGTTATGTTACATGATAAGAGGCACTTTGCAGATATGATTAAGGTTAAGGACACTGAGATGCAAAGATTATGCTGGGTAGGCAAAGCTTAATCACACAAATTTTTAATGGTGGAAAGTAAAGGCTAAAGAGGGGGCCAGAAAGATGACAGTGTATGAGAGACTCAGTGCCCCATTTTAGGTTCAGAATTGTAGGAGAATGCGAGGACCAGAGAAAGGCCTCTAGGAGCTAAGAAAGGCTATCAGCTGACAACACACAGGAAAGGAAGTCCTCTAATGGAACTGAATTTTGCCAACATCTGAATGAGCAAGGAAATGAATTTTCCCTTAAAGTCTCCAGAATGAAATGCAGCCCTGCCATAACTTCGTGTGTTTGCTTGTGTGTGTGCGTGTGTCTGTGTATGTATGTGTAAGTATGGTACTGAGGATTGAACTCCTCCCTCTATGCAGATTCTGGGAACACAGGTATGCACTGCCATGCCTGGCTAAATTTGTGTAATATTAAGCCACTTTATTTGTAATTTTTATTGTAACAATAGAGAACTAATATAGGGACAATAAATTAATACTGATTTCCCTATCATGGCAATGTAAACATTGCCTCCGTCATCAGGTAATATTAATGATTTACCTCATTGGTAACTTCTCTGAGTAGGTAATTAGATCTGTAGCATCTCCCATTTACAATAATTGATCTCTTTTGCTCCTTCAATCATGTATTTTTCATAATAGAGGCTACCATTGACAACTATTATTCAACTCGGTTTTTCTAGTACATTGGATGAATAGTCTGACATTGTTGCTTCTGTATTATTTGAAGTTTATTCAATATATCCAGATTTCTAAATCTGCTGGTTATCAGTTTATAAACACATATTTAGTTAAAATCACCACTATGAGTCTCAGTTTTCCGTTAAAGGTAATATTTAGCCAGGCATGGTGGTACATGCCTGTAATCTCAGTACCTGAAAGGCTGAGAGGAGAGGATTTCATGTCTGAGACTATCCTCTTCAATTTAGCAAGAATCTTAGCAACATTGGAGACTCTGTTTCTAAAAAATAAAATGAACTGGGAATGTAGCTCAGAGGTAGAATATCCATTTGTTCAATTCCTAGTAACATAAAAAGAGCAAACTATGAGAATTATGTAAGGATCCATTAAAATGACATATTTCCTTCTTCCTCTTTATTCACTCATCTAACAAATATTTAATAAAAATTTACTATATGCTAAACATTATCTGGGATAATTGTTATAATTTGTGTACGAAAGAAAAAAAATCCCTTTTTGAGTAAAATTTATACTCTAAGATACACTGATTGCTCTATGGCATCTTATATGGTTTAATAAAAGCAATATAAAGAGATACTGTGCACATTTAATAAGAATTCTTCAAATGCACCACCATATTATTTCTGATTAATCTTGCTTCTATAAAGGAACTCAAAAACTTCTTTCTGGTTCAGAACAATGCTATCTCTCTTTAAAGCTTTCCCATTGTATTGCATTGAAAAATCCCTCATACTTTCCATTTAATAAAGAATAAATATTTAAACTAATTAGGACAATCAAAGTAATTAATAGATATATTAGTATAGAATGTTTAGATATAAGTTTAGATATACAATGTTTTCTGAAAGAGCTCATATATTAGTGCAAAAATGTTCCAATGTGAAGCAATTGAATTATGAGGGCTCTAATACATCAGTGGATAATTTCATTAGTGGGTTAATGGAGTTTTTGGGTAGGGTAAACAAGTAGAGTATGAATGGAGGAGCTGGATCACTGTGAGAATGTGTGATTGGGGACTACACATAGGTCCATGGACTCCTTTCTTATTCTCTATCTCTGTTTCCAGCCTCTATGAAAAGAGAGCAAAGTTTCTTTCCTCATGCTCTTTCTCTGTTACCCGCCACCATGCCCTGAGCTCTGGACTATCATGAATTGAACTATTATGAATTGAAACCTCTGAAATCTCCAAAACAGTGAGGAAAACAAATCTTCCTTCCTCTAAATTGTGGTCATCAGGTATTTGGGGTCACAGATGTGAGAATATTTACTGAGGCAGAAATTGTTATGTAAGTTGGATAATCTACAACAAACCTTCTTAGAGGAATGACCTTTAAACATAGAAAATATTTTAAAACATAAGAAATTTATAAGGAACATTAAAAAAATCAAACCAGAAAACTCTCAATAAATCTGCTGAAAAACATCAGAGAAATGTCTTAAACCTAAAAATAACTCACATATTTTTAAAAAAGAACCAATTTTGGAATGAGATATCCATGGCCATTGTTATTTATTCTTAGCAACAGTTTCAAGATGAAGTTTTCAATTTGAACAGATGGCTCTTCTTCAACAGTGTTACCATTGGCAACACAATATAATAAGTTTTGTTTATGTTTAAGTGCCAGTTATGTTTTTATTTACCTTATCCAATTTTAATGGATTATTTTTCAGGCATGAATGTTGTAAGAGGAAAAGGATAAGCTAATTTTAAGTTATAAAATTAACATTCTGTCTAAAAGTAAATAATGTGTTTCTTAGAGAAATAGCAATTTACATTAATTACCTTTTTGTTCCGACTCACTTTAAATTCAAAGTCACTTTAGCCCATAGGAAAGTATTTCATGTTGATTACTTATTTTTATTCATTACTTATTTTATTTGAATCTAAAAATTTCCCTTCTGACAATTAAAAATATTACTACTTTAATTTCTTTAAACTAGTAAAACTTGGGAAAAACTCTTCCATCTTCTATAGGTTTAACATTTCCTCCAAACAAAGCTTTACATTTACATTTGAGAAAGCTAAAGCAAATGAAAGTTTTAAAATTGTTATTTTATAGATCTAAGGGGCTCAATATGTTCATTATAAACATCCAGTTGGAGCTGTAATGGTGCAATTGGTTAGCACAAGGTATTTATAAGACATATATATATATATATATATATGTATATATATATGTATATATAGATGTATATATATGTGTATATATATATATATATATATATATATATGTATCCACAGTGAAATAATTGGAACATATAAGCAGTTTAACATATCCATCACCTTCCATTGTTTGCTGCTACTTTTTTATCTTCTCATGGCAAGGCACTGGGAATCTTTTTATCAAATTTTCAATATACAATACAATACTATTTACTGTCGTTATCCTGCTATATGTTTGATTTCTACACTTATTTATTGATAAAGGAGAACATTTATAATTAGAAATGAATCCATAAAAATTTGATTCAATGCTTACTTCTACAGGCTGCCCAAATTCTTTTCAGTTGCAAGTGGTTTATGAGGTAGAGTTCAGTCTAATTTGGGCTGCCACTAAAAAAGAATAAGAGAGTTCTCCTCTCAGCTGTGAATAAAAGAAGTGAGCTTGGTCAAGCAGACAGTCCTAAGACAGGGAGATGGGAACTGGGAGGAGGACTGGCTCCTAAAATTTACTGCAAGATTATTTGGATTGTGTGAAAGTTGCTTCTAAACTTGGGAACAAATATACAAAAGAATAGGAGGGTAAAATTCCAGCAGAGTAGGAAAAGGGCTTAGCTAGAGTCAAGGATTTCTATAGAACACCTCCTGGCCACTCAGCCATATTTTGTTTTACCTCAGATCTCTGCTCTATATATACTTATTAGTACAGATGATAGATACAGAGCTGTATCAGCTGGTTCCGTCCCATGCAATTTCTAGGTGGGCAATGCATTGTGTGATTGTGTGTGTGTGTGTGTGTGTGTGTGTGTGTGTGTGTGTGTGTGTTACTGTTGTATGCAGAGTTATTGAGAAATGAGAGACTTGAGAGTCCAACGGAAATGTGCCAATCGAAGCCTTTATTTGCTGGCCAGCTAAGGAGCCCTCAGTCTAAAATCAGACCAGAAGCCGGGTGTGGTGGCACAAGCTTGTAATCCCCGCGCTTGGGAGGCTGAGACAGGAGGACTGCACAGGTTCAAAGCCAGCCTCAGCTACTTAGTGAGGCTGTCAGCAACTTAGTGAGACCCTGTTTCCAAATAAAATATAAAATAGGTCTGGGAGTATAACCCGGAGGTAGAAAGCCTCTGGGTTCCACCCCCAGTACCACCAATAAACAAACAAACAAACAAATAAATAAATGAATAAAAAATCAGACCAGAAGGGCGAGCCCACTGGCCGGGGTGGGGGGCTTATAAGCAAGCAGGAACTTGCAGGTTAGGAGGTGTTGGGGGAGGGATACCACACAGGAATACCAGGTAGCAAGGTAAGCCATTAGCATATGGCAGGGCAGGGGAGTGGTCCCCCTCCTGCTGGATAGCTCCAGTCATTTCTAGAGGTGCAAGATTAAATTTGAGATTAGCACTTTACTACAGGAGGGGAGACAGAATGGGGTCTCTTCTGTTTCTACATTACTAGGAATTGAAACCAAGGTCATTGTACCTCTGAGCTATACCCAGACCATATTTTTATTTTTTTTATTTTGAAACAGGGTCTTACTAAGGACTCATTAAATTTCTGAGGATGGTCTTGAACCTGTATGCCTGGATCATCATTTATGTATGCTCTCCCTGGACCTTCCTTCAATGTCTTTTTCACCTAATGCTCACCCATCCTCAGCTCTCAATATCAATGTCTCTTCCTCCAGAAAGACTCTTAGCAATTTTCCAGTGTATGTAAGGTATCATTGCACTGCCAAGTTTTCTTAGTGTCTGTGAGCCCTGTCATAGCACAAATCATATTTGAATTTTGGGTTTAGTGTACCTGCTTCCCTGTGGGGTCCAGTGTCTTTTGGATAATAATCTACTATTGTTACCAGTGAATTCTGAACACTTAGCTTATAATGGTGTATATGCTATATTTGTGGGATGACTGAATTAAAGTTAATTAATTAATTAAAAATTACTTTTGGGAAAACATTAAACTGTCTAGATCAGTGTGTAAACCCAGGCGGTGATTCCTCCAGATCCTGTCAGCTTTCTCTTATAATTTCTATATATTGACATTTTCACAGTTTATTCAGGAACTCCAATGCTTTTATATTTCACCATTATTTTTATACCATGTATTAATAAGAATAATAAGTAATCTGTGACTGGGTCAAACTGAAACAAACCATCATTAGCAGCTTGTAAATACTTTAATAGCTCCCTAAAAGTCAGAATTATATCAAAGAAGGGCTGAGAAAATAATGTTTCCAGACGACATGAATTGGAAATATAAATATCAACATATGGAGGTTACAGATTTTGAAATCAAGATTTCGTATATAAAAATCACGGAAGCTTTTTATAACTTCACTCATCAAAATATCTTTTAGCATCAAGTTGGCATAATAAACATAAATCGGAAACAAATAATTTTTGTAAAATTAAGTATCTCTTAAAAATGATAGCCTTAACCTTAAAATCTATTATTGGCTGAATAGAAGTTCACAGTTTTTTTTTTTTTTTTCTAATCAAAAGAACTCCTCCTTTTGATTCTAAAGCAATGAAATGAGATGGCTAAAATCATGTTATTTTATGATAATAATTTTACAGCTGCTAAGACAGAGGCATTTTTAACCTCCCATATCTATTATAAACGACACTGAAATTATCATCCTTAGGTTAAAAAGGAGGGTGAAATATTTGTCACAATATATTCTCTCCACCCCACCATCCTGAGAAGAAAGCTCTGACTAAAATTAGAGAGTGCATGCAGCATTACTTAATTTCAGTCTTTTGCAGAAGGAGGAGAGAATTGGGCCCGAGGAGATAAATAGAGATCAGAACAAAGAGAAGCTAGTCAGTTCTTGCTAGTCTCTAAACACCCTGGGTGGTAAGCCTGCAGTCATCCAAGAAACAGATGCTAGGCTTAGAACAATTTAGGGGTGTCGGTGAATTGCATTAAAGCTTTTATTATGTTTTACTTGTGAAGAAAAAGAAAGGAATCACATTTCACTAATCAAACAAAAGCCTGCATTTTTTAGAGATTTTTTTTTTTTGGTCTGTGGGTCCACTTTAATTTCACATTCCCTAATGTGTTCAAAGAGTGCCTTAAATGGTGTCTACTCAACTTTACAGTAATACATTAATTTACTTCTTACATAAAGAATCTCAACACTATAGTCAGCATGGCCTATCCCAAAATGTTTGACTTTTTTTTTGGGGGGGGGGTACTGGAGATTTAAAAAAAAATCAATATAGATTGTGAGAAATACATTTGAAGCTTCAATGTACTCTTGTTTTAAAGACTAATCTTGGGTTAGAGCAAAACAGGTAGTAGAGTTTTAATTAAGATAGAAAAAAATAAAACATTAGTTAGAAAAGAGATGAATTGGGAAGGAAAGAAAAATATAGTTTTAAAATCTGGGAAGTTTATAATCTCTAACTCCATTCTACAGAGTGTGTTTTGTCCTAGGCAGAAGCCTCAATGAGCCAGATGTTTAGTAAACAAAGGGTCCTTGAGAAAGACAAAGGTGCTACACCAGTCACCCCCACCACCTTCCCGGTCACCTTGGAACCTAAAGATGAAGAAAAAGTCCAGACCTCCACTGTATAACACTACCTACCCCTTCATGCGGGAAATGAAAAAGCTCTCTACCTCTTAAGATGGCCTGCCTTCCCCTCAAATCCCTCACTTTCCTAAATAAAACCTCTGTCTTTTCTCTGAACGACACACGCTGAAATTCTTTTCTGCCACGTAAGCCAAGAACACTACAGAATTGGCATGTTTTTCTGTGACAGAGTGAGCAAATTGCATTAGTGATAAACTCTAAGAAAATATTTAATTGTCAATAAAAACAATAATTTGTGATGCTTGCACATTACCTAGCCACATCTTAAATTTATTAATGTAACCTTGAAAATATAGATCAATGCACTGATTGGGTGTTACAGTTAATTAGAGAACAAAAGCTACGCTTGGCAGTTGTTTTCAAGGGAAGCTTCGCTGGTTATGTAAAGAAAAATTGCATAACATAGCAACATTATCACCATTTTGGTTTCTAAGTGCATTTTTATATATTTAGTACTTTGAATAAAGAAAGACATTTTGAATAAAATATATCTCTATTTATGTAGATTTCCCTAATGCAAATAATTAACATTTATACTGTCATGGATTCCAAAATGAATTTGTAAACCAATCTTGTTCTCTTGTGACTATTATTCCCCGTCCCCCTTTTTTTTTATCATAGGTGTACCAGTATTGGGAAGAGGTTTCAAAATGTGTTAATGTACCAGTATTGGGAAAGATTTCCAATTTCAAAAATATATCATTCCTAGCGAAGAAAACCAGTAGCAGTGGGGAGAGGGCCAGCAGATTTCTCCATGGATAATTAGCAAAAGAATAGAAGAAGCCTAGGGTCTTTTTACATTTTTAAAGAGGCAGAGCTCTTCAAGGAACCAACTTAACACATTTTAGAAAGGTGTTAAAAGGTGTGTGCTGGAGACAGAGCTGCCCCCCTTGCCCCAGAGGGGTCTGATCTGGCTGGGGTGGAGACAGAGCTGGATACCTGGGTTAGGGCACATCTACATATCAAAGGACCTGCCTCAGACTTGGTCATGTGAAGAACACTTGGCCTGCAGGGATTTTTGGTGAATGCACTTGAATCATCCCCTCCCGGGAACATGAGGCTGTAAGTATCTTCTGTATTTCTATCTTTTTAATAAACTTCTTTAAATCTTCAGCAAAAGTTTGGGCTAATGTGTATTTAGCCTTAGCTCAGGAAAAGAACTCGCCTTCTTATCTTTTTATCTTATTGTGGATTGAGGGAAATTGTGTCCAGGACCCTAACAGGGATCACCAGGGACAGTTTCCCCAAAACCATATCATCTCACACCATAATGAGAGGTAGGGATGATATAGATGTATATGATAAATGCTGATTTATTTTTCAGGTTCTTTGTGCCTCATTTTTTTTCTAATGACTTTATTTTATTTATTTTTTTGGCGAGTCTGGGGATGGAACCCAGGGGCATTAGACCTCCGAGCTACAGCCCCTGCCCTATTTTTTATTCTTTATTTTGAAACCAGGTCTCACTGAGTTGCAGAGGGCCTCACTAAGTAGCTGAGGCTGTCCGTGAACCACAATCCTTTGGTCTCAGCCTCCCGAATGCTGGCATTACAAGCGTGCACCACCACGCCCGGCTTCTAATGACTTTTTAAACTCAGAATCTTAACATCAATGGAGAATTTTGTAAACTTTACATCAAATAATGATTTCTTTCTGTTTAAAAAAGGTGCTCATGAAAAAAGCAGATTCAAAACAAATCACTCTGCATACAGTATTCAAATATTTTACAAAAATATAGTTAACAAAATAAAACTAGTATTAAGGAAATGAAAATAAGAGTATGTCACAATACTATAGATTTTCAATAATAATTCCCAAATATGAACTTAGTGAAATAATTTGTTTAAACTTATTTATGTAATCAGCATTTAATAGATTATGTATGAAGAATTATGAGAAGCAGTTTTGAAAAAGAATTTTAATTTGCCCACCCTTCTTCTAAACCCTGAGTGAGCAAGAAGATCTCCATTCCATTTTAGGAGAGAATTTTCTGCTTTTTCTCTTTCATATTATTGCAAATAAAAAGTAATATTTTAAAGTAATATTTTGAAGCATTTAACAAAGGGCATGTGATAACAGAAACATCAAAATAGCTTAAATTTATCTAGGTGCTTATAAGTATTATTTTATATATAAAGTAGGAATAATTATGGCAGATATTCAGATAAAATAGAGAATACAAATAAAATAGGTTATATTAATAGTCTAGGAATATGGGTTGTTGAGGACATCTGGCAGAGGTCTTCAAATGCAAGATTTGGGCAATTGACATAATTAAATTTACAATTAGCCCATTCCCAAATTAAACTGTCAGAGAACTAACCTGTACTTTTCTATGTATCAGCCTCTCTGTTTATGTTTTAACAGTGTTCCTGCTCAGTAACTCGCATCATGACTCCATATTTTAAATAATACTCAACAATGATAGTTCGAGAAAACAGTATAGGTGCAAAAGAATCTTGTGATCCTTTTATGAAAAATCTCAATTTTTACCATAATGTGCAGAAAAGGACTCTACATTTGTATGTGTGGTTATTTCCATATGGTGTTTTGCTTTAATTATAGAGCTCATTTTTTTTTTTTTCTTTTGTGGGTATAGATATAACATACTTCTCCAAAAGTCTCTATATATTTGTATATTTAAAAATCCTTGTTTAATGTCACTTGGATTCAATTTTTATAATGCAATGATAATTAGGCAAATAAATTTTTCATTCTTTTAAAACATTGTCATAAAAGTAATAAAATTATTATAGAGAATAAAGTCATTATATTTGCATGTGTATGTATATAACTTATTCATATATATGCATCTACAGTTCACAACATGAAGAGGAGCAAATGCTATATTGCCTGTCATGAGGTAAATAACAGTATCAGGAAAAACAAACAAAAAGGCCTCCAGTTGAATCAATGATGGGCAGAAATACAAATTTCCAATAGTAAAAGTCTTATATCACTAGGATATAGTCTTTCTGGAAAACAAATAGACAAATCATAGTCTGGGCATGGTGGCACAAGCTTGTAATCCCAGTACTTGAGAGGCAGGGACAGGAGGATCTGGGTTCAAGGACAGCCTCAGTACCACAAAAAAAAATTAAGTAAAGAAAATTTTATCAGATAGCAACTTGTTGATATGTGAATGGCAATAAATTGATATTGAATAACAGTGAGGAATTAAATGGATGCATTGTAATGATTTCTTGCTTGTTATTTGTACCTTTGGATAATTAAAGATGCTTTACAGTGAGTTTAAACAATTTATAGAAAGCTTGTTTAATGATAAATTGAATAAAAGTCTTTAAAACAAGATTTAATAGTATTGTAGTGGTCATAGTATTTTAATGGCATACTACTTCAAATTCAGAAATTTCATTCCTATTCTCAAAACCAGGACTTGGACAAAAGTAGCAGTAAGAAATATCTTTCAAGTACAAAATAAATGTTTCTTTTTAAGCCTTATATAATTGCTACAATGAAAATTCCTTTTTATAATTTGTGCATGAGTTACATGTGCCAGATACTGGCCAATTACATGGGCCCGGCCACACTAGCAAGAAATGAATGGGATCCTGGAATATGAAATACCTAATGAAGATGAAAATGGAACCTCTCCTGCTCACACTGAGAAGGTAGAGACCCCTGGGAACTTCACCTTCCTTTTCATGCCTTTATGAGCTTAGCAAAACATGCTTTCAGCATGGCAATGCTTCCTAACCATTAAAGAACTCAAAATGACAGTAATGAGCAGAATCTATTTAATACAGTTTTATCTTAAAATATTAACTCCCAGTTTCAAATCTCTAACTCAAGGAAACTCTACTAAAGAGTAATTAGAGAATCTCTGGGATTTGTCCCTGTCAATATAACAAAAAGTCTAATAGTAGTCTCTGATTAAGTTTTGCAAAGATACTAGTGAAAATTATTTCAAAATAAGGCCCAAGTGGGAATAACAATTCCAGAGCTCTAGTTGGTGAGAAAAGTGAAAGCCGTTTTAGTACAGAATTTCTCAATATGTATTCAAAATATTATTCCATGGGTTAATATTCATACTAGGAAAAAACATCATTCAACAACCAGATATATCTAGGAAATGCCCTGTTTAAGATAAATAATTTGCCTTCCTATATCTCCAAGAAAAGACTAGGAATGATTTTCCAGATTTATCTTTTGGCCATAAGATATTTTTGTTCAGAGAATCTGGCAGAATGAAAGTTTGACTGAATTTACCTTGGATAATGATTACCTGGATGAGGGAGCCAATGACAACAGACATTTGAAGATGAAACCAATCATCTAACTGAGGTTCTATAAGAGCATTTTCACACTGGTGAAATATCTAGATGTTATTGGCTTTTCTCTGGGGTTTGTCTCTGATCCATAAACTCTGAGCGTTTCTGCCTTGGGATTCATCACTTAATATTTGCTTTATGACTTCTTCCACACAGGTCTTCCCAGAATTATGCTTTGTCTAACTTTTCATGACACGGGTTTGGGCAGATAAGAGCCTGGCTTATTTTTCTCAATCTTCAGTGAGGTTTATGTTATGACTCAGCGAAATTGCAGCAACCCAGTGTGCCTAGTATTTCATCTGGGAAAACATAATCTTGAATGACTGTGGAATCGGGGATCCTTGGAGCACACAGAACAAATGAGTTAAATCAGAGTGATAATATGGGCAAATACCCATGTGTTACTCATTCTTATCTTGGCATTTTGGAAAGCCACAGGAAGCAAAAAGACAGCAAATCTGAATCTCAATTTTGTAGGTAGCTCTGTAAATTCTAGCAGTTTATGTAACTTTTCTAAACCTCAACGTACTCAGTTTGTAACAAGAAGGCAGCAGTGCCAACCCTTGATATTTGTGACGATTAAGATAATTTCACATATGAGATTCTGGTATGTATTGGCAGTTAAAAACTTGATATTAACACAATAGATACCTCTGGGCTATACCCTCAGCCCTATTTTTATTCTTTATTTTTGAAACAGGGTCTCACTAAGCTGTAGAGGGCCTCACTAAGTAGCTGAGGCTGGCCGCGAACCTGCGAGCCTCCTGATTTAGCATCCTAAGTGCTGAGGTTACAAGTGTGTGCCACCACACCTGGCTCTTAACTTTTATTTGGTAATAGACATTAACAGCATATTGTCTTCCCTATTTTTTTCATTCTCTCATGTTGTGCACGTGTGGTGAATAAAAGTATTATTTTACACAGATTATGTTCAGTTTTAAAATACAGTTCAAATTTTAATTTTATTTTAGATTTTATGTCTATGTTGTATGTCCTTTGGTGACATGTAGAATACAATGAATCACTTGATCTTAGCACTAATCATGAGTAGCAGAAATATGTGTGAAATCTAGACCTACTACTAAACTCAGTGATCGATCATGCTGAAATTTTATATAAATGCAAATTTTTAAAAAGAGATAATTTAGTGCCACTTAAATAAGTTATATACTCCAAAATTGCTAATGTTCAGTGCCCCCTGCTGTTTGAAGTTATTTATTTGCTGTAAAATAATTTTATCTGGTATTGGCCAAACTTTAAGTCATACGTTATTTTACTAATAGTTCTTTTCAGAGAAAACTCCACTCATCATCTGGCTGATGCTCTGTGTATGAATAATGCTGTTTTATTTGTTTTATGTTTTCCCAATTGGGTTATACAAGCTTATATTGTGCAACCTTTATTGATGCTGTTCTCTCCGACTGATGAGCTTTTTCTCAAGCTTCTTTCTCTGCTTTGCTAAGTTAACTACTACTTGGCCCTCTATAATCCCTCCAGGAAGCTTTCCCTGATAGAGCCAAACTTTAATGCTTTTCTCATTTGCTTTCCTACCATTTAATGCTTACTTGAATTGTGGGTTCACCCTCTTCTGGGAATCTTTTTTTATTATATATCTCCCTGGCCATAAGCCCTTTATTTATTTATTTATTTTTTGGGTGGTACTGAGGGTGGAACCCAGATGCTTTCTACCTCCGGGCTATACTTCCAGACCTTTTTCGTATTTTATTTGGAAACAGGGTCTCACTAAGTTGCTGAGAGCCTCACTAAGTAGCTGAGGCTGGCTTCGAACCTGTGCGATCCTCCTGTCTCAGCCTCCCAAGCGTGGGGATTACAAGCGTGCACCACCACGCCCGGCTTGGCCGTAAGCCCTTTAAAAGTAGGAAATATGTCCTACCCTCTACTTTCTCCTCAAGGCCTAGCAAAGGAGTTGACCTTTCAGGAATATTTAAGAAATGTTTGGTCAATGGGTGAATATACAAATAGATGCCACTGCAGAATCCTAATTGTTGAGGTTCAGGTACCCTGTCCGAATAGAAATCACATGTACAGTAATATCCTCTGTGGCAGCATCTATAATCTCCACTATAACAGCTCTAGTATGTTTTAACTTATCATAGATCTCATCCCATTTCTAAAAAGTTCAGCTTAAGAAAATTTTTGTGATAATCTAAAAGACTCTACCTTGTTGATATTGTTGAAATTATCATTGCCTTTTCTATGTAGTGCTAAAATAAAAATTATATATATGTATATATACACATATACATATGTATATGTATGCATTTATGATTTTGTTATATTGGCTCAGAGTAATTAATTCTTGATAATTTATCTTATTTTGGGATCAGTCTTACCAAATACTTTAATAATCCTTGCCTGATATATTTTAAGGCCTCATGCCACCCTTTCTGTGGCTGAGTCCTACCTTTTTTATTCAGAAAAGACCCAGATAATGAAAATCTAAGAAATTATAAGAATCAAATTATAACAGAATCTGATCAAACCTCTTGTATCAGTTTTCATGGACAAAATATGAATAACCATGAAACGAGAAGACTCAGCCTTATTGCCACTATCAGAGATCAGAGAAAACCTGCTTCTGGAGCTCTTGAACTGAATGTTGGTCAAATGCAGAGGACCAGGTAAGAAAACTGAGAACAATAACAACAACAAAAAAAGCTGGCTAAAAATACCAGTGCATAAGAAATAGAGTTTTTAGAAAAGACCACTTTGCTAATCTTTAAGGCTATAAGCTATTTTCCCTCTTTGGGATTTATTCTCCTTATAATGTTTGTAAAAATCTCGTTTCCCAGATTTCTCAATGGAAAAAATACGCATGTGGTAAACTAAGTTTTGGCTTTGGTTCCTCTCAGTATATTCTAGTCTCTCATTGCTTAGATCCTGTTTATATTATCCATCCTCAGCTTGACTGAATTCCCTCTTTGTAATCAAACAGTGATATCATGTAACATAATTTTTTGCAGTGTACTTGGATGAGATATCATCCTATATATACATTAAAAATCCAAATGTAAGCAGGGCATTGTGGTACATGCTTGTCATCCCAGTACTTGGAAGGCTTAGACAGAAGGATCACAGGTTTGTGGCCAGCCTCAGCAACTTAGTGAGGCCCTCTGCAACTTACTAAGACCCTGTTTCCAAATAAAAAATAAAATCGGGGTAGGGATGTATTTCAAAGGTAGGATGCTCCTGAGTTCAATCCTCAGTGCTACAAAAAACATCCAAAATCTAGGGAAGTAAATTCTTCTTATTCTTACTAATATCCAAGAAATATGAACATTTCTTCAATAATTCAGAAATATAAAAAATAAAACCGAAAAGGCTGATAAGCGGGCCCTCAAACATATATGAAGTATATAACACTTGATAAATGTATAATAACAGGAGAAAGCAATTATAATGTAACACAATAGATAGAGCTTATGATATTATATCAATTTGATGAGCTCCGTATCTTTATAGGCTCTTTCAGATAATTTTAAGTTGACAAATTTAATCTTTGTATAAAATGCATGAGAACAATTTGGAAAGACTGTTGAGTGAATCTATTCAGTGAGTCATAGTGAATAAATTTTAATTCTCTGGCAAGCATTTTCATTGATGTTTTAAACCTCTAAACACATTAGCATTAGTCTTTTTTTTTACTGGACAAAACAATTTCATAGCTAATGAGGTTTGCATTTTAAACTACAACAGGTTTTCATATTAAAAAGACTAATGCTTCAACAGATGATAAAGATAACATATGGGTGGGAAGACGCGTGCTCTTCTTTGACTCCCCAAAATATTTTTACATATTTTGGAAGCAGTAGTTGAAATGACTCATTTTGCTTCTTAATGAGTTAGACTGTGGATGCCCAATAGAAATTAAAATGTTTAAAAAGAATTCTGAATATTCCTTAAGGCACCAAAATGAGCAAAATAGAATTATTTCTTATATCAGAAATTATATAGTAGACAGAGTTTTCCAGTTGCAAAATAGTAGTTGACCTACACTGTAAAGATATATCGAAATTCTCCTCATATTTAGGGCACAATTAAGGCAGTTGCTTATTTAGTGCAGAAATATGATAAGGAAAGAAATCTATGCAGCACGGGGCAACCGTGCTTTTGGCATACATCTCTTTTTATATCCAGTGACACGTTACTGGTGAACATTCCTTACTTAGTTCAACCTCTTAGTTCAACCTGACTTCCTACCAACAAACATGTAATTGGGATGTTCACAGATTGATGCTGGGTGAGCTTAATAAAAGGTTCTACTTCTGCACATCTCTGGAATTAAAACAAAAGACACCAAACCTACAATTAACAGCCAGAGATAACATATAATTTCCCAGAGCCCAATAGCAGTTTTGATGTTACTCCACTGTGCTTCATATATCGGCCTATTCGCTGTAGATTCTACCCAGGGAAAGCTTAGAGTTTGTAGGTGCTGGATTGGATGCCATTTTCTGTGGCCTCCGAGTGCTAGTGATTAAAGCTGTACTGTTGGGGAACCAAGGGCACCATGTTGCCATTTTACTGTTAGAGATGTTGGCATTTGCTTCTTACAACAGAATTGCCTGTGGGTTGCACCACAGCTGAGACACAGTTTGTCAAACATCCTTAATCAGCAAATGCATCAGAGAGTATAGTCACGCTTGGAACATCTTTTCCAACACTGTGAATCACACGTTATTTAGTAAAACACTCTGCCAAATACATCATTGAAATAATTCAATGGGATAAAAGAACAATACAACATAAATCAAGGGAATCAGCAGCAAAAATTCAAATTTAATTTTGGCAACGTACTGTACATAGTAATTTCTGTGAGCAGTTTTCTTTCAAAGGGAATAAATATCAGATATTTGAAATGATCACACGGAATTTAATAACCTCAAATTTAATAGCACAAAAATAGACACATTGTCGGGTGTGGTGGCGCATGCTTGTGATCCCCGCGCTTGGGAGGCTGAGACAGGAGGATTGCACAGATTTGAAGCCAGCCTCAGGTACTTAGTGAGGCCCTGTGCAACTTAGTGGGACTCTGTTTCAAAAATAAAGAATAAAAAATAGGGCTGAGGGTGAGATAGGAGGTAGAATGACCCTGGGTTCCATACCCAGTACCAAAAACATAGACATGTTTATAGATAAAAGCATAACCCATAATGTTACGAGAGTACAAAAGTGTTTATCTCAAGTATATGAAAATAGCTTATATAAGAATGCACATTTTAGAAATACATTCAAAAATATTACATAGGCCTGAGTAAATTCTTGATATTTGTATTTTAAAATTCATAAAACAAGCACAAAAATAAGCATTTATATTTCCATAATTATTGTTGAACAATGGATCACAAAAGTTTTAAATAAAAGTATAGAACATATCATTTCAATAAGTTTTTGATAAAAAATTCAGGTGTTATAAACTTAGTAGGGTAAAATTTTGAGCTGGAAAATTGTCTATAAGGACTTCTTTTAGACTAAGTTTCTGCTTAGTCTATGTTTCTGGATTTTAGCCTTTTTTTTACATTTACTTTTTTCATTTTAAGTGTTCTATGTAGTGGTGTATAAAAACACAAACAAAAGAAATGTGGGAAGGAATTATATTTATACAGAGATACTATGAAAGAAGACAAATTATTCTAGAAAAGTATATTATGATCATAGTACTTGGGAGGCTGAGAGAGGATCACAGGTTGGAGGCCAGCCTCAGCAACTTGGTAAGACTACTTCAAAAGAGTAAAAAATACAAAGGAAGGTGGTATAGCTCAAAAGTTGACTGCCTCTGGGTTCAATCCACAGTAACAAATACACATAAAAATCGCACATGATAACACCCTTGAGACATTGGTTTTAAGATTTCCGCATGTTAAAACAAAAAGTTAAACATCCTAGGTTACAGATGTTTTTTGCATATAATATAGATCTCATATTGCATATGCATAATAATGAACAATAAAAGTGATGTGAGAAAAAATCCCTAATACAGCATATAATGATTTATGCAAACATATTATTAAACTCATTGTAATAGACTTACTTAAAATATGAAGGGATTTTTCTGTATTTGGTTAAAATATTTTTTAGTACATTCCATGTGATAAAGAACTAAAACTTGAAGTATTGGCATGAATATGTGATACTGAACATAGCAAAGTGTTTGACTTTCTGAGATTGAGCCCTACATAACACTTTTGACACTTAAAAATAATCTATAGCCGGGCGTGGTGGCGCACGCTTATAAGCTCAGCATTCTGGAGGCTGAGACCGGAGGATCGTGGTTCGCGGACAGCCTCAGCTACTTAGTGAGGCCCTCTGCAACTCAGTGAGACCCTGTTTCAAAATAAAGAATAAAAAATAGGGCAGGGGGTGTAGCTCGGAGGTCTAATGCCTCTGGGTTTCATCCCCAGACCCACAAAAAACCCCCCAAAAAAACCCCAAAACCAAAAAAACAAAACTATATAGTTCTCTGAAATGGAAGAATAGGCAGGTGTTCTGGAGCAGGGAAGTATGTTTTGGATTGATGATAGAATGAACTCAGTTTTTATTTTTATTTTATTTATTTATTATTTATTTATTTATTTATTTATTTTTGGTGGTACTGCGGGCGGAACCCAGAGGCTTTCTACCTCTGGGCTATATACTCCCAGACCATTTTTATATTTTATTTGGAAACAGGGTCTCACTAAGTTGCTGAGAGCCTAAGTAGCTGAGGCTGGCTTCGAACCCGTGCCATCCTCCTGTCTCAGCCTCCCAAGCCCTGGGATTACAAGCGTGCGCCACCACGCCCGGCTCGAACTCAGTTTTTAAATTGAATCAAATTTGAAATTTTTACTCATGAAGCACAATTGAATGAAAATGTTTATTTTCTATGTTCCCAGTTTTACCTCTATGTGGATGTACTGTTCATTGTGTGCTTTAAATACAAAAATATATACTGTGTGGTTTGAAATATTTTCTTCCTTTCTGTAGGTTGTTTCTTCATTGTTGATATTTTTCTTTTCTTGTTCAGAAGCGTTTTATCCTGATAAAATCTCATTTACTTTTGTCTCTGTTGCCAATGCTTTTGGTGCCATATCCAAGTCTAAAGTCGAGAAGCTTTTTCTTAAAATCATTTCTGGCAGATTTATAATTTCAGGTCTTACATTGAATGTATTTTGAATTGATTTTTGTGCACAGGGTGAGATATGGGTCCCCTTTCAGTTTTCCACTTGCAGATACCGGCATTTTCAACACAGTTTACTGAAGAGAAAGTCCTTTCCCCCATTATTTTATCCCTTGGCATCAGGTCTATAAAAGCGTTCATTTGTTTTTGGCAATTCTATTTTGTTAATTTTTTATTCTAGTGCCTTGCAGTTTTCATTACTGTAGTTTTGTTTTTTTTTTAAATTTATATATTTATTTTCAGGAGGAGATTACTAGGGAGTGAATGGAGGGACATTCTATCTCCAATTTTTACCTCCATCCCTTTTTATTTACTTATTTTATTTTGAGGCAGGGTCTCACTAAATTGCTTAGTCTGGCCCTTATCCTTTGATCTTCCTGTCTCAGCTCCTCCCCCAAGTCCTGGAATCGTAGACCTGTGCCACCACACCAAGTTTGTATTTTTACCTTCAACATTTTTTTTGTTTTGTTTTTGCTTATTGTGTTGTATATGCAAGGTCTTTTTGTAGTTATATACAAACCTGAGGGTTTTTCTCCTATCTCTGTTAAAAAATGCCCTTGCAATTTCGATACAGATGACTACATTGAGTCTGTAGATCACTTTGGGTTGTGTGGACATTTGAACAATGTAAGTTCTTCCGGTCTCTGGATGGGATATCCTTCCATTTCTTTGTGTTTTCTTTTATTTCTTCTACCAGTGTTTTGTAGTTTTCAGTATACAGGATTTCACTTTCTTGGTTAAATTTAGCCCTTGGGATTTCATTTTTTTACAGCCATTATAAATGGAATTGCTTTTTTACCCTCTTTCTGGATAGCTTTTTTTTCCTTGCTATTATCGACTAGAAAAGCAATACTGATTCTTATAGGTTGAGTCTTATATAACTTTGCTGAACTTGTTATTCATAACAGTCTTTTGTGTAGTCTTTAAGATTTTCTGCATCTAAGATAATTCTGTCTACAAACAAAAACAATTTATTTCATACTAATTTAAATGCTTTTATTTCTTTCTCTTGCCTAATTGTCCTGACGAGAAATTTCATTCTTATGTTAAATAGAAGTGGCTGTCACAAATATCTTTGTCTTTTTCAAATCTTGGCAGAAAAGTTTTAAACTTTTCACCATTTAGTATATTAGCTATGGGCTTGAAATATATGACTTGTATTGTGCTAGGGTAGATTTTTTCTATACCTAATTTTTTGAGTGATTTTTATCATGAAAGAAAACTAAATTATGTTCAATTCTCCTTCCCCTCTCCATATATATATGTATATTATATAAATAAATATATATATTTATAAATATATATATTTATATATAAATATATGTTTATTTATATATTTATTTATTTATATGAAATGGTTTTGTCCTTCATTTTGTTAATGTGGTATATAGAATTTATTTGCATATGATGGATTACCTGTTATGGTTTAAGATGTTACAATGAAAGATGAATGTTGTTATTTGGGGGTAAGGTTTACCTTTTAGGGGAACAGTCCCTGGGGACCGTTGTTAGACCCCTGGAAACAATTTCCCTCAAAAAAAAAACCTGGGTTCTTGTCCTGAGCTAAGGATAAATATGCAATAGCCCAGACTCTTGCTGAAGATTTAAAGGCATTTATTAAAAAGACAGAAATACAGAAGACAGTTATAGCCCCGTGCCATTTGGTGTTTTGAATGAAATCACTGAAATACAAAACCCAGAATAGTTTTTATAGACACAAGGCCCTCCATCTTGTTCTGTGTAACTGTGATATAGGTAAAGTCCCTCCCCTTGGTTTTCCGGGTGGACTTTGGCCTACACCCCGGTTTCTCCTTTTCCTTGATCCCCCTCTTCCCATCCTAGCTAGATTCCAATTTTTATGTAAACCTGTCTTTACAATGAGGAAGTCTTAGTTCCCTTCTCTTTCTACTTGTTAATTACGTTTAGCTAAAATGTTTTATAATAGCTGCTTGCTTCCTGGACTAAACCAGGGCTTTCCCCAGGCCTGCCCTTTTCTTCTACAACATGATTTTTGAAATATATTTATTAATAATCAGAGCTTTCTCAAATCTTCCTTGGCTATTCCTAGTACTGGTACATTACCCTTACATTCTAGGAATACATCCCAGTTGATCATAGTAAATGATTCTCTTAACATGTTAGTGAGTTTAACTTTTACAATCCAAGGGTTAACATCCAAAATTTATAAGGAATTCAAGCACATTGATAACAAGAAGATAAATGATCTAATTTGAAATGGGCAAAATGCTTGAATAGACATTTCTTAAATAAATACCAGCAGCAAATAGGCATATGAAAAATGCTAATGTCGCTACTCAGAGAAAAGTGAGAATCACAATGAAGTATCACCTTATACCTATTAGAATGGCTTTTATCAAATGGATAAAAGATAACAAGTTTTGATACAAATATGGAGAAAAAACCCTTGCACACTACTGGAAATGAAAATTGGTTCAGCCATTATGGAAAACATTATGATAAGCCAGGTGTGGTATCACACACCTGTAATCCCAGTACTTGGGAGGCTGAGACAGTAAGATCACAGATTTGAGGCCAGTCTCAGCAAATTAGTGAGATTCTCAGCAACTAATGAGACCCTATTTCAAATAAAAAAATAAACAGGGCTGGGAATATAGCTTAGAGGTAGAATGCCCCTGGGACAATCCCCAGTGCTACAAAAGTAAAAAAAAAGTTAGAGTGAAAGAAAGAAAACAGTATGGTGGTTTCTCAGAAACTGAAAGAAAAAAATACTACCATATGAACCAGCAATTCCACTTCTGAATGTCTAGCCAAAAGAACTGAAAGCAGTATTTCAAAGAGTTGTCAGCATTCTCATTTTCCTTGCAGCGTTAATTCACCATTGCCAGGTACGCTGAACTACTATTCATCCTTTAAAAAGAACCTCTTGCCATTTGTGGCATGGATGAATTTGGAGTACTTTATGTTAAATAAAGTTACATGAATGAAAGTAAAGCAATTTTTTTGTGGTGCTGGGGGTGGAACCCAGAGGCTTTCTACCTTTGGACTACACTCCCAGACCTATTTTCTATTTTATTTGGAAACAGGGTCTCACTAAGTTGCTGAGAGCCTCACTAAGTAGCTGAGGCTGGCTACGAACCTTCGCGATCCTCCTGTCTCAGCCTCCCAAATACTGAGATTACAAGCTTTACCACGCCCAGCAGAAATTAAAGCAATTTAAAAACTGTTAAGTAAAGGGGGATGCAAATATTACATTTAGCTCATTTATTTAAATTCTTGAAAGACAACAAAATTATGCTAGTTTTGAATCAGAAATTTAATGGATCTGTCAGTATCTCTACTACACTTCTGGCAATTCTGATTTAGTCCAGTGTTATGGTCTAAAAGTTATTTAAACAATTCCTCAGAAGTTCTTAAGTTTTTCAGTACCCGACATCCTCTTTTTCATGGGTCTATGAGATTGTTCTTTGGGGTTAAAACAAATACTCTGGCATATAGCCGAATACAAGCATCTTCAGTGAAGCATCAGAGAAAAACAAACCTGTCTGTGGATTGGAGAGACTGAACATAGCCCTGGTTATAATTCTGGTCAGTTTATTACCTACATAATGCAATTACCATGGAAATGTGGTTGTTTCTTTTGAAACCAACATTTTTTTTTTTCTTTTTGGTACTGGGACTTGAACCCAGAGGGATTCTACCTCTGAGCTATGCCTTCAGCCCTATTTTATTTTTTATTTTTGTCTTGAAACAGGCTGTCACTACATTGCTGAGGCCTTCCTTATTTCCTGAGGCTCTTTTTGAACCTGTGATCCTCCTGTCTCAGTCTTCTAAGAACTGGTGTTCCTTCACCACCTGGCTTGTAGCCAACATTTTAAAAATGAACGTTCTTGATCAATAGTACTGTACTCTCGTTATCTAATATCAGGCAAAGAAGCACAAGAAATATAAATGGCAAGAGGACGGACAAATCTCTAAGAATTTCATACCATTTTTTAGACATCTTACCCATACACTTTTTTTTTTTTTTTTACTGGAGATTGAATCCAGGGTCATTCTGCCTCTGACCTATTTTTTACCCAGCCCTATTTTTTATTCTTTATATTGAAACAGGGTCTCACTAAGTTGCAAAGGGCCTAAGTAGCTAAGGATGGCCATGGACCTGAGATCCTCCTATCTCAGCCTCCCAAGTACTGGGATTACAAGTGTGTGCCACCATACCTGGCTCCCATGCAAATTTAAATTAGGTAATGTTAAATGTTTCTTCCAATTCAACAGTTCCTATGGAAGTTCTAATTATTTCTAATCTTTTCTCTTTTTACAAAGCAAAAGAACCCTTGTGTTTTTCCAGGGGCTCTCTGAAAAGTCTCAAAGTTTGAAGTTGGAAAGATTATTTGTGATTTGATTTCTAGGAGTTAAAATGTCAATTGTCAAGAGGTTTGAATGCTTAGCTAAATAAGATAAAAAAGCCACCGAACAAAATACTTGATCGCTTATTTAACCAAACGACTGTAAAACATTTAAAAGTAAATGTTGTGGGTCAAAAAGTCGTAGATAAAATGACTTTATAATACTTTAGTTCTCAAAATTGAAAAAAAAATTTCTTAAATAATCAAGGGTGTTATAAGAGCATTATGAAATGCATTATTCTAAGTCAGAATTTTGCCTTCGTGACAGATTACTCAAAAGGTTAAGAAAACTTTCACTAAGAGCAAACCAATAGTCCAAGAAAATTATATCTTTTTGATGGACAGTAAATCAAAATCTAATATTTTTCAGTATAATATTGATGAAAAATTTCTTTTATAAAAAATCATATAAATAAACCTATATACTCTTAGTTAGCTTTGCCCACAACAAATATAATTCCGTTTCTACTAACCATATACAGCTTTCCGTTTTTATTTTGTTCTCTTTCACATTCCCTTTCCGTTCATTTGCTCCTTCTCATTCTCTAGCAACCAATGATTTTACGTTTAAACAAAAAGTATTTCTTCTATAACAAGAAGACATTCTACATATCTTGTATTCTTGGTTTTAGCAGGCCTAAAGTTTTAGTGCACCAATAATCTTGAAGACTAACTTAAAGCTTAAACATGATTGTTGTTGAAATAAGGTTTTGTCAGAATAAATTCATTTTCATTAATTTATTGGTAATATTAGGTATATCTAATTTATGTAAGTCCTTAATTACCTGTAAACCAGTACAAATAATAAGTGCTACTTAAAGTGATTTTGTAATCTAATTTGATGATATCATCTATGTACCAGTATTGGGAATGGCTTAGGACGATTTGAGAAAGCTCTGATTATTAATAGATATATTTCAAAAATAATTGTGTCAAAATGACAGACCTGGAGAGAGACTTGGTTTTGGTCAGGAAGCAAACAGCTATTGAAACTTCTTTAAATCTTCGGCAAGAGTCTGGGCTAAATGTGTATTAACCCTTAGCTCAGGACAAGAACCCACGGTTTTGCTGTTTTTCTGTTTATGGGTTTTTATGTGTTTTGAGGAAAATTGTGTCCGGAACCCAAACAGGGGTCCTCGGGGACAGTTTCCCGAAAACCATATCATCTCAAACCGTAACAAACTAGAGTTAAGAAAATATTAAATTTACACTAGTTCTAGGGAATATATTCTAAGACACTCAAGTATGTGCATGAATGCTGGGATTATAAGCATGTGTCATCATGCTCCGCTCTTAAATAAACTATTTTTCACAAAGTTGCCAGTTCAATTTTATGGAGAAAGATTGTTTTTTGTCAGAAAATGATGGCAGAAGCCGGGCGTGGTGGCGCACTCTTGTAATCCCAGCATTCGGGAGGCTGAGACCGGAGGATCGCGGTTCGCAGACAGCCTCAGCTACTAAGTGAGGCCCTCTGCAACTCAGTGAGACCCGGTTTCAAAATAAAAAAATAAACAAAAACAAAAACAAAAAAACAGGGCAGGAGGTGTAGCTCGGAGGTCGAATGCCCCTGGGTTCCATCCCCAGACCTGCAAAAAAAAATAAAAATAAAAAAAAATAAAATGATGGCAGAGCAATTAGATGCTGAAATGCAAAAATTTAAAACATGTCCACACCTTACACTATATATAAATACTTATACAAAGTGAATCAAATAACGTTATGCAAAAACTAAAACTACAAAACTTCTAGAGAAAAACATAAGTATATTTTTCTGAGTTAGGTTAAACAAAATTTCTTAAATAAACCACAAAATGTAAAACTTTTAATAAAAGAAAAATGATAAAATGTTGTTCATCTAAATTAAATACTTTTTCTCTAAAGATACTGTTAAGAAATTGGGAAGGAAAGCAGGAAAGCCACATACTGGGATGAAATTTTTATATTACATCTATCTCATGGAGAACTGGTAGCTAGAATCTATATATAATTTTCAAAAATTAATAAGAAAACAATCTAATTAAAAATAAACCAGTATTTGAATACTTTACCATATAAGATATACATATGATAATAAAATATATGAAAAGATCTCAGCAATATTAGGTATTGGGCAGATTAAATTTAAAATAATCTCTTCACAGCCTTTTGGCTAAAATCAAGTGCAGTGTAAAATTAAAATCTGTGATATTTTTATATACCTATTATAATAGCTCCAAAATTCAATAGCTTATTATTTTGATAAAATAATCATAAATTAAATGCCTATAAATAGAATTTGGAATCTTGAAAAATTCACTAAGCCAAAGGGAGTTCATTTTAGTATTGCAAACTTGATTAATCAATAGATTTTCTTAACATTGTTTTTTTGTGTAGTACTGGGAATTGAACCCAGAGACATTCTTCCTTTGAGCCACACCCCCAGCCCAATTTTTTTTTATTTCTTATTTGGAAACAGTGTCTCGCTTGGTTGATGAGTCTCACTACTTGCTGAGGCTGTCCTCAAACACTTGATCCTCCTGTCTCAGTCTCCAAGTGGGATTATAGATGTGTGTCCCCACACTCAGCTCTTAATAACATTTTAACATGTATAGGTAAGGAAAGCATATAAACACTTTCATAGATCATAAATTAACTTTGAAGTCAATTACTATATTCAACTTTCAAAGATTTTTTTAAAATTTCAATAAATAATAAATGTTATTTGTTTGATATGATAAATTTGTCTACTTCAAACCCAAAACACACATCATGCTAAATATTAGAGCAAGTCCATTAAAGTTTAAGAAAAATCATTCACTATTATCACTAAGATGATAAGCTACTGTATTGGTAAGAAAGCATACTTTTTTTTTCTTTTTTTGGTGGTACTGGGGATGAAACCCTTCTACCTCCGGGCTATACTCCCAGATCTATTTTATATATATATATTTTTTATTTGGGAACAGGGTCTCTTAAGCCAGAGAGGCTGGCTTACAACCTGCGCAATCCTCCTGTCTCCGCCTCCCAAGCCTGGCGATTACAAGCGTGCACCACCAAGCTCGGCAGAAAGTATACATTTTTATTGAAGAAAAATCCATAGGGTCACTGGGCGTGGTGGCACACGATTGTAATCCCAGCATTTGGGAGGCTGAGACGGGAAGATTGAAGGTATGTGGACAGCCTCAGCTACTACTTAGTAAGGTCCTTTGCAACTCAGTGAGACCTTGTTTCAAAATAAAGAATAAAAAATGGGGCAGGGGGTGTAGCTAGGAGGTAGAATGCACCTGGGTTCCATCCCCAGTTCCGCAAAATAAATAAATAAATAAATATTTAAAAAATCCATAGGGTCAATCATTTCAGTCAGCGTTCTCACTGCTGTGACCAACAAATACCTGACAACCACATCTTATACTCAGGAAGATATATATTCGGGCTTACATTTCTGGAAGTTGTAAACTATGTTAGGCCTTGTCTTGTCTGTTGAGCTCAGGGCATGGAGGGAAGAAGCAGAGAAAGCAGGGGAAGGGGGAGAGTGAGATATACATATATATCCCCCAAGGCCACCCACCCTAGTGAGTGACCTACTTCAGCCATACTCTACCTGCTTATTTTACCCCTCAGTAAATCCATAAACCCATTAATGGATCTAGAGCACTCATGATTCAGTAATATCACCTCTGAACAGTTTTGCCAATACTGGAGCCCTTGCAGGGAACATTCTCTATCCAAACCATCACAAATACCATATAAAAGTCAAGTATGTGATAAAGTAGCTGATGACAAAAGTGCTATAAAATTGTCTTCACTTACTTGGATGTAATCATCTAAGTTATAGAAATGAAAAATGCTATCCTATTTATAAACCAGGAAAAGCAACTCAATTGATAAGCATAAGCAGACAATAATATAAAAATTGATATAATATTTTGGCAGGTTTTAGAGGGACTGAAAACTCTAAATCAGTAGAACATAGAACATTATTTGAAATAAAGTCTCAATATGGTTATGATAGCAGTTCTTCTAAAAGATGAAAGGATCTAAATATTTAATGCATTCCCTAAAATATAAGGAAAGAATTGTGTTTCCACTTTGGATTATCATAACCCGATTCAAATGTCACGGAAAAATTAAACATGCAAGAGAAGCCTGGGCTATTCTATAAATAAATAATAACCGTGGAGAACTATTTGCATCACAAGCCAGTTTTAGCACAATTGGATGTTTATTTGAATCCATGCTTCATTCTGATAACAAAGTAAATTTGAATTGGAACAATATTTTTGGTAAAACAATGAAGCAGGAATATATAAGATAAAATGTTCTAGTGTTGAAAAGTGGAAGACTTTTCTACAGAAAACATACGATTCATTAATAGTAGTAAAACTGATGAATCTGTTTGCTTAAAATATTTATTTTCCACCTGGTAAAAACTGAAATGTTAAAAGACCCGTGAAAAAGTAAAACATGATGAAGGTCTGATTTCCACATTCTACATTGTTAAAAAGCAATACGAAGAAATGTCAATGATTTAATAAAAATGGGAAAATAAAATGAAACGATATTTTGCAAAAATACATCTCATGTTAAGCATAGGAAAATAAGGCTTGTCACCCTCGGCATATAATCATTAAAGTAATAATTATACCCATTGTGTCATATTTTAGACTGTCAAATTTGAAATTTTTGATAATAATTTGAGAAAATATATAGTTTAGAAATGGTTTCTGGGAATTCAATTAATATAAACACTGTTGGTCATTCACCAAATCTATTCAATTGAAGTGCACATTCCTGTGATGTAACAAATCTTTCATTCTGTGGAGGATTTATCGTATGCTGGTATTATTTATACTATTCTGTACTTCACAACTGTAGGGGAAGATATATAAGATTTCTAAGAGAAAAGCAAAGAAAAATAGAAATATCTATCAATGGGGGACTAAGTAAATGTGTTATGCTGTAAGCAATATTCTACAACCTTGAATAAGAACAAGGTACCTTTATGTTAAGATAAATAAACAAAGTGCCAAGTGTAAGAGAAAATGCTTTCATTTGTACATGGTGTGAGAGACAAAAATACATTTGGGTGATTATACAAAATCACTACCAGGAAATGGAATGGTGGGTTTAAGGAAGGCTGAAAATTATGTTATGACATTGTGTTGCTTGTTGAAAGTTTATCTACTACATATTTTGATTTACTATGCATATTGTCATTCATTTAAAAGGGAAAAACAAAATAGTGTCAAAATATTTTGAGAAAGTAAAATAAAAGGGATCTTTTAAAAATAACTTTAAATGTTTGATTTACAAGATTTTCAATGGTATAAACAAAGAAGGAAAATCTTTGCTTTTTCAGTCTTTCTATATTAGTTGTTTTATAAATCCATATAGCTGATTAGCAAGTTGTTTGTGTGTGTGTGTGTGTGTGTGTGTGTGTGTGTGTGTGTGTGTGTGGTACTGGGGATTGAACCCAGG
The DNA here is from genome assembly GCF_963383645.1 of Muscardinus avellanarius. Lineage (NCBI taxonomy): Eukaryota > Metazoa > Chordata > Mammalia > Rodentia > Gliridae > Muscardinus > Muscardinus avellanarius. The sequence goes on along the minus strand of NC_137792.1, from coordinate 20,871,859 downwards.
GGCATTCTACTTCTGAACTACACTCCTAGCCCTATTTTTTTTTTTTTTTTTTTTTTTGCGGGTCTGGGGATGGAACCCAGGGGCATTCTATCTCTGAGCTCCACCCGCTGCCCAATTTTTTATTCTTTATTTTGAAACAGGGTCTCACTGAGTTGGGGAGGGCCTCACTAAGTAGCTGAGGCTGTCCTAGAACCTGTGATCTTCCTGTCTTAGCCCCCAATTGCTGGGATTAAAAGCATTCACTGCCACACTCTGTTTAGCTAGTTCATTTTTATTCGACAAGAAGAAGATAAGGGGAAATATATGTTATGAGAAATTGTTTCTAAATTGAAATTGAGTCTACTAAATCTGGACAAAGCAGTTACCAACTGATTTTGGAGTTTATTTCTTGGTTTCTAATGCCTAATCGAAATACGATTTATCTTTACAATATCCCAGCTCACTTTTTATTTTGGTGCATAAATTATTGAAAAAAACTATAAATTGAAATTTTTATAAATTGAAATAACTGCCATCACCAATTAAATAAAAGAAACATTTAACTGTTGTGAAAACTTAAACTTATACGTATTTCATAAAATCTCTGTCCAGAGCTTATCATTATCAGTAAGATTATTCTGCATAATGTATTAAACCTTTTAAATAAGTAGGCTAACTGTGCCATTTATTTTGAAATGCATTTATCCTTTATTATTATAGCTGTTGTTATTATTTTGTGGTACTAGGGATGAAACCCAGGGGTATTGTACTTCTTTCTGAGCTACACCCCCAACCCTCGTTTTAGTCTTTTTATTATTTTGAAACAGGGTCTCACTGAGTTGCAAAAGGCCTCGCTAAGTAGCTGAGGCTGTCCAGGAACCACGATCCTCTGGTCTCAGGCTCCTGAATGCTGGGATTATAGGTCTGTGCCACCATGCCTGGCTTTCTTTATTATTTTAAAAGTAAAGTATTTGATTTTTTACTTGATCATTTATACTAATGGGGATTTTTATAACTGAAGTTGACTGAGTTTATATATTTATGATGTTTCTTCTCATAGCCTAAGAGAATAAGCAAAAATATTTTTCCTCTTTTTGGTACTAGGGATTAAACCCAGGGGCTTTCTACCTTTTATTTATTTATTTATTTATTTATTTATTTATTTATTTAATATTTATTTATTTAATGCTCTAAATCAGAGACTCTAGGTTGCTGAGTCTTGCTACATTGCTGAGGGTGTCCTCAAACCTGCAATCCGATCCTCATTTCTCAGCTGCTCAAGTACTGGGATTTCAAGCATGTACCACCACACTCAGATCTTTTTTTCCTTTTTGATACTGATTTTTACTTGCTCGTTGTTTAACCAGATTTTCTATATTTCTTTGCATTCTCTAATTATAAATTCACTTGAGACAAAGATTACAATAAATATCGTGAACCTCTTGGGCCACAGAACAAATAAACCGCTTGTTTTGGGTGTGTTTTAAGTTTAAAAATATTACAGGCAGATGCATAATTATGCCTTTAAGAAAATAAAGCCATATGTAGATATTTAAAAATGGACATACCCAGATTCTGTGGCTCAATCCTAATTTAAAATTGTTATATATATATATATATATATATATATATATATTTCTTTCAGTACCTAGTTATTGTATTCTTTGATTTTTTTCAAGTGAAAAATCTAAGAAATACTGTTTTCTCTCTCACGCAAGCCAGATGTGAAGGATTACAGAAAAGTAGCTAGAAAAAGGAATATACTAGAAATTATTTTTCTCTTCTCAAATTCAAAGGGTAGAATGACACACCATTATTGAAAGAATGGCAGTCCTGTGTGTCGCGTGCAGACCAGTTGATATTCCGCTTTTAGTTGAAAGCAGACGAACAAATCTACCATCTTTTCATCGTTTTGTAAAAATCAAAACCATAGCATTGGCATTGAATAAACTATACATTAAATTTGGCTAATCTTAAAATATCTACAATTTCTTGGAAGATAGCTCGATTCGAATCCAGAGAATTATTGAGGAATTATTATGAAATAAATGGGTCCTCATCTGTTGCTTTTACTGCTATATTTTTTTCTGACAGTATATAAAGGAGGCGGTAGAGACAGTTAGTAGAGGGTCAGATATTAAGAAATCAATGACTAAATCCTATTCCCCAGAGAACTGTTGTAAAACGAATGAGGTAGAAACTTGAAAAATAATTTGAGACCCTTATAGCTTAAGTTTTTTTTAAATTCATCAAGATCCTCTATCTTATCTATTGATTTTTCTAGAAATAGATTTTTAAATCAAATTAAGACTTCTTATTTCTTTGGCATAAATTAGTGAAATAGCATTAATTTCCCAAATCAGTTTTAAAATCCTAATAATAAAATAAATAACTAAAATTAATTCATTTAGCTTTAAAAGGGCAAAGGATAGTTTAAAAGTAGGAAGTGGCCTGTTAACACACCCGTTTATAGAAATATGCAATACAACATGTTGAACAATCCCCTGGATAGCAAACAATCTGGAGCAGAGATTTCATGAAATATATACAGCTTTAAGGGTTTTTTTTTATTGTTTGTTTTTTGCTTCTTTTACCTCTGAGTTTTGCTGCTAACACTTTTCATTTTTTATTTTGAAACAAGGTATTTTGTGAATAAGTTCCTAAATTGCTGAGGCTGGCTTCAAAACTGTGATAAATCCTCTTGTCTCATCTTTCCATGTACTGAGATTATAGGTGTATGCCAAACCTGGTTCTAGGTTCTCAGTACCAGTGACAAGGATGAGGAGGACTCATGAGGGGGCCTTATACTAATAATTTGAAGGAACCCAAAAGGAACTAATTATTTGGGCTAGTTGTTCTGTGCTCCTCAACTATAATTTTATTTTAAAAATACCATTATCATAATAGACTATGTTGACAAAAGAATAAACAAATCAATTGTGTTGCATTTATATAGCAACTACATAATTCAGGGCTTTCAATTTATAGAAAAAGTAAATTATGATACATAATGATTTACTTACTTTCAAGAAAAGGAACAATGTTTAGACTGAGATTTAAGTTTTTAATTTTTAAAATTTTTTATTGGTCATCGTATTCATATATCTTAATGAGGTACAAGATGATGGAGGCATACATGCACTTATCACCCAATTAGCACTTAAGCAATTGCTGGTCCATTTCTTCCCCCTCCCTCCATCTCATATTTGGCTTAGTGATTGACATTGAATTGTTTGTCAAAGTACATATGTGCATTAGAGAATTTCCCTCTTTCCTCCTCCCATCCCCTCAGTTAGGTCGCCTTATTTGCTCATCTATAGTATCTCCTTCTGCATATTGGGGAGAGCATCTAATTTCTTATTTTTTGTGACTGACTAATTTCATTTACCATAATGTCCTCTAGTTTCATCCATTTTGCTGTAATGATGTAATTGTATTTTTCTTTACGTCTGAGTAAAATTCCATTTTGTACATAGCCCACAGTTTTGTAATCCATTCATCTGTTGACAGATGTCTTGGCTGGTTCTATAGTTTGGCAATGGTGAATTATGCAACTATGAACATACATATGCATGCATTAGATTCGTTGTTTGGTTTCTATTTTTTTGGGTAGATACCTAGAAGTGGTATTGCTGGATCAAATGGTAAGTTTATTCTCATTCTTCTGAGGATCCTCCATACTGTTTTCAAAAGTTTTTGCACTAAAGTTGTTGAACAATGTATTAGAGTTCCTACTCCTCTACATCCTGACCAGCATTTGTTGTTGTTTGTGTTTTGAATGATTGGCATTCTAGTTGGAGTTAGGTGAAATCTCAGGAGACTTTTGATTTGCACCTCTCTGATTGCCAGTGATGTTGAGCATTTTTTCATGCATTTATTAGCCATTTGAATTTTTTCTTTCATGAAGTGTCAATTTAGTTCATGTGCCCAGTTTTTGATTAGGTTACTTGTTTTCTTAGTGCTGAGTTTCTTGAGTTCTCTGTATATTCTAGTTATTGCTCCTCTATTGAAGGAGTAGGTGACAAAATATTCTTTTATTCTGTTGGCTCTTGTTGAGGTTCTTGATAGTTTCCTTTGTTGTACAGAAACTCTTCAATTTAATCCAATCCTGTATATTGATTTGCCTTTTAGTTTCTTGTGACTTTGGGGTCTTATTGAGAAAGTTTTTACCTGGGCCTATGTGCTATAGTGTTGGACTTATGCCCTCTTCAAGGAGCCTCAAGTTCTCTGGTATAATTTCCGAGCCTTTGATCCATCTTGAATTAACTCTTGTGCAGGGTGAGAAAGTGGAATTTATTTCCATTTTTCTGCATATGGTTAGCCAGTTTTGTGAACATCATTTGTTGATCAGGCTATCTTTGCAGTGTATGTTTTTGGCCCCTTCATAAAAAATAAATTGACTGTAAGTATGCGGATTTGTTTCTGAGTTTTCTATTCACCTCTATTGGTCTGTGTATCTGTTTTTCTGTCAGTACCATGCTGTTTTTATTATTACAGTTTTGTAGCATAGTTTAAAGTCAGGTATTGTGATTCCTCATGCATAGATTTTGTTGCATTAAATGGAGGAAAAACTTTGAGAATTTCCTCTAAATCAGGAACAAGACAAGGATGTCCATTATCACCACTTCTTTTCAATATAGTATTAGATACTCTAGCCATAGCAAAAAGGCAAGAAAAGGAAATAAAAGAAATACAAATAGGAAAAGAAGAACTCAAACTTTCACTATTTGTAGATGATATGATATTTAGAATACCCAACAAACTCAACCAAAAGGCTTATATAACTGATCAACAAATTCAGCAAAGTGTCTGCATATGAAATTAATCTTAAAAAACTAGAAACTACTCTGTATACCAACCATAAATCCACTGAAAAATAAATCACTTAGCTGGGTGTGGTGGTGCATGCTTGCGATCCCAGCATTCAGGAGACTGAGACTGGAGGATCTTGGTTCAAGGACAACCTCAACTACTTATTGAGACCCTCCACAACTTAGTGATACCTAGTGAAACAACTGTTTCAAAATAAAGAATAAAAAATAGGGCAGAGGATGTAGCCCAGAGGTTGAATTCGTCTGGATTCCATCCCCAGATCGCACAAAAAAAGAAAAAAATATATACGTATTTATTTTATCTGACTTTCTCCTTTTCCTATATTAGCTCAATTATTTAGAAGTTTTCCTTTTATGCAGTAAAGTGGAAAGAGTTTTTTAAATAAATACCACCAAAGAATTCCCAGAAATGTGTGTCGTATAATATATATATATATATATATATATATATATTATATAATATATATAATATATAGATAGATAGATAGATAGAGAGGAAGAAAGAAAGAAATCACTTCTACTTAGGATATCCCATAAAAAATACTTAGGAATACATGTAATTAAGGAGGTAAATGATCTTTACAAAAAAATTATAAAACATTGAAAAAAATCAAAGAAGACCTTAGAAAATACAAAGATCTTCCATGTTCATGGATAAAAATGGCCATATTTCCAAAAGTAATTTAAAGATTCAATGCAGTACACATTAAATTAGCAATGTCATACCTGATAGACATAGAAAAATCAGTCCTTAAATTCATTTGAAACAACAGAAATTCCAGAATAGCCAAAGTATTTCTCAGCAAGTTTTTAATATTATAAATCCATCTGTTAGTAATAATCTCTTATTGCTGACTGTATGGCCAGTTCCCTTTCTCCCTCCCTTCCATCCAACTTTCCTTTCTTTCTGAGTTCTCTCTCAGCCTCCCCTTTATCTACCCCTGTATCTCTCCCTGCCCCTTCTTCTGTGATTATAATCTAATTTTCATTGGAGAAATATCCCTACAGACACCATGTGGTTTACATGGATGCAACATGTGTGTATATACCCGTAAGTTGCAACAGTGTGAAGTCCTAGCGTACCATAAAATCAGCAGACTCAAGCAGAAAATGACACACATTTCTGGGAATTCTTTGGTGGTATTTATAAAAGAAAAACTCTTTCCACTTTACTTCATAAAAGCAAAACTTCTAAATAATTGAGCTAATATAGGAAAAGGAGAAAGTCAGATAAAATACTACCTAATAAACATTGATCACTTGTAGGTCCATGAATTCCAGATACTGATGTTTAATTGTATTTTTTTCTTTTCTTTTCTTTCCATTTTCATTTCTTTTCTTTTTCTTTTCCCTTTTCTTTTCTTCTATTTTTGGTACCGGAGATTGAATCCAAGGGCATTCTACCTCTGAGCTACACTCCTAATCCATTTAATTTTTCATTTTGAAAATATATATTTCTAAGTTGCTGAGGCAGACCTTACGAAACTGATTTCCTGGCCTCAGCCTCCCAAATACTGGGATTATAAGCATGCTCTACTATACCTGGTTCAGTGCTTGATTTTAATTTGTAAGCTAATTTTTCTTGTAAGACCATGTGAGTTGAGTTCCATGAGTGAAATATACCCCACTTTATCATGATTCTAGAATTTCCAGAAGTTTCTTTTCAAACTTTTTGACATGAATTATTTAAAGTAGCAAATATTTCTATATAGTTTAAATGTAGTTTAGTTTATAAATATAATTGATAGAGATTATATCCAACTTAAGGTATAGAATATTGTCAGTGCATAAGATTTACCCTGTGTGTGGATTCTTGATTGCAACTCTGTCTACTCCGGGCCCACAGGTATTGCTATCATTACTAATGGTCACCAATATCTGGTTCTTTTCTATTTCTGGTTAGACAGACGTTTTTGTTTCCCTAGCCTCCCGAAGATGCCCATTTTATTGTTTCTGCTCAATTACATGTGAGCAAAGTGATGTGTGTCTCTTCTTGTTCAGGACAAAATTATTCACTCTCTAGTATCCAATTCTGTACCCTCTCATCCTCTTCTGTAGTGCCCATGAAATCACATGTGTATATGGAAGTGTCCCAAAGTCTAAACAGATTGGAAAAGCTAATCATCCTGCTCGCAACAGATGCTCTGAAAATCTGCCTTGACATGTATCCAGATATGTTTGATAAAGAAATAAACTTTTTATGTTACTCCTAGCACAATTAAAAAATGTTGGAATTTCAACATAACCCAACGTAAGACTTTTTTCAACTGTGTATATATATATTTAGCATATAATGAACTATATGCAATTAAATATTTAGATAATTTTTGACATGTCTATATGTATTCATGAAATAATCACCACAATCAAGAAAGTGAAGGTACCTGTCATCCCTAGCAGTTTTCTCCTGCCCGTTTGTAAACCCCCCTTTTTTTGTATTGGGGATTGATCTAGAGGCATTCTATATTGGAATTATGCCATCAGCCCTTTTTGTTTTTATTTTTGAAATATGGTCTTATTAGGTTACTGAGATTTCAGGAGGTTGCTGAGACTGTCCTCAAGCCTGTAATCCTCCTGTCTCAGCCTCCCAAGTACTGGGATTATAGACATGAAGCACCACTAAGGACTAATTCTTTCTTTGCACCCTCCCAGCCCCCATCTCACCATACATCATCAGGCAACCAGTGATCTTCCTGTCATGATAGATTAAATTAAATATTCTGGATTTTTAATAAAAGGAATAAGCATAATATGTATTTGTTTACTTCTGGTTTGTTATACTCACCATAATTATTTTGAGTCTTCTTTAATCCTGAGAGTTATCTTATTGTGGGAATATTATATTTTATTATATTTTTTGTGATACTGGGGATGAAACCCAGGGGCATTCGACCTCTGAGCTACACCCCCAGCCCTTATTTTATTATTTATTTTGAGACAGGGTTTCACTGACTTTCAAATGACCACACTAAGTAGCTGAGGCTGTCCGCGAACCACGATCCCCCTGTCTCAGCCTCCCAAATGCTGGGATTACAAATGTGCACCACCACTATTATGTTTCATAGACATTGGGGTTGTTTTCAAGTTTGGTTATAAAAATGAAGCTGATCTGAACATCTATGTACAATCAACACTTCAGGTTGATATTATTCTTCTATGAGCTTTCATAGAATGTATCTATCGAAGAATTTCTTCATTTTAGTAAAGTGTCAAATGTATTGGCATAAAGTAGTATTATTTATTTATTTATTTTTTTTGTGGTACTGGGGTTCCTGGAAGCCCTTCTACCTCCGGTATACACTCCCACGGGCTACACTCCCAGACCTATTTTTTAACTTTTTTATGTGGAAACAGGGTCTCTTAAGCCAGCGAGGCTGGCTCCAAACCAGCACGATCCTCCTGTCTCCGCCTCCCAAGCCCGGGGATTACAAGCGTGCGCCACCACGCCCGGCATTATCTTTTAATATATGTTGGACCTGTAAGTTTTGATTTTAGTAATATTCTATTTTGGGGGGCTGTAGTTCACTGAATTTTGTATACATTATTATTATTGTTGTTTAATTTTTTCTTCTAGTATTTTAAGGTAGAAGGAAGCTTAAGTCATTAAACTTTGAGTGTGTGTGTGTGAGTCTGTGTGTGTGTGTGTGTGTGTGTGCGTGTGTTTTACTAGGTAGGGACTGAATGCAGAAGTGTTCTACCACTGAGCTACAACCCCAGCACTTTTTATTTTTTATTTTGAGTAGGGGTTTGCTAAGACATTGTGTTGGCCTCGAACCTATGATCCTTCTGCCCCAGCCTCCCAAGTAGTAGGATAACTGGCATGCACACACAGCTAAAACCTTTTTAAAATACGTGCATATAGAAGTATACATTTCCTCCTAAGTATATCATTAGCTGCTTTCTACATTAGGTGTTTTCTACAAATGCTGATATGTTTTCATTTTCAATGAGTTAATATCAATTTTAGTTTTGATTTATTCTTTGAAACATGGGTCATTTAGAAGGCTGTTACTTATAGTTTTATGATTTTTTTCTAATACCTTTTTGACATTAATTTACAACTTAGTTCTGTTTTGGTCAGATTGCATATTTTTGGTTATTTTAATCTTTTTAATTAAGCAAATCATTGTTATGGGAAAAACATCATATATCTAAAATATTCAGTGTGTATTTGAAAGCATTTTTTTATCGGTGGGAAGTTTTATTCATATTTTTATCATCTCTGCTCTATAGAAAAAGAGGAACTGAAATCAAATATAATTTTAACATGGAATGATATATTACATACACATATATTTGGCGCTAACTCACTTTAAAATAAGTTTCAGATGTGACTTTGAAAAATTTATACTCTAAGAATAAGGGCATTCTTCTATCCTTTTATATAATCATAATACTATTATTATCACTACTAATAAATGTAAATAAACTTTCAAACACTATCTGACATACTCAGAAAAATGTTATTAACATCAAGGAGAATGCAATAAAAAATGTGTGATTATTATGCTTTTTGTGTGTGGGAGGGTACTGGGGTTTTTAACCAGGGGTATTCTACTTCTGAGCTCCTCCCCCAGCTTTATTTTTATTTTTTATTTTGAAACAGGGTCTCACTAAGCTGCGGAGGGGCTTACTCAATCGCTGAGCTTGGCCTCAAACACACAATCTTCCAGTGTGCACCACCACGCCTGACTTTAGTTTCTTTTAATCTAGAATGGTCTCCCAGGATTTTTTTTTCCTTGAGTGACTTTTTGAAACACTTAAGACATATTTCTTAAAATGCCCACATTCTTGATTATTTGATTAGGAGATTATCATTTTATTTAAGATGCTTTTCAATTTACTATATTTCTTGCAAATTGAAATTGAGGTCTGAGGATTTTATTAAGTCCGATTAATTTTTTTCTGACAAGGATACTTTCTAGATCAAGCTGTCTTACTCTTAGTAAAGCTAGATTTGATTACTTTCATAAGGGGGTATTGTCATATCTTTCTTTCCTCTTCTTTTTTTTAAATTTTTTTGCAGTGTTGGGAACTGAACATGGGTTCTACAAGTGTTCTGTGAATGAGCTACATTTCCAGCCCTTCATATCTTTTCATATGTAATTAGTAATAATTTGAAAGAGTGACTTACTTTATCTCCTCACACATATACTATTACCTAACAATTTTTAACCATATAGTTTTAGAATATTTTGATGACCTTTCCCTTAGGTGCTGTAAAATCATGTTGTTTCAAATTATATTATTTCCTTAATTTTTTGTTTTACTAGGGATGGAACCCAGGTGCCTTCTACCTATTTTATATGGAAACAGGGTCTCACTAAGTTGCTGAGATTCTCACTAAGTAGCTGAGGCTGGCTTTGAACCTGGGATCCTTCTATCTCAGTCTCCAAAGTACTAGGATTACAAGTGTGCCCCACCATGTCTGGTTCCTCAAAAAATTTAAGTTATTGTTCTTCAGTAAGTAAGCTTTTAACTCATCTTTGTTTTTTATGTTTTTATATTACACTGTACTCATTTTTATGTATACAGTACATTGTAAATTATTTCATTACAATTAATGTCATCTTTTAGATGCCTAGATTGTTCCCAACTTGACCTGTCAGATCCTTTGACGTGTTTGAACTCTTTAAGCTGGACCCTCTGTCCTATTTACAGGACTACATTTGCTTCTCAGTGTTCCCTTGCTTATTGGCACAAGTAGATGTTGAAGACTACTCCATGCCTTTCCTTTTCTAGACTAGCAACGAAGACTTTCCCCCAAATCCCTCTGTTGTCCATATGATACTGCAGGATATGATACTGCAGTCTTATATCCTCTATGTCCTTCCAGTAAAAACACTAGACATTATTTTTGCATGTTTCAGAATTACTTGTGCATGTGGATATTTCCCTTTCAAAATCAATGTTATAGGAGTTTTCTTTGAATAATATATTTTTTATTTATAATTTCTCTTTTCCTACAGTGAAAATCGTAGTTTCTATTACATTTTCTTAGTTGTTTTATACTATAGTAGTCTATAAAATTGTTTCAAAATCGCTGTACTAGTACTAGTATAAATTCTCTTCTCAGTTTTTGTACTTTGAATACTACACTAAAACTTAAAGGAAATAATTATTTTTTTGTTGGGTGTTTATGTTAGCTGTTTGATACACACTCAATTTTACTTGCTTTTCTTCTGCCCAGCTTTTTATTTATTTGTGTTTCAGTCTATGGACTAGTTTAGTTGTATGATTTCAAATTTAAAGGCTATTAAAAGTATATTCAGATATCAACCTTCCCTTCAGTCACGTGAAACCCGTGATACTATTTCCATTAGGTCTTGCTGTTACTTTTCTGAATTTCTTTCTACAAAAATAAATAAACGCCTTAATATTTTCTGCTGTTTCTTAAATGAAAAGGAGCATGCTATATACATCGCTTGGCACCTCACCCCCCACCATGCTTAATGCCACGAATCACTATCTATTGTTTAATTTAGATCCAAAACACTTAATTCTAGTACTACATTGTGAGGGTGTGACATAGTATATACAAATAGACTGTATGGAAATTTAAATTATTCTCAATATTTTGCTATTATAATGCTTCCCAATAAAGAATTATATATTGCTTATGCATTAGTAGAGGTGTGTCTTCAAAATAGGTTTTTTTACATAAGGTTTCTGAGTTGAATGCCTACTTGCTTTCATTAGCAAGTTACCTTTCACAGAGATTCTACAATTATTTTCTCCCCTAGCAATATGAATATCCTCATAACATGTTCAATAAGCTTTGGGACATTTTTTTACAGATTATAAATTGGATCTCAGTGTAATTCAAACTTGCATTTCTCTTAAAAATAATAGCTAACATTGTTTTCATATAATTAAGGCTAAAGTATCATAAAGTGAAAACTAGATGGTTAAGGCTTTTCTCTGATAATTTCTTTTCTTCATTTCTTTTTCTTCATTTTTAGAAGAATAAGAAATTAATCTTTCTCTAAGATGTTGGTAGGTTCTAAATATTTTCTTTTTGATTAGGATTTGCTTTTTATTTTATACGTGATGTTTTAGGTTCTTGTCTTTTGTTTTGTGTTCAATACTGGGTTTTGAACCCAGGGGCAGTCTCACTCCAAGCTACATTCCAGCTCTTTTTATTTATTTATTTTTTATTTTGAAACAGGGTCTAAGTTGTCCAGGCTAGCCTTGAACCTACAATCCTCCTGTTTTGGCCTCCCAAGTACTGAGAGTACTTATAGGAATATGCCCCCACACCTGACCCTATTCATTGTTTTTATACTGTATTTTTATTTTTATTATTATCTATATGGGGTTGAATTTTCTAAGCTCTTTTTTAATTGGTTTTGAATGGTTGTTCAATGGAATTTGGGCAAATTTTGTATTGTCAACTAATAAAAACTTTTTTTTTTTTTTTGCGGGTCTGGGGATGGAATCCAGGGGCATTCTACCTCCGAGCTACAACCTCTGCCCTATTTTTTATTCTTTACTTTGAAACTGGGTCTCACTGAGTTGCAAAGGCCTCGCTGAGTAGCTGAGGCTGTCCGCGAAAGGCCTCAGCCTCTCGAATGCTGGGATTACAAGCGTGCGCCACCACACCCGGCTCATAAGAACTTTTATTTCAGAATTTGTTTTTGTTGTTGTTTTGTTGTATTAGGGATTGATGCCAGGGGCATTCTATCTCTCAGCTACACCCCCAGGCCTTTTTATTTTTGTTCTGAAACAGGGTCTGGCTAGGATGTTCAGAGTCTTGCTAAGTTGCTGAGGCTTTTCTTGAACCTGCAAATCCTCCTTTTCCAGCCTCCCAAGTATTGAGATTACAGGTGTGCATCACCACATCTGGCCACCATTTGCATGTTTGAATATTAAATCTCTTAAATACTTGATGGATTATATAAAGAAGTGATCCATATGCAGTTTTTATGTCTATTTATCAAAATGTCCTAAACTTCTAAGTTTTCTGTTTTACTCCTTTGCTATATTTGTTCATTTATGTACCAATATCAAATTGATTTTTATGGAAATAATAAAATATATTTGGCAAGCAATAAAACTAGTCTCCCCTGCCTAGGCCGATATAATTTTGCATATTTTGATTATATATATCATCAGTTTGGGGAGAATCAACATCTTAATGACAATGAGTTTTCATGCCCAAGAGGAACTTATTCAAATATATTTTGTTTTTTTTTTTTTTTCACAAAAAAGTATGGGCTGGTGATATAGCTCAGTTTGATAGTGTATGCTCAGTAGGTATGATGCTCTGAATTCAATCCCTAGAACAAATACACAAAGAAAGAAAAGGAAAAGGAAATATTTCCCTCATATAACATTTTAAATATATTTTATTTTGATAATTGTTTCTTTTTTTGTGTGCGTGTCTGGGGATGGAACCCAGAGGCATTTGACCTCTGAGCTACAACCCCTGCCCAATTTTTTATTCTTTATTTTGAAACTGGGTCTCACTGAGTTGTAGCGGGCCTCACTAAATAGCTGAGGCCGTCAGCGAACCGCGATCCTCCTGTCTCAGCCTCCCGAATGCTGGGATTACAAGCATGCGCCACCATGCCCAGCTGATAATTGTTTCTTTTTTTGAGGGGAGGTAATACTGGGAATTAAAGGCAGGGAGATTCTACCTATGAACTAGACCCGCAGTCGTATTTTTTTTAGAAACAGGGTCTTATCAGTTGCTAAGAGTCTTGCCCAATTGCCACGGCTATCCTTAAACCTGCAATCCTCCTGTCTCTGAATCCCAAGTACTGGGATTACAGCTATGGACCACCATAGCCAGCTTCAATAATTGTGTCTTCTAAATAATTTGCTTGCCAGGTGTGGTGGTGTATACTTGTAATTCCAGTATTTGGGAGGTTGAGGCAGAAGGATCACTGGTTTACCACCAGCCTCAGCAATCTAGTGAGGCTTTATACAATGACACTCTGTTTCAAAATTAAAAATAGGGTTGAGGGTATAGTTCAGAGATAGAGTGCACCTAGGTTCAACCCCTAATAACACCAAAAAATTTCTTTTTTTAGCTATTGTTAAGGAGGTATCTATTTCATTATAATTTCTGATTATTAATATATATGGCCATTATTATATTTTGCATGCTGATTTTATATCCCACTAACCAAATAACCTTATCATTTATATTGTTAAGTTTGGCATTGTTTCTATTCAGTATTTTGAATACATTGTCATATCCAAATAGAATTTGATCACTTCATTGTGATTCATATGACTTGGTATATTTGTATTATTATATTGGCTTATATTTTGCTGTTATAAATATAAATACACTAGCAAAACAAATAACCCAGTCAAGAAATGGGCGACTGAACTGAATAGACAGTTCACAAAAGAAGTGATACAAATGGCCGATCGATACATAAAAAAATGTTCAATATCATTAGCCATCAGGGAGCTACAAATCAAAACTGTACTGAGATTCTGTCTAACCTCAGTCAGAGTGCAAGCATAAAGAAGTCAAATAACAAATGCTGGTGAGGATATGGGGAAATAGCAACTCTTTTACACTGTTGGTGCAAAACTCTTTTATATTTTAGGAGTGCGAACTAGTACAGCAGCTATGGAGATCAGTGTGGAGATTCTTTAGAAAAATGGGAATCCTAGCAGAAAATATGTATCTTCTAGCTTTGTTCTTTTTCAAGATCATTTTGGGTATCTAGAATCCATATTCCATATTAGGATAGATTTTTTTTTCCTGAAAAATAAATATATAAATATATGATAGTTTCACCTAAAAAAAAATAGAAAAAATTCTCTGGTAAGAAAGAAAGCAAAAAGAAATATTGAAATGTTATCTTTAAGTCATCAAAAGCTTGGTATCAGACAAATGAAACTGTTATGTGAGATTATCATTTTTAATTTTAGATAAATTGCTATAATACCAGATGTCAACCACTAAGCCCAGCATGGGAAGGAGGGATGGGGAGGGAATGGGGTGGGGATCGGGTGGGGGCTGACTGGGCGATGTGTGCATGTATGTCTACAAAAGTTTGTATCCCACTATGATGTATGAATACAGTGCACCAATAAAAAAAAAAGAATGTGCATCTTAAATTACTAAAGTGCAAATTTTGACATATACTTATTAAAATGGATTTTAATAGGCAGTATACTTAGGTCTTTTATATTTTAGTGAATTTTTACCTGCTTGATTTGACTTGAATTAAAAGTAGTGGGTAAAAGTAGACATGGTGGTGCCTGCTTGTTATCCCTGTACTGGGGAGGCTGAGACAGGAAGATTTGGGTTCTCTGACTCCTCAGCTACTTAATGAGGCCCTCCACAACTTAGTGAGACCCTGTTTCAAAATAAAGAATAAAAATAAAATGATCTGGGGGTGTAGCTTAGAGGTAGAATGCCCCTGGGTTCAATCTCCAGCATCCCCCCAAAGTAGTGCATGAAACACTTTTATTAGTGTGTATCTGCTATTCTTATTAGCTCACATAAATTCTGCTTTATGCATAGATATAGTGCATAGATATTCATAAATATTATGTCTACACTATAAATTTGACTTATAATAACATTTTGTTAATTTATATATGATTGTCCTAAATTCTTTGACTAATAAATTAATGTAACCACTACTTTGGAAGTTTGCAGTCTTCTGACAAACTTTTTTCTTAACCCTTCATATTTAGTAATTTTGAATCACGTTTTACAGGTGATGTCTCTTGATTTAAGCATAAACTTAAGTTTTGCTCTATACACTACTCTGAAAATAATTTTCATTTAACAGATGAGTCTGGCCCATTTGCTTATATCGATATATACGAGGTCACTATACAATTAACTCAGTTTGTTTTTTTTTTTTTTTTTTTTTTTTGTTGAACTGGGGACAGAACCCAGGGACATTCTATCTCCAAGCTACACCCCAGCCCTATTTTTTATTCTTTATTCTTTATTTTGCAACAGGGTCTCTCTAAGTTGCAGAGGGCCTCACAAGTTGCTGAGGCTAGCTGCAAATCTGTGATCCTCCTGCCTCAGCTTCCAAAGTACTGGGATTCCAAGTCAAATGTGCACCACCACGCCTTGTTTAACTCAGTTTTTTAAAAATTATTTTATTTTTGCTTTTTTTAAAAATTTGTGTATGGTATTTCACTCTTTGGTCCTCTCATTGGAATTTACTTATTTTTTATAAAAGACTATATTTTCTCTAGTGATTACCTTTAATATTCTAACGTGCTATTATTCTTTTTTTTCTTATTTAGTGACACCTTTGGTTTGTAAGTTTCAGCTATGATTGTTTGCTACCACATATTATGTGTATGGCAAATAATAGCTTATTCATTATTTTCATTTCTCCTCAATTTTAAATTTCATTACATCTACTTGACAAAATAAATAATATTTATAATTCAGTCTTTGACCTTTATCCTTGACTTTGTTTTTAATCTACACAAATCATTAAATCCATTCAGTGTTCACTACCAGTCATCTTCCTGAAGTTTCTCCTGTCATCAGTGGGTCTTATGAAGCTTTTCCTCTAGTTAAATGAATATAGTCGAACTGTAAGGGTTTATGAAAACAACATTCCCTGAGGTCAGGCAGATATATTGATATTTTCCTTTAGCCTTGTACTTGAAGGACAGATAGGCAAGATAAAGAATCTTTGATTCTCACTTTATCTTCTGTTTCATAAAAATGTTACTTGTCTTTGCTTTGCTTTCTGTTTCTGTAAAGAAGTCCGATTTAAACTTGGATTTTTTCCTTTGTAAGTGACTTATTCTTTTCACTTCAAATATCTATCACTTCAAATATTTAACATTACTTTGTGGTGAGAACATTTAAAATCTTCTCTTTTAACTTTTTTGAAATATACAATATATCACTTTTAGCTATAGTCCCTGAGCTGTGTAGTAAAACACCAGAACTCACTCCTCTTATTTTACTGAAACTTTATATTATTTACCAACTTTCCCATCCACCTCTCACCAGGACACCTAGGAGTATTTCTCTTATGTTTAATGTTTTACGATTTTACTATATATTTCAGCACTAGCCAATCTGGATTTTGTTGTTGATAATGTGGTTCCTATATTGTTTTCTGTAATTGTGTTCTGTTTGCTTCTTCGAACCACCTTGTGAATATTTGCTTTTGATAAAGCATCCTATTCATGGATTTCCCTTTTTGAGCATAACCCTTTTTTTATTTCTCTGCCTGGTTATATTTTACTTTGTAGTCCACATTGCATATATAGTAATGTGAAAATAATTTGATAATGATAGCTCACTCTAAAGGCCATCATATTACTTGTAGTTTCTCTTACAACTAGGGTTTTGTCTCTTTTGTGTGTGTATACACACACATACACACACACACATACATATATACATGTGTGTAATATATATACAATTTTTTGCAAAACTTGGGATTGAACCCAGGGGTATTCTAACTCTAAGTTACACCCCAAGCCCTAGTTTTTTCTTTGTATTTGAAACAGGGTCTCACTAAGTTGCAGAGGACCTCACTAAGTAGCTGAGGCTGGCAGCAAACTTTTGATCCTCCTGTCTTAGCCCACCATGCCTGGCTTCAAATCCACAATATATAAGGAACATTTTCAATAATCAGAAAAACTATCAGAAAGGGCAAAATGTATGAATTGAAATTTCTCATAAGCAGACATACAGCTAGGTATGGTGGCGTATGCTCATAATCCCAGTACATGGGAGGCTGAGACAGGAGAATTGCAGGTTCATGGCTAGCCTCAGCTACTTAGGGAGGTCCCCTGCAACTTAGTGAGACCCTGTTTCAAAATAAAAAAAATAAAAAATAGGGTGTATCTCCAGGGTAGAATGCCCCTGAATTCAATTTGTAGTACCACCAAAAAAAAAAAAGACATAGAAATGTCCAATAAATATATGAAAAAGTCTTCAACATATCTTTCAGAGAAACTCAATTAAAGCTCAATGGGATATGACCTTATACTTGTTAGAATGGTTGTTATAAAAAAATAAAAGGTAAGTTAGTTGGTAATTATAAGAAAAAAGGAAACTTTTATATACTTTGTGTCATGGGAAAACATGACAATTCTGTAGGGTTCATGGCTTATGTAGCAGAAAAGAATTTCAGTACATGCCAGTCAGAGAAAATACAGAGGTTTTATTTAAGAAAGTAAGGATTTAGAGGGGGAAGGCAGGCCATCTTAATTGTTGGAGAGCATCTGGGCAAGAATGTCTTTAGATTTTTTCACTTATTTTTTAGAACCCCTCCCCCATGAAGGGGGGTGGGATCACCCAGTGGCTGTCTGGATTTCCTCATAATCTTCAGTTTCTCCTGGCGATGAGCAGGGGTGAGGAGGGGGGCTAGTATATGACCTTTGTTCTTCTCTTTGTTTACTAGGCTTCTTAGGTGGAGAGAAGCTATTGTGATTAAGGGTATGGCTCATTGAGGCTTCTACCAAAGACAGGACACACCCTTCAGGATGGAGTTAGAGATTGTGAACTTTACATAGTTTATTTTATTTAATGTTCATCCATGTTGTTGGAAATGATAGAATTTTCTATTCTTTTAAGGCCTGGAAAGGCCTCAGTAAATTGCTGAGGCTGGCCTTGAATTTATAATCTTAAGTACCAGCCTCAAAGTACTGGGATTACAGGGATATACCACCATCCCAGGTAAAATTTAAGACTTTACAAAATTAAAAATATATTTCCCCATTTTAATTGAAATTTCTACTTTCTGATTGTTGTTGGTTTAAGAATTCTTTATTTTGGGTCACAGTCCTTTACCAAATTTTTATTTTGCAAATATTTTCTCCCAGTTGTGACATTTTTCTCAGTCTATTGACAATGCCTTTCACTGAGTGTTTAACCTTAATGAAATTTACCTCATAAATTATTTTCTTTTCAGATTATACCTTGATGTATCAAAACATCGTTGTCACCCACAAAATCATATAAATTTTCAACTATATTATATTCTGTGATAATTATGGTTTTCATTTTACATTTAGGTCTATGATTCATTTTTGCTACGGACTGGGAGAATATGGTTTGAGGAAACCATTTCCTGGGAACCCTTGTGAGGGTCCTGGACACATAACCCATAACAAAAACCCAAAATGACCAAAACCAGAAATAAACCGCGGGTTCTTGTCCTAAGCTAAGAATAAATATGCATAGCTTGGACAATTGCTGAAATACAGCCCCATGCCAAAATGGCATGAGGGGGTGACTTGAAATGAATACACCAAAGGAATTACACAATGGACTCAGCCTTTTATACCCATGACCTCCATCTTGTTTGCGTGACTCTTGAGGTAGTGATCCTCCCTGTTAGGAACCTCCCCTAGCAAGGTGTGGCAAGGTGTCTCCTTTCATGAAGATCAACCCCTCCTACCATCTTAGCTAGCTTATCCAATCATGTAGATCTGTCTTTAGATAGAGAAAGGCCTAGTTCTCTCCTAAGATCTGTCTTTAAATAGAGAAAGGCCTAGTTCTCCTCTCCTGTTGACTTGCTAATTACATGTAGCTAAATCAATCTAAGTTTCAATAGCTGTTTGCTTCCTGACCAAAGCCAAGCCTTTCTCTCCAGGTCTGCCACCATTTTGGCACAATTATTTTTGAAATATATTAATAACCAGAGCTTTCTCAAATCTTCCTAGGCCATTCCCAATACTGGCACAATTTTGAATTAATTTTGCAAAAGGAGTAAGGCGTATGTCTAGATTTATATTTTTTTGTGACAATATTCAGTTCTTCTAGTACCAGTTGTTTAAAATATTATCCTTATCCAGGCATGGTGTCCCACTTGTAATCCCAGCACTTGGGAGGCTGAGACAGGAGAATTGCACAGATTCCAAGCCAGCCTCAGCTACTTAGTGAGGCTCTCAGCAACTTAGTGAGATCCTGTTTCCAAATAAAGTATAAAATATTTCTGGGAGTATAGCCCGGAGGTAGAAAAGATCCTGGGATCCACCCCCAGGACCACACACACACACACACACACACACACACACACACGCAAATGTTATCCTTTCTCTATTTTATTGCCTTTGCTTTTTTGTCAAAATCATTTGAATATAAACCACTAGCCAACCTAAGTAAAAAAAAAGAATCAACCCAAATTATGAAGATAAGGGAGGAAAAAGGAGACATTACTACTGACAGAGTAGAAATCCAGAGGATTATCAGAAACTACTTTGAAAAACTATACTCCAACAAATTGGAAAATCTGGAGGAAATCGACAACTTCCTAGATAAATACAACCTTCCTAAACTGAGTCAAGAAGATATAGAACACTTAAACCAACCAATAACAATCAAAGAGATTGAAACAGCAATAAAGAGCTTACCATCAAAGAAAAGCCCAGGACCAGATGGTTTCCCAAGTGAATTCTATAAAACCTTTATAGAAGAGCTAACCCCAATACTACTCGAACTATTTCGGGAAATAGAAAAAACCGGCACTCTCCCAAATACATTCTATGAAGCCAACATCACACTAATACCTTTGCTGTTCAGCAAAGGAAACTATCAAGAACCTCAATCAAGAGCCAACAGAATGGGAGAAGATTTTTGCCACCTACACCACCGATAGAGGACTAATATCTAGAAAATACAGAGAACTCAAGAAACTCAACACTAAGAAAACAAAGCATCCAATAACAAAATGGGCAAACGAACTAAATAGATATTTCACAAAAGAAGAAATTCAAATGGCCAATAAATGCATGAAAAAATGCTCAACATCACTGGCAATCAGAGAGGTGCAAATCAAAAGTACCCTGAGATTTCACCTAACTCCAACTAGAATGGCAATCATTCAAAACACAAACAACAGATGCTGGCGAAGATGTGGAGAAGTGGGAACTCTTAATACATTGGTTGGTGGGATTGCAAATTAGCGCAACAACCACTTTGGAAAACAGTATGGAGAATCCTCAGAAGAATGGGAACAAATCTACCATTTGATCCAGCAATACCACTGTTGGGTATCTACCCAAAACATAGGAAGCCAAACTACCAAACTAATGCATGTATATCTATGTTCATAGATGCACAATTCACCATAGCCAAACTATGGAACCAGCCAAGATGCCCATCAACAGATTAATGGATTACAAAACTGTGGGATATGTACACAATGGAATTTTACTCAGCCATCAAAAAAAAAACTCACATCATTTTTAGGGAAATGGATGGAACTGGAGGACATTAGGCTAAGTGAGATTAGTCAGTCACAAAAAATAAGAAATCAGATGCTTTCCCTAATATGTGAGAGTTAGGGAGAAATGGGTCATAGGAGGAACTCTTGAAAGAGGAAATCCTATAGAGGAGCAAAGGAGACAACCTAAAGGAGGAGAAAGGAGGGGGGAAGAGGAAAATCACTAAAACACACAATGTACTTAAACATATCGAAGTCAATCACTAAGCCAAGCAAGGGAGGGAGGGGCGGGGAGGGAATGGGGTGGGAATTGGGTAGGGGTTAAATCAGCGATGAGTACATGTTTGTACACACAAGTTTTTTACCCCAATATGATGTTTGAATATAATGCACCAATAAAAAAAATTAAAAGAAAAACAAAAACAACAACAAAGGGTTAAGCATTGTAGGTACTCTGGAGAAAGTGGAAAAACACAAAGGAAACTAGATTTTGGCCCAGAGCCTCCAGGAGAAACCAGCTCCGCTAATTCTTTAGTATTAGCCTGTGAGAATGATTTTGGAATTTTGACTTCTAGAATTGAAAAATAAATTTGTGCCATTTAAAAAAAGTCATTTGAATATATTTATGTGGAACTATTTCTTAATTCTCAGTTCTGTTCCATCTTTCTTCCTATCTGTTTTTCCCCCAGTACTCTACTCTCTTGATCACTATAGTTTTATAGTAACACTTCAAGAAGAATGGTATTAGTCCTCTTTATCTCACTTAACAACATTACAATTATTTTTCTGGGTATTTTCCCTTTTTAATTAATTAATTAATTAATTAATTTTTGGCAGTATTGGGGGTGGACCCCAAAGGCTTTCTACCTCTGGGCTATACTCCCAGACCTATTTTATATTTTTTATTTGGAAACAGGGTCTCACTAAGTTGCTGAGAGCCTCACTAAGTAGCTGAGGCTGGCTTCGAACCTGTGTGTTCCTCCTGTCTCAGCCTCCCAAGAGCGAGGATTACAAGGGTGCGCCACCACACCTGGCTTATTTCTCCTTTTTATACAAACTTTAGAAATTAATTCATTAGTATCCAAAAGATTACTTTTTGGGATTGTGGTAGGTATTGCATTGAACCTATAGATCAAGAACTGATATCTTGACAATATTTTTTTCTTATTAAAGAGTATGAAATGTCTCTAATTCTCTGATATCTTTCATCTAAATTGTTTAGTTTTATTCATATTCTTGTATATTTTGTCAGATTTACACATACATGTTTCTTGTTTTGTGTGCAACTGTAAATGATATTTTCAATGTCAAAGTTCACTAATTTGTTGCTGTTATATAGGCAAGTGAATGACTTTTCTATATCAACTTTACCAATATATTTTAGATATGTAACCTTGTTATTATTGCTTGTTAGTTCTAGGAATATTTTGTTAGTTCTTTGAGATTTTTCTACATGGATAATCATATTGTCTGTGAGCTGAGATATTTTATTTTTTCTGTCTCGATCTCTATATCTTTTTTTCCTTTTAATTACATTAGCTAAGAGTTCCAGTGTGCTGTTGGAAATGAGAAGAGACATCCTTATCTTGTTCCTCATCTTGGTTGAAAAGTTTCTACTTTATTAGAACTAAGTGTACTAGCTGTAGGGTTTTTGTAGATGCTCTTAATTTCAACTATAGTCTTTATTTCTAGTATGCTTAGATTTTTATATCCTAAACTCATGTTGTTGTTTTAATGCCATTTCTGTATCTATTGATAGGATTATGTGATTTTTATTTCTTTAACCTGTTGATTTGATGGATTGCATTAACTAATTTTAGTATTTTGAACCAGCCTTGCATACATGGGATAAACCCTGGTAGTTGTGGTTTATAATTCTTTCTACACATTGTTGGATTTAATTTGCTATTATTTCATTCAATATCTTTGTATTTATGTTTGTGAGAAATATTGATCTATAGTTTTCTTTTTTGGTAATACCATTTACTGTTTTAAATATTAAGGCAGTCGGGTGTGGTGGCGCATGCTTGTAATCCCAGTGGTAGGGAGGCTCAGACAGGAGGATCACACAGGTTTGAAGCCAACCTCAGCTACTTAGTGAGGCTCTCAGCAACTTAGTGAGACCCTGTTTTCAAATAAAGTATAAAATAGGTCTGGGAGTATAGCCCGGAGGTAGAAAAGCCCCTGGGTTCCACTTCCAGTACCCCCCCACCACACACACACAAAGGCAATACTGTCCACATTCAAAAGCTTAAGAAGTGTTCCCTTTCTAAGAAATTTTAGAGAGGTGGTATAAGTTTTTTTTACATTTTGGTATAATTCATCATTGAACCCATTTGAGCCTGATCCATTATATTTTGGATAATATTGGTATCCAAAATTGATAATTATTAATTATTGATAATAGTTATTTAGTAAACATAGGATTATTAAATATTTATCACTAGTGTGAGTTTTGGCAGAGTATATCTGTTAACGAATTGGTTAATTTTATTGAGGCTACTGATTTTATGGGTATAGAGTATTTAGTAGTAGTCTTTTTTTTTTTTTTTTTGGATGATACTGGGGTTCCTGGAAACACTTCTACCTCTGGGCTACACTCCCAGACCTATTTCATATTTTTATTTGGAAACAGGGTCTCTTAAGCCAGCGAGTCTGGCTTCAAACCTGAGCGATCCTCCTGTCTCCACCTCCTAAGCGCGGGGATTACAAGTGTACGTCGCCACTCCAGGCTTGTAGTAGTCTTTTATTATTTATTTGCTGTTTGTTGGATCTGTAGTTGTGTCCCCTGTTTCTTTTCTGATATTGGTAATTTTTATCTTCTCTCTTTTTTACTAAAGAAAAAGCATTAATAGAGGTTTGTTGATTTTTCTGGATTCTTTCAAAGAACTTGCTTGTGATTTCATTGGTTTTCTCTGCTCATTTCCCATTTTCAACTTTATTTATTATGCATTTTTATTATTTATTCTTGTTACTGTAGGGCTTAATTTTTTCATCTTGTAATGCTATAAAATAGAAAGTTTAAATGGTTGATTTTTGGTCTTGTTCCTTTCTAATACATTTAATAGCATTGATTTCCTATTAAGCACCACTTTCATTATATCTCACAAGTATTAATAAATTATATTTTGATTTTCATTTTGTTCCACACTTAGTTAAATTTTTCTTGAGGATTCTTGTTTGACTCCTGAGTAACTTAAGAATTCTATTTAATCTTCAAGTATTTGGAGATTCCCAGTTATTTTTCTGCTTTTGATTTTCATTTTAATTCTCTTGTGGTCTGAGAGCATGCATTGTATGATTTCTATTTTTTAAGTTTGTTAAGGTAGTTTTATGGCCCAGAATGTATTCTGTCTTAGTAAATGTTCCATGTGATCTTGAGAAGGATGTATATTCTGCTCTTGTTGGATAGAGTCCAACATAAATATCCACTGTTCATTTGATTTATTAGGCAGTTGAATTTGACTATGTTCTGTTTTTTTTAATTGTTTGATCTGTCTATTTCTAATATAAAGATATAGAAGTTTCCATCTATTATACTGAATTCATCTATTTCTCTTGTAGTTTTTTTTTGTGTGTGTGGTACTGGGGTTCCTGGAAGCCCTTCTATCTCCAGGCTATACTCCCAGGCTTATTTTTTTATGTTTTTATTTGGAAACAGGGTCTCTCTTTTTTAAAAAATTATTTTATTGCACTGTATTCTTTCATCATAATGGGATAAAAAAAAAAACTTTTGTAGACATACATGCACACATCGCCCAGTTAGCCCCTACCCGATCCCCACCCCGTTCCCTCCCCATCCCTCCTTCCCATGCTTTGTTTAGTGGTTGACATCTAGTATTATAGCAATTTCTTAAGCCAGCACGGCTGGCTTCGAACCTGCGGGATCCTCCTGTCTCTGCTTCCCAAGCGGGGAGATTACAAGCGTGCACCACCATGCCCGGCTCTCTTATATTTTTATCATTTCTTATATTGCATATTTTAATGCCCTGCTGTTAAGCATATATAACTAAGAATAACTATGTCTTAATGAAAATTAACTACTTTGTTATTATATAATGCCTGTTATATAATGCCTGGGTGTTTTCCTTGTTCAAAAGTATGCTCTGTCTCAAATTAAGATAGTTATGCTAATTTTCTTTTGATTAGTGTTCTCAAGGCATATCTTTCTCTATTCCTTTAATTATTTAATTAAATTATGTATTTGATCTGTCTCTTTATGTTTACACTGGGTTTATTTTAAGACAGATTATAGCCCTTTTATTTCTAAACCAGACTAAAAATTCTGATCTTTAAATGGTGTATATACAACTGAATTTAAGATGATGATCAATATAGATTAATATATACCACATTTGTCCCTGATTTCTATTTGTTATTCTTATACCTTGTTATTATTTTGTACATTTCACTATTTTTCTGCATTTTATTATTTTTTTTCTTCTTTTTTTTTTTTTTAGTGGTACTGGGGTTCCTGGAAGCCCTTCTACCTCCAGGCTACACTCCCAGACCTATTTTATATTTTTATTTGGAAACAGGGTCTCCTAAGCCAGCACGTGCGGCTGGCTTCGAACCTGTGCGATCCTCCTGTCTCCGCCTCCCAAGCACGGGGATTACAAGCATGTGCCACCACGCCTGGCTGCATTTTATTATTTTAATCAAGCATTTTATATGATTCTATTTCTTTTCTTTCTTGAAATAGCAATTCTTATTTATTTTTCACTTTTTAATGGGTACTATTTCAGTCACCTCTGATTGCTCTAACAAAATGCCGTGTAATGGGTGGCTTAATCAACAGACATTTATTTTTCCAGTTTGGTTGCTAGGAAGTCCAATACCAAGGTGCCAGTAGATTTGCTTCCTGCTGAGAAACCTTTTCATGGTTTTTGATAGCTATCTTTTTGTTGAGTCTTTATATAGTTGAGAAAGACTAAGTACTGTTTCTTCTTATTATAAGGACACAAATAACTTCATGAAGCACCGTTCTTATGACCTCATCTACACCAAATTACTTTCCAAAGGCCTCACAACCAATTACCTTCGTATTGTGGATTATGGCTTCAATTTTGAAGGAACACAACACATTCAGTCCATAATAGATGACTGTTTTAAATACATACTTACAATTAATGCAAGTCGACTTTGAAGTAACACTATACCCTTCACAATTGGTGAAAATAGCTTAGTATAGCACAATGTTCTTAATTCATCCCTTTCATCCCTTCTATCATTCATTTTCTTGACTTACAAGCAATTATTATCAAATATATTGTGGTAAGTTTTGAATAAACTTATCTGTTATACCAGTTAAAAAGAATAATAAAATATTTTGTTTTGCATTTATTAATTCCTTCAGTAATACTCTTTCATGTAGATTCAGGTTTCTGGCCTATATTATTTTCCTTTCCTCTGAAGAACTAGTTTTAACATTTTTTTCAACAAAGCTGTACTGACAATACTTTCTTTTAGTATTTGTCTGTCTGAAATAGTGTATTTCTCTTCCAGCTTAGAAAAGAAAATTTTGAAGGTTATAGAATTCTAAGCTTGTGATACTTTTTAAAATATTAAAAAAAAATTTTTTTTCTTGAACATAAATGATATACATTTAAACTATACTTGATGCCCACTCCCCCCTCCCACCCCTGTTTTCCCTTCCCCCCTCCCAACAATGATTGTCCCGGGTAAGCATGCCATATTCATAATTTTACACATATTTTGATGTGGACCCTCGTTAATCAAGTTCAGCCTTCCTCCTCCTCTATCTTTCCATTCTAGCTTTGCTGGTATTTCCCCTCCATTATCTGGAGTACCACTGGTATCCTCTAGGTTCCCTAGTTTGGGCATATTAGCGGAAACATATGTACCTTCTCCTTCTGTGCTTGGCTGGTCTCACTTAACATAATGCTCTCCAGGACTTTCCATCTTCTTGCAAATGGTATGGTTTTGTTCTTCTTTATGGCTGAGTAGAATTCCACTGTGTATATTTCCCACAGTTTTGCTATCCATTCATCTGTTGATGGGGAGCTGGGTTGGTTCCATATTTTGGCTATTACAAATTGTGCTGCTATGAACATAGGTATGCATATGTTGCTATAGTTCTCTGAATTCAACCCTTTTGGAACAATACCCAGGAGTGGTAGAGCTGGATCGTATGGTGGATCTATTCCTAGCTTTCTTAGGAATCTCCACACAGATCTCCATAGTGGCTGAATTAGTTTGCACTCCCACCAACGGTGTAAAAGAATTTAGCATTTGTTGTTATTTGATTTCTTTATGCTTGCTACTCTGACTGGGGTTAGATGGAATCTCAGTGTAGTTTTGATTTGCATCTCCCTGATGGCCAATGATGTAGAATGTCTTTTCATGTATATATTGGCCCTTTGTATCCCTTTGTAGAAATTTTTTGCAGGTTATAGAATTCTAAGCTTGTGGTACTTTTTAAAATCTTAACACTTTATTATTTTTCTACAAAGTTTCATTTATTTGTAGTATTTCTGTTTCTTCATTTTATTGGTAGGTTGTAATTATACAACATAGTGAGATTCAAAGTGATATATTTACATATTTACAAGTCAACTGACATGTTTCCCACCAAATCAACTCTTTAAGCTTTCACTTTGACTTTTTCTGCTTGCATGGTATCTAAGAAAGAGTCAGATGTAATTCTTATCTTTGTTCCTCAATAGTAAGTTATTTATCCTCTGACTTCTTTCAAAATTTTGTCTTTATCACAGATTTTCTGTAATTAAATATGATATATTCAGGTATAGTTTTATTTTGAAGACATTTATCCTGCTTGGTGTTCTCTGACAGATTCAATTTTATAAAGAATGACTGCTATATATAGGTACCCATGCCTGTAATCCCAGCTATTTGGGGACCTGAAGCTGGAGGACTACAAGTTTGAGACCATTCTGGGAAACTTAACGAGACCCTATCTCAAAAAAAAAAAAAAAAAAAGACATGAATGTCCTAATCCCAGCACTTGGGATTTTTTTTTTTTTTTTTTTTTTTTTTTTTTTGGTGGTACTGGGGTTTCTGGAAGCCCTTCTACCTCCGGGCTACACTCCCAGACCTATTTTATACTCTTTTTAAATTTGGAAACAAGGTCTCTTAAGCCAGCACAGCTGGCTTCGAACCTGCACAATCCTCCTGTCTCTGCCTCCCAAGCGCGGGGATTACAAGCCTGCGCCACCACGCCTGGCCCAGCACTTGGGAATTTGAGACAGAAGGATAGCAAGTTCAAAGTTAGCCTCAGAAACTTAGAGAGTCCCTCAGCAATTTAGGGAAATCATTTCAAAATAAAAAATAAGATTTGACTATCTAGCTCAAAGATAGAACACCCCTGGGTTCAAGCCACAGTACCACAAAATAAAATGAAGTGCTGGGAATGTAGCTCAGTAGCAGAGCACTTGTCTACCATGCATAAGGCCCTGGGTTCAATTCCAAATGAATCCCACAAAGATAGACAAAATATAATAGTTCTTATATGACACATTACCCTGAATTAGTCACAAATATTCTATAAAGAATAAATTATTGATTTTACTCAATTTTATTTCTTTGTATGTGATATTGCCTTCACTAATTTTTATTTCTTATTGAATCAGATAATTATATTCAAAGATAAAAACATTTTGCAACCATTACTATTCTTCAAGTGCATATAAGTTAACCAAAGTAAGACATGCTATCAGGAAAACCCAGCGGAATGGTATTCAGTAACATAGCTGAACACCGTTTTGAGAACAGTTTGTGAGCTTGGTATCTGAGAAGAAATCGGTTAGGTATATCTATCTCCATTATCTACTTAAGGAATATTTTTTTTAAATCATAGAATTCACCTAAACATTCATGAATTGGTTTTAGCTCTGACACTTAAAGAACTTGGAAGGTGTCTTTATAAGAAGAAAAACCTGATTATTTTGCCTCAACAATCCTTCTCCATACAATTCATAATGCTGTTTAATTATGAGAAAAACAGCAGATGAGCTTTATTTAAAGGACATTCTAAAAAATGCCTGCCTAGTGTTGCTTTGAACTTTCAAAGCCATCAAAAACAAGGGTAGTCTGGGACACTGCCATATAGTCAAGAGGAGGCTAAGGAGATAAGGATAAATATTTTATCTCAGATAGTATCCTGAAACAGAAAAGGTAGGGCAGGGAATAATAAATGGGAAGGAATTATGCCAGGCTTAGTGGCACATGCTTATTCACCCAGTACTTGGGAGGCTGAGAGAGAAGGATTGCAAGTTTGAAGCTAGCATGTGGTAAATTAGTGAGACCATGTTTAAAAATAAAATCTACAAGGGGTTGAGTATGTAGCTTAGTGTTAGAGTGCCCCTGCCTTCAATCCTCAGTACCAAAAAAAAAAAAAAAAAAATGGAGAAGAGTTAATGGATAAAGTATGGGCTTCAATACTAATTTATTAAATTTGGTTCATTGATAATGACAAATGCCACATTTATATAATATGTAGATAATAGTGAGATATCAGTGTGGGAAAATGAGAACTCCTTGTATAATGTTCATATTTTCTGCAAATCTAAATATTTTAACTTCTTTACATACAAGAGGACATACATCTACTCGTTTTTGAGACTGGTTATACTCAGTATAATAGTCTCAAGTTCCATCCATATTCATGCAAATTGTGTGATTTTGTTCTTTATGGCTGAATAAAATGTCATTGTGTGTATATGTCAAAGATTTGTGATTCATTTGTTCTTTGACAGACACCAAGACTGGTTACATAATTTGGCTAGAGAGATTTTTTTGATAGAAGGGCAACATCAGGTAGAGAAGCAGAAACTCCAGGGGAATTACTGAGGGGAATTAGGGTAGGGAGGGTAGAACAAAGTCATAAAGAATTTGACAGTTGGCCAGGCGAGGTGGTGCACGCTCGTAATCCCAGTACTCAGGAGGCTGAGACAGGAGGATCACAGTTCGAGGCCAGCCTCAGCTACTTAGTGCCGGGGTCCAGCCCTAGCTTGATTTGAGGTTCGTGTGTTGGTTAGAGAAGAGCCGAGGTCGAATGAGAGAAGATCTGTCACACGAGACCAGGTTTAAACTTTTTCATTTTATTCAGGATTTGTTATAATTTTTATACTTTCTTTTTTGGCAGAAAAGCAAGGGCAGAGCCATGCAAGCAGGAACCCCAAGGACGGGAAAAGTTTTATTTTTTACAGAATTTAGGGCAGGGGTGCCAGACATTTAAATAACCATAGTATGTTTTTGTCTCAACTCATAAGGCTGACTTAAACTTAATTTTATACATTGGCCCAAACTAAAGTCAGTTTGAACTTAATGTTTGGCCCAAACTTTATCCTTGGCAAAAAATCTTTGCTGCCTGAGTCTCTCACAAGCCGCTGCCCATCAGTTTTAGTTATAATGCTTATACATACAATTCCAATTATACATATTAATCCAAATAATCCTAAAATAATTTTTTTTGAAGAAAGGAATGCTAGACATACTTCATGGGGGATCTGTGCCGTTGCGGATCCCCTGATGGAGCTTTCTCAAGATCCGCATGAGATGCTGTAGCAACTTAGTAAGGCCCTTTGCAACTCAGTGAGACCCTGTTGGAAAATAATGAATAAAAAACAGGGCTGGGGGTTTAGCTCAGAGGTAGAATGCCCCTGAGTTCAATCCCTAGCACCACAAAAAAAAAAAAAAAGGATTAAACAGTTGAAATAATACTATGAATGTATACAAAATTATCAATTCCAATCTCAAGTACATGTGGGGAGAGTTTGAGGAAAGGGGAGCACCTGGTGGTGAGGGCACCAAGAGTAGTGTGCATATTTTGTGTTTTTTAAAACTCTGTCCTCCGATAAGAGGTAATATTACAATGCATCAAAATATTTTTAAATTAAAAGTGCTATTTGCATGTTTTAAATCATATCATTAAATATTACACTTGGGTCTTAGATCAAAGTATTATCATACCACCTAAAGTATAAAATTTTGTTCTACCACTTGATTTCTTGTGGATATAATGAATACTGAAAATATATGTCATTAACTCTAAAGAGTAGGCTCTGGTGTTAATTCCTGAGTTTCGTTTGGTTAAGGAAAAAGACAAGAAAGATGTCTTCTCCCGTAGGAAAAGTGCTGTGGTATCTTTAGCAAGTAAACTACCTACTCTACTTGTCAGCTTGTTGCTTGTTTGCAAGAAAGAAACCTTTTCAGTATTCTTTTAGCCTCTGAAGCATGTTACTTTTGAATCACTGATGATAATTGCTTTCAGGTTTAAACATCTAAAATAAGTATTTCCAGCACCTATTAGAATAAATGCAGTCTTTCCATGGTGATCCCTTTCTAAAATTCACTACAACCAGGTCTAGATCCTCATATTACTTAGGTAACAGAGAAAATTGGTACAGTGTCAATGTTGGTGAGTTTAATTCCTGGCACAAATTACAGAGTTGGATAAGAGGCATTTTAATAGTTATAACTAGAAAGTTTAAGCTATGGGAAAAGAACCTTGTCTAAAGGCAGCCTAGAAAAATACTGGAAAAGAAAACACTAAAAAAAAGATATTTGAATAAATTTTGAATTATGAAAGAAATAATCATTATAATAATAAGTTGTAACTGTGGTTGATTTGTCTTCTTGTGTTTGAGTATGTTTTCCTTTATTAAATGACCTCATTATCATCCCATAGTGGTTCTGCTTAGCCTAATGTTTCAAAGCAGAGAAAAGGGGACCTTTCATCTTCCCAGGTGTGCTCTTTCTCCTTGGCCTCACTGATTGGCTAGACAAGAGTCCTGCTAAGGGCCTTTCAAGGACTCAAGTGAATGATCTTTCCTTTTATTCTGTAACTATAAATTGTAAATACTTGCCTTTCATGTCATGCCTGGACCTTCTATGAATATAGAGCCAAGCTGGGTATGGTGACTCACACTGTATTCATGGTACTTGGGAGGCTGAGACAAGAGAACTTCATGTTCAAAATCAGTCTCAGCAAATTAACAAGACCATGTTTCAAAATAAAAAATGAAATAGGACTGGAGGTGTGGCCAGAGGTAGAATGCCTCTGGGTTCAACCCCTCCATTACCAAAAATATATAAAGTAGAGCCAAAACAGAGAAATAATTCTGTGAGATGTGTGGAATTCCCACTGTCCCTTTTTGAACATCTATATCTATCTATGTTGGTCCAATGAAGTCCTGTTGGTGGTGTTCTGATTATGTGAGCCAAATCAATACTTTT
Source organism: Muscardinus avellanarius (assembly GCF_963383645.1). NCBI lineage: Eukaryota > Metazoa > Chordata > Mammalia > Rodentia > Gliridae > Muscardinus > Muscardinus avellanarius. The sequence goes on along the minus strand of NC_137792.1, from coordinate 20,839,695 downwards.
ATAATTTAAGTTTTTGTAAACCTAAACTGAAAGTCCTGAATAATACACTGATTTTTAATGTATACTATGCTAGTAACTATATTGTATACTGCAAATACATGATGTAATTTAATTTCCACAATAACCCTAAGTAGGAGATTGTATAATTAATACGGCCAAGGTTACAAATAACTTTGAAAATAAGGATTAAAAGATTTGAGTTACATGTTTAAACTCTTGATTTTATAGTTGACAGCCCTAATTATTTTGACCAAAATGAGCCCATCAAGGTCAAAGTGGTTACTCAGTTACCACCTATTCAGTTTTTTATTTTTTAAAATGAATTACAAAAAATGATGTCACATACATATTTGCGTGTATACACATACATACATGTGTGTATAGATATTTTTCTTCAGTGCCAAAACAATTTCATGAATGGGTAATACTTGGTAGTTTCACTATGTGGTAGTCCATCAACACAGTTTTTATTGGCTTTTAAATGCTAAACCAAGCCAGGTGTTGGTGATTCACCTCTGTAAACCCAATACTTGGGAGGTTGAGACAGGAGGATTACAGGTTCAAGGCAAACCTCAGCAATTTAGAGAGACCCTCAACAACGTAGCAAGATTCTTTTTTTCAAAATAAAAAATAAAAATGAGCTACTAGGGTGTAGCTCGATGACAGAATACCCTTGGGTTCATTTCCCAGTACCAAAAAAAAAAAAAAAAAAGATGAACCACATCTCTAAATAGTGACAAAATAATTTAGCCCTATGGTCTTTTTAGACAAGTATTTAATTAGCCTTGAGAATATACATTTTTTTGTTTTTTATTTATCTTGCTTTCCTACAGTAATAAAATACTCTGAAAAATTTTTAATTGCCGGAGCCATCCCCGTACGGGCCATCACCTGCCGGAGCCAGCCGGCAAAAAGTATGGGTTCTGAAGAGAGGTGTGAGGATGAAGAATTTTTAATTCTAACGTGGGGGAGCAGCCAGCCTACTATCTCTACTGGCCGACCCCTGTTCCTGGGTCAATATTCCCTATGGGTCGATGACTATGCCTGGGTCAGTATTCTCTCTTGCACCGACGCTCTTGGCCAACACTTCTGGGTCAATCTCATCTTTATTGCGCCGACGCCGGGTTTGTTTTTCCAGAGGTGTTTATACACAGCTACCGGTCAATCGTGCTACCACCACAAGAATACAATAAAGACCAATACAAAACACATCATTACAGATAGGCCTATCAGTACCCTCGTGTCATGACCACCTGATCTTCTCCCCAAACCTTGTTGACTCTGACCAAAGACGGTCAGCTGAGTCAGAGACACTAATCTAGGGGAAAGCCGTAATGGCTCCACACACTTAATTAGTATTGTTTCCTCAAAATTATTTTGAAGTAACACATCAAAAATATGTATAAAACCAGCAAGTCTGATACTTTTTTTTTTTTGGGTGTTGGGGTTGAACCCAGGGGCATTATACCTCTGAGCTATATCCCCAGCCTGATTTTTTTATTTTTTATTTTGGAACAGGGTCTTACAAAGTTGCAGAGGGCCTCACTTGATAGCCGAGGCTGTCCGTAAACCTGGATCCTCCTGTCTCAGCCTCTGAAATACTGGGATTACAACTGTGGATCACCATGCCTGGCTAAATCCGATATTCGGATACTCAAAATTTCCATTTATAAGATGGAGAAAGGTTGAGGAACTAATACTAGAACTAGTAGAGAAACTAAATATTGAGAACCAAATTCTTCATTCCAGAAAGTATTTTTTTAAATTTAATTGTCCCTACCTTTTAGAATTCTCGTAGTAATGGACAGTGTATGGTTACTGTGTCTCCTCTACTTTTCATCTCATTGTGATCTATGTAATGGGATACTGGCACTGTGCACATATACAAAAATTTCTCTTTATTCTAATTTTAAGTATACATGTTAAAATTTTTACGAAGAACCCACTCCCTTATGCTCATTTATTCTTAGTTTTTAAATAATAATGAAATCAAGCTGCATAAAGAACAGAAGAAATATAGTTACTTTTAGATTTTGGAAACACTTTTTTTTATCACATGTTTCCTATGAATGTATGATTGTTAAAAGTATTTTACGGAAACTAAATGTAAATTGTGGAGGTAATTTAAGTTTTAATAATTATTCCTAGAATTTTTCTCATTTAAAGTAACTCAAGCGTTTTATGTAATTTTTATTTTGGAAAAACTCGTATTGAAAACTTTGCCTGTCCTCTTTTCCACTCTGGTAAGTCAAGTTATTCTTAATTTAACATCTTAAGTTTACTAAACTAAAAACAGTTTAGCCAATCACTATCCATAAGCTATGTATGTATGTCCTTAGGTTTTAACTACGGCTGCCCTTAAATTAGAACTAAAGATGGAAACCACATGGCTATGAGCTCATTCCACCATAATGAGATGGGCTTCAGAGATTGCAAAGTGCTTCTCTTCCACAATATGCAAATTGTGTACATTGCCAGATGCAGAAGCGCTGATCCAGTTGCCAAGTTCTATGGAGGGCATGGTGATTCATTCACAAATTATCACCGATTTAGACACTCAGGAACTAGCAACCTGTTTAGGACCGCCTATATTCATGGTTACTGTGCACTGTTATATGACATTCTAGCACCTGGAAGGAGATGTCAACTTTAAATTCTTTGGAAGTCACCATGACATTAGACTTAGTTAACCCCCGGATTTAATTGAATATTCTTATGTGCTTGTGGAAATTGAATTCGTCTGCTCATGGCACAGAGAAATTACTTAATTTAAAGAAAAGTTTGGCCACAATGTAAATTAGCACTTCTTTCCATATTCAGATGTATAGATTCCTTGTTTGAGACTTTTTTGTCTAAGGCAAACTTTATCATTTTTATAATTTTACTGGTGCATACATTATATATCATAATGAAATTAAAAGTGATACAAATGCACACCACTTAGTTTATTTCCTTTCACATTTCATCCTGCTCCCCCTCCTCTTTCCCCATGCATGATGGTGAGATTGGTAATGATACCTTCATATATGGACATAACATTTCGAACTCTTTGCTTCCTGAATCCTTCTTTATTTCTTTACTACCGCTGTAATCTTCTTTTACTACTCTACAAGTCTTCTCATTTATTAACATAAAGTCTCTTTTGTTTTCTATTTTCTTTCTAGCTTCCACATTTAACAGAAATTATATTTATGAAATCTAAAATAATAGTTTCTCCTATTGCTACGATTATATATTTTCACAATCTCAGAATAATATGTTTATTTAGTCAGGACATATTATTTGATGACTTAAAAGGTCCTAGAAAACAAATTGGACATTAAGAACAGTAAAGCAGAATGTGCCTTCAAGATATCAAACTCTAGTGAAAATATAAATAAGTTATATAGTTCTTTTTTCTATATGTGGCTAAAACTATTTAGTTTTTAAAATATTTGATTTTTTTTTTTTGGTGAATGTTAGATGACCAAAACAAAACTTTAATACTGAAATAAGTCCTGGTTAGTTGTCAAGAAATTATTCCTCCCTCTGAATAAGAGTATAGAGAGACTTTTATAATCGAGTAACTTGGTTTGTTCACTCAATCAATTTTCTGCAGGTTTATCCCTGAGGTCTAATGTTTTGGCCTAATGACCCTTTTTTCCAAGATTATCAATCTTTTGAAAGAATGAAATACCGAGAATATAAAAGCTAGCATATCTTTGAAGAATTGGTTTTCTTAAGAGAAACTATATTTTTCTCTATATATAAAACAAGACAGATGCATGTGGTTTTAACAAGAGATATCAATGAAACATATGCATTCAAAAGTCTAGATAGTTTATATCAGTCAGTAAACTATGGCTTATGGGACAGAGAATACATGCACCACCTTTTCTTATAAAGTTTTATTGCCACTCAACCATGCTCAATTGTTTACACATGATCTATAACTACTTTCATATGAAAATTTTAAGTAGTTGTGGTAGACATCTTATGACCCACAAACCCAAAGTATTTACTGTCTGTCCCTTTCCTGAAAAACTTTACATACCTTTGGTTTATATTGAAAAAAAAAACCAAACAAATACAGAACAAAGAATAAACATACAAACAAAAACAGGAATTCCCAGAAACTTTGGCCTACTATCCCCTTTTTGTAAAAAAAAAAAAAAAAAATTACTCAGATTTTCCCTGAATATCTACCTTCTATAAACAAGTCAACAGACACAGTGACAAAGTTGCATGGTTTTATATATCTATATTTTTTTCTAAGCCTGATGGGAGGCAGAATTTCTGACTTTGGGAACCTATGGTTTAAAGCTTTGTATTGTATTACTGTATAAATTGGTGTTTCTTTTACTACATAGTATTTGCTAAGTATTTCCCTAAAGTAAAGTGCTCGCAGATTAACTTATATGAGGTTTCATATGAAAATGAAAAATTAACCTGCTCATCATGTTTTAAAAATTTCAGCACCTCTTTAACTTTATATTCATACTGAAATATGTTATGGATGAAATTGTATTATTTTTTTACTTCTATATACTAATAATCTAGAGAAGTAGACAGAACAGGTTAAAATCTAGATTTAAAATATTTTACGAATGCCATTATTGACATTTTGGATTAGGTACTTCCTTTTCAGGGAAAGGTATACATTGTAGAATATTTACCAGCCTCTCTGGCCTCTCTCTAGTCATGTCAGTAGCATACATACACCTCTTAGGTCAACAAAAATATCTCTAGACATTGACATATGTCCATCTGGGGACAAAATTGCCTGTTTAAGGATTACTCATTTAGATAAAACAGGATCTACTTCAAGTTAGAAATTGTTAAGCTGGAAGATGGGCACACTGGTTTGGTATACTGTTCTACTTCAGTGTATTTTTAAATTTTCCATAAAATAAATTGAACAACATAAAATGAACTACTTTAGAGTTTGTTCTGCTTCTGCTACATTTAGTATTTGAATTAAGGCTGCTGTTAAAGGTCACATAAGTCAATACTTGAGCCAATTAGTAATGATGCTAATGAATTCTGAAGGTCAACTTCTGAAATGATTTTGTGCAGGGAGAAAGTGAGTGATTTTATATGCTCTATATCTTCATCATCAATATTCATGTACTAAGTATATAAATATACTTTATATTTTTATACCTCACTAGTTATTTATAAAATATATTTATACAGATACAACTAAAGTTAACAGACATTTTCAATGAAATTCAGATAGTTTCTCTGCATACAAATAAAGGTCACAGGCTCGATTTTGCATTTGCCACTGCAAATAGACAATTACATCATATCACAAAACGTTAAGATAGCTGCATGCTAAGCTGAAACAGAAGTGGAGCTGATGGTCACAGTGTAACTTCCAGTTGTGACATTATCAAGATTATTATTTTGAACAAATATTCCCTATAGACCTCAGTCTCCTGAGGACAAACAAATTCTATATAATGCTATTTATTATGTCCTTTCTAAAACATGTACTAAATCCTTTTCTCATTATACCTTTAAGGATGAAATGCAAACTCCTTAGAATGGCATCTATACTCCTTAAAGTCTAGCATTTGTTTGATTGTCTCTCTGTCTCTGCTTATGTCTATTTCTCATACTTCTGTGTGAGAAATAGCTTAGTGAAGAGGAACCACCTATTGCTCTGTGTACCTATGAATGTTCCTGATATTTTTGGTACATTCCTTACATCAACACTTTTTCCAGCTAGTACATTTTTAATATTACTAGCCTTACTCCAGAGTCATGTGAGTTGTAATTCCCTATTTATGCATAAAAGTTTCTTCTCTTTGTATATTTGAGACATTCATCTAAATAGCAGGTATATGGGTGAAATTGATAATATACATTGTTTTGGGTGCATTGCTGATATATATATATATATATATATATATATATATATATATATATATATATATATATTTGAATACTAATTTATATAATGCATCGTTTTTCTATCATGATTTTTATATTGAGGACTTGCCTGTACAAAATTTTTAATTTATCTTTTAGTCTTACAGTATCTATTACCTCTTTTGACATTTACTACCAAACTATGTCAACAGTTTGTTTGATAATTTTCTCTCATTGTTTTGTTTTATTATTTATGAAATTTAAATGGTGACTATAAGATGAAATCTAGGCATCTGGCCTTGTGCCAATTTACTTCACTTTCTTGTAGTAGTAAATTAAATAAGATGACTAGAACCAAGGTAGTATGGACAACATAACTTTTAATTTTTTTCTTCAAGTAAGTCTGAAAATTTTCCTCACCTACCTTGGAGGTGTGCACAGTGAATTCCCATTGAAAATATATAATGCGGTCAAACAGCATATCTTCTATTTTCTTATTCCTGAAAGCAAATGGTTAAGTTTTAGAAATGAAGGAAATACTGTTTAGAAGCTAAAAGCAGATTTTTGCTTGAACTCAAAACTAGGATGGAATATTATTTGTAAATAATTTTTAGGCAATTTTATCATTTCCTCGAAGTCCTTTCCCCATCTGTTGGAAACATTATTGAGTAGCCAGGGTTGTTTGAGTCAGCTGAGTTTCAGGAAAAAGCTGGTATCAGTAGAGTTGAAAAATTACATTCCAGATTTGAGATGTTATTCCAAATTTTCTGCCTGGTGAAAATCAGCATTTTTCTAGATATGGAAAATAAGGAAAATCCAGCACTTTCTATGCTTCTTTATTAATTTGAATTATTTTCATTTTATGAACCGTATAATATTATACACATACTATAAAGCAGAGAATATTTATAAAATAATATAATAAGATTATTATTTTTTATTTTTTATTTTGCAGGTCTGGGGGTGGAAACCAGGGGAATTTGACCTCTGAGCTACACCCCCTGCCCTATTTTTTTTTTTTTTTTTATTTTGAAACAGGGTCTCACTGAGTTGCAGAGGGCCTCACCAAGGAGCTGAGGCTGTCCGCTAACCGTGATCCTCCAGGTCTCAGCTTCCCTAATGCTGGGATTACAAGAGTGCGCCACCACGCCCGGCCAATATAATGAGATTATATAGCTGTTATATAAACACATTTTGTATGCATACCCCTATAAGAAGACAAAGCAAAGCTTTTGAAAATGCATGTGCACATCTTTCAGTAAATATTATATCATTGTATATTATACTGTAATATTTATCTATAATTTCAAATTTCCATTAAGCTTTGGCTTATAAATGTTCACTATAATTCAGTAATTTTGAGAAATACCTTAGGTAAACTTATACATAATAAACCCAGATCATCTCTCTTATCTACTTAGATTTATTATTGTGTATTCCAAATGACAAAAATGAAAGCTGATCATTGAGTTAGAAATGCATCTTCTTTTCATTTTCTCTCTTACTTATACTCTCACATAAGAATTTAGAACTTCTTTTCACAGGAGAACTGCAGAATAGTCTCTTAGAAATTTTCTTTTCAAAGTGTGATCCCTAACACGACGTTATTATTTAATTTTACTTCATCGTAGCAGTGTGCTTTGCCACCAGGTAAGAAGATTTATTTGTAAATTAGAAACCAAAGCATTATGTTGGAATGAAAACCCCTTTGGTAAAAAAAAAAAAAAAAAAAAAAAATTAAGTGGCAGATCGTTGATTGTCAAACTCTAAATACTCTTCCAATTTTGTATTTCACAATTAAAGGTGAAAGAGAACTTCCAAGTATCCTTCACTCCAGAAGTATAAGGGTGTTGGAAGTTACGACCTTGGGCAGTGATCAGTTGCTGCATGTTAACAAAGTGTGCCCCCAATTGCATACCTGGGATGAAAATGATGGCTGACTTGGTGAGTCACGCAACCCCTGAGGACATTTTTGCAAATAGAGGCAAAACGTCAAGACCTTTCTCAAAAATTAAATCAGCAAGCTTCCTAGTTATCCTCCTGGCTTAAGTAGAAGGAGTAAATTCCTATTCCCCGAAGCATCTTGTAAGAGCAGAGCTGCCTGAGCACAGTTCAGAGACGCCTTTAGCATGAATGCAGGTTGGAAAGAAATAGCCTTTCCAGAATATAAAGTAGGAAAACTTTTCTCTTCCCATAAACCCGTACAGAATACTTTTATAAAAATAATTACTCTGTAGGACCTATGCACAGGACACACACCAGTGCTAACTAAGCAAGGTCAGAATTTTAAGAAATAATTTCATTTACTTATCATGGGCTTGTTATAAAGATGTATAAATATATGTTTCCATGGGTACCATTCTCAGATACTATGATCTATTTTCAGCCTTCTCTATTTTAAACTTGGGTTTGTCTGATGATTTTAAATATAAGCATGGCATAACCTCAACATCATTGTCCAATAGAACTTTCTGCAATAACGAAAATTATGTTTACACACACATCATCATCCGATATGGTAGCCTCTAGCAGCATATATGACCACTGAGCACTTTAAATGTGCTAGTAAGATTAAATAGCTGAGTTTTTAATTTTTCAATTTTAATTATTTTAAATGGAAATATCTATGCATAACTAGTAACTAGCTTATTGGTATAGGACAGCACAGCTTTAAAGCAGCTCAGTCAAGCTTTTAATATCAGGGGATACTATTTAAAAGATAATTCAAAGGCAGTGTGTCTCAGGTGGGACCTGAGAGATTGCATTTGAAGCAGGTTCCCAGATGATATCCATAGTGTTACTCAACAAACCACGCTTCAAGTTGCAAGGCATTAGAAGTATCATTATCAAACTTTGCTGCACCTTGAAATAACCTGGATGGCATTAAATATCCCAATGCCCAGATTGAACCCAGTATTAAACAAATCAGGAATTCCCCTGGTGAATCACAGGCATTGACATGTTTTTACACCTCTCTTGGTGATTTCATTGACCATGCAAGTTTGAGAAGTGCTCTGAAACAGTGCTCATCGTAAAAATCACCTGGGAATCTGTTTAAATGCAGAATCTGATTCTCTTGGTGTGGAGTGAAGACTGGCATATTTGCATTCTGCAGGTAATTCTACAGTTGCTAGTCTGTTATAGATATTTCTACTCAAAGGTTGTGTCATGGTCCAATATAATTAGTATGACCTAGGGACATTTTAGAAAATCAGAGCTTTGGGTCCCACCCTAGACTAATTGAATCAGAATACGTGCTTGTAACACCATCCACAGGCAAAATGTACATTGAGTTCAGAGGGCATGGAAAGTAATTGTTAAGGTTAAAAATTGAGATCAGGCCGCGCGAGGTGGCACACTCTTGCAATCCCTGCGCTTGGGAGGCGGAGATGGGAGGATGGTGCAGGTTCAGAGCCAGCCATGTTGGCTTAAGAGACCCTGTTTCCAAATAAAATATAAAATAGGTCTGGGAATGTAGCCTGGAGATAGAAGGGCTTCCAGGAACCCCAGTACCACCAAAAATTAAAAAAAAAAAATTGAGATCAGTTTTTCCCAAAGTATGATCCCAGGTCCAGCAACATCTGTATTACAGGGAACTTTTTAGACATGCCTATTTCCCTGCAGACCTTGTAGTCATATTCTGGGAAAAAGATCCAGCAATCTTTTTTGTTGAACCCTTTTGGTGATACTCATACATGCTAAATTTTGAGGAATACTGTTCTAGTTTTTGTTGAGTTCAGAATTCTGGTGAAACATACTTTGAGTATTAATGCGTATCTTGTATTGTTTTTGCGATGTATACAAAACACCAACCAGCTATTTTGTTTACACAGTATTATGAATTATGCAGTAAGGGACTGTGTTTCCAGAAGAGGGTACTGACACATAAATGCTCAATTAAATTTGCTGAATGGATTATTGAATTATTATTTAAAAATGAAATGCATAATATGTATACTTATAGGATCTTCCAGGATCCTCTTTAAAATAAAGATATAATTTTATAACCTCACTGAAATCCTTTAATCTATTACCTTTAAACCTAAAACTCTTTAATTTGATTTATAGGATATGGCACATCCCTTGCCACGATTACCACTCCCCATGATTCCCCATCAATAACCCAGCACTCTATAATACAATTATTCTAGTTTTCCACCACTTGGATCCACATTCTATATTAGGACCTTTGTACAAGTTGTTCTTCAGATAAAAATTGTCCTTTGCTTATATACTCCACTGTATCATTAACTCATTCTCAGTCTTCACATAACATGTCCTGTATCCTTTTAAAAAATTATCATCTGAACAGATAAAGTACATTTCTTATATTTTTATAGCCATTTGTATTTCCTTTTACTTCCTATGTGATAGTATTTGTTCATTTATTTATTTAGTTGTTTAATGGCTATCTTTGAGTCCTTATTGAGACAACCTAAAATTCGAGATTTGAAAAGAATTATAGGAATTATTCTCTCGTTTCTTTTTATCATACATTAGCTGTGTAACATTCATGGAATGAAGTATTTCAAATAATCAATGTATCAACTATAAGACTCCATTTTTATAGTCCACTGCACTCTATTGCTATCCAAGAAATATATTAGAAAATGAACAACCATACTTTACTCAAAAGTATTCAACTAGGACTATACAGAGTTCTCATATATTTTCTTCATATAAATTGGAAATTTCTATTCTAATTTGTTTTAAAAAAGAAAATTATACAATTTTAAATCATTTCTTTGTTGTCTTTAAAATTAAAATTTTAGATCTTCCTATATTTTTACTTTTTCTAAAGAAGATACATTTTTAACTAATTTTCACTCTTTAGGTAGATCACTGATAATTCAAAGTGAAATGTAAAGGAAGTTGATATTTTGTCCTATTTCTGTGAACATGATAATGGTCTGAAATAGTACATTTAGTAGATTACCTAGATTTCATCATTCTACAATGATTATATACTTTGTAACATCATGTTGTACAAGATAAAACAATTAATCTGTTGTTTTAAAAATAGGAGAGATATAGCTGGGTGTGGTGGTGCACGCTTGTAATCCCAGCATTTGGGAGGCTGAAGACTAGAGGATCTCAGTTGGAGGACAGCCTCTGCTACTTAGTGAGGCCTTCTGCAAGTTAATGAGACCCTGTTTCAAATAAAGAATAAAAAATCAGGCAGAAGGTGTAGCTTGGAATTCGTATGCCCCTGGGTTCCATCCCCAGATCAACAAAAATAAAAAATAAAAAATATAAGCAGTATAAAAATATTTTAATGAGGAAAATGTTAAATGTAATTCTTTTCATGTATTCCTTAACATATGACCATAATCTTGGTGACTTAAAATGACAGAACTGTATTTTCTCACAGTTCTAAGTATCAACTCTGAAATGCAGGTATCAGAAAGGATGGTTCCTCGTCAAAGGTTCTGAGGGAGAATCTGCTCTGTGTTTCTCACCTAGCTGTTAGTAATTGCTGACCATTCTTGGTCTGTGGTAGCGTATCTCTAATCCCTGCCTTCATCTTCACATGGCTTTCATCCCTCTATGTGAGTAGGAGTTTCTTCTATTTTATTTTCTTTCTTTTTTGCCCTACTGGGGATGAAAGCCAGGGGCATTCTACCTCCAAGCTACACACCCAGCCCTATTTTTTATTCTTTATTTTGAAACAGTTTCTCATTGAGTTGCAAAGGCCCTTACTAATTTGCTAAGGCTATCTGTGAATTGCCATCCTCCTGTCTCAGCCTCCTGAGTGCTGGGATTACAAGAGTGTGCCACCATGCCAAGCTCGAGTTAAGGGCATCAGGCTAATCCATTAATGTTCACCCTAATCTAGAATGGACTCATTTTCCTTTGATTACATCTGCAAATATCCTGTATCTAATTTTGAGGTTCTGAGTTGACATACATTTGGGGAGCACTGCTCAACTTGGTACATCTGTTCTCAACCAAGAAATAAAGATTCTGAAAGAAAGCTAGCAATGAACATTTATTAAGCATTTATTTATGTATTCATTTGGTCTATCTTATATAATTTACCTTCCCCCCCCAAAAAAAAAACATGATTTCAAGAGAATAACTTAAGAACTTATGGATAATTTGTAGCAGAACTGGACTTAATTAATAGGATGTCTGATTATTTAAACATAACCTATACTATTTATATTCTACCATTATCTATATTGGTCCATACTAAAATAACATGCTTTAATAGTATAAATTCAATATTTATTGACAATATTGTTAAAATACTGAGACGATACTGATACATTCCATCTTTGAGTTCTGCATGGAATCATTGCATCATTTTTAGACTCAGGATTCTTGCTAGTTCTGTGTCTTTACCATTTTGACAATCTAACTTCTGATATAATAGGGTGGGGACATAGTAAATGAAACATATAATTTGCTATGTCCTTTATGCCCATTTCATATGTCCTATACAAATAAATCATACATGTTCCTCTTTCAGAGACTAATCAAACTTATCTGCTGTCACCAGAATGTATCATAATTTTCAACATTAAACTAAGCATCTTCTCATTGATGCTTTCTATGAGGTGTTACTTTTGTCAATATATTATTTGAATATATAGAAACATACAAAATAGTTTTAAAGTATTTAGCTTAGAATTTTGTCTGATAATTTCTAGAGCGACTACAAAGAATATCAAGTTTTATATGTAATGTTTTATTAGGCTAGAAATATAAAAGAACATTTAAAAGTGTTATGAATTCTGGAAATAAATTATTTGAACCTATGTAAATATTATAAATGAAGTGGTTTTTTTTTTTTTGGTGGTCCTGGGGTTCATGGAAACCCTTTTACCTCCAGGCTACACTCCCAGACCTATTATACACTCTATTTTGGAAACAGGGTCTCGTAAGTCAGCTAAGGCTGGCTTCAAGCCTGTGTGATCCTCCTGTCTCTGCTTCCCAAGCGCGGGGATTACAAGCGTGCGCCACCACGTCCGGAAAATAAAATGTTTTAATAATTCTGCAATGAAGAAAACAAACATCATCTGAAGAACCTTCTGAATTAAAATATATTTGTGAGCTAGGCATGATGGTGCACACTTGTAATTGGGAGGCTGAGACAGGAGGATTGCGGGTTTGAAGCAAGTCTCGGCAACTTAGTGAGGCCCTCCACAACTTATTTAGATCCTGTTTCTAAATAAGAAATAAAATTGAACTAGGGATATAACTTGGATGTGGAATGCCTCTGGGTCCAATCCCCAGTACACACACACACACACATTTTGTGTATGTATAGTATAACTTTGTTTTAAAATTATCTGATAATTTTAACGGTATTGTCTTTAAAGGATATTTTTCTATAGTGAAACCAAGCTTTTAACTTTAAAGAATCATTAATTATGATCGCAGTCTGCTTGGTAGTTATAAAATACTTGGCTTATTCTTCTCTCAAAAAATACACACACACACTCTCTTTGCCACCTCTCAAAGGGAGAAAACAAAACAAAAAATCCCATACTGTCAAACATTTAGCTAAAATTTCATAACATGTATGTGTTGTGTTAAGAATCTTTGTGTCAGTTCACACATGGCTACTCTTTTCTTTTTATTCTGAGAAGGGGGCACTAGGAATTTAACCCAGGGGTGTTGTTCTAATTCTGAGCCACATCCCCAACCCTTGTTATTTGTTAGTTTGAAAGTGGGTTTCAGTAAGTTGCTGAGGGTCTTGTTAAGTTGCTGAAGCTGTCCTTCAACCTGTGACCCTTCTGTCTCAGCCTCCAAAATACTGGGATTACAGGCATGCACCACTATACTGAGCTGGCTACTCTTGATCTAGAGTCCTATGACCTGTGAATTGATTGGTGTGATACGTTTCACACCAATATCTATGAATACAATGTATATTATATATATATTTGTGAATTTTATACATGCATATATATGTGTATAATATATATATATGTATATATATATGTATATGAGGTGGAAAATGGACATTTATATCTGCATGTGTATTCAGGAAGAATAGGAAAGGTAGAAGATCAACAGTTCATAAATATTATGAAATATAAACCGGGCATGGTGCCACACGCTTGTGCCACACGCTTGTAATCCTAGTGCTTGGGAGGTGGAGACGGGAGGATCCAGGTTTATGGCCAGCCTCAGCTACTTAGTGAGGTTCTCTGCAACTTAGTGAGGCCCTCTTTCAAAATAAAGAATAAAAAATAGGGCCGGAGGGGTGTAGCTCAGAGATAGAATACCCCTGGGTTCTATCCCCAGTAATGCACAAAAATTATTTTTGGTCAAACTTTCTGAAGGTCCCCTTTTCAAAGATGAAAATTGGAGGGGATATGAGTTAACAGAATGTCTTTGACTTAATCATGCTATGGAGAAGATCTGTCCAGTTAATTGCTCTTCAGGATCTCTGGCTATAAAATCTGAAGATTTTTCCCATTTTCATTACCCTCCTCAGACACATTTGAAATAAGCACTAGAAAATATGTCTGCTGGGGGTCTTTGCAGCTTCCTTCTTGCTACCCCTAGAAAGATGGGGGCTCCAAGAATAATTTTGAATCTTCAACAGTTATAACACTTTGTTTCTTTTGCGGTAACATTCTCTTTATAAACTCAGTAGGCAATATTATGTATTTAATTATAGTAGGTTTTTTTTTTATTCTACAAGTGACACACACAGTCCGTTTCTGTACATGCCTATTAGATTTGCTATATTTCTTTACTTTCTCTTCCTCGTGTCTCTCTCTTTCAACTTAATTGCTTATTTCTTGAGCTTATCAAGTTCCAGTAGGAGAGCCATGACTTTATTCTCTGTTTCTTGAGCCATTTTGTCCAATTGAAAAAATTTCCTGGGTGTTAAAACCTTAATTGGATCTTCTCTCTGAAAGACCCTCATTTTTTCAGAGATTTTAATAGTGAATATGGAGGGCATACTCTTGTTTTGATTTCTGCAAGAAGGCTAGCTTTTAATTGGCCTTTGTCTCACAAAGCCTTGCTCACATATGTATTTTACCAATTAGTGTTAAAAGCAGCTGCCTCTTCTAATCCTCCCAGTCTTGCTCACTCTTTTCTTTTATTTCTGCTTGCAACCCAGCCAATCATTTTCAGAGCCAATCATTTTCTTGAAGTCTTTATCAGATGTAGCAAATACCAACACTTGTCCTCTTTTTCAATTTTTATTTCTGTTTTTGTTTGTTTGTTCGGTACTGGGGATTAAAACCAGGGGCATACTATCTCTGAGATATACCCCAGTACTTTTAAAATTTTCATCTTGAAACAGGGTCTTGCTAGGTTGCTTACTGGATTACAGACATGAAACACCATATCTGGCCTTATTTTTTTAAATTTAAAAACCAGTACATAACTTCTTTTCTTGATATGTCTTCCAAAAATGTCATCAAAAGATTAGCCACTGCACAGCATGGATCATCATTCTTATAGCCTCTATTTCCTCACCACTGCCCATGGTTTTTAAAGTTTTATTGGCAGCACCACATTTCTAGGTACAAATTTCTCTAGTAACCAGAATAGATGATGTTATTTACTTTATTTTGCACATAAAAATATTAGTGCCTTAGATAAAGATATATTATTTGCTTCTGCTATATAGGTGAACCAGAGACTTTCCTCATTTTAGGGAATTATGAGAGGGATAGAGACAAGACGGTGTTTCATTCTGGATATTACATATTGGTTCTTTTCACATTTCTTTAGCTAAAATGACTCATATATTAAATTACAAATTCAATGGTAAAGAGATGCAGAGTCTCCACATTCCTAGGAAGAAAAACAAAAATATTTTTAAGTTGCACCAGTGTCTATGAAATCAAATAAAAAATTAGTCAATTGGACTATAAAAAATATTCAAAAGGAGCCGGATGTGGTGGTGCATGCTTGTAATCCCCGCGCTTGGGAGGCCGAGACGGGAGGATCAGGCAAGTTCAAAGCCAGTCTCACTGGCTTAAGAGACCCTGTTTTCAAATAAAAATATAAAAATGGGTCTGGGAGTGTAGCCTGGAGGTAAAAGGGCTTCCAGGAAACCCAGTACCACCAAAAAATAAATAAATAAAAAAAATATATAATATTATATGTATATAATATATATATATATATATATATATATATATGAAGGAAATTTGAACTGAATTTATAATTCTGCTAATGCCACAAAATAATTTAAGGTACATGTACTTATTTCTTTCCTGTATGTTATATATTTTATCATACTTGTATGAATTTGGCTTATTACAATAGCAATATTAGTGTTTGTGATATGGTGACTATTAATTGAGAAATCAATTTTTTTTTCATACTGGGGGTAGAACCCAGAGGCTTTCTACCTCCGGGCTATTCTCCCAGACCTATTTTATATTTTATTTGGAAACAGGGTCTCACTAAGTTGCTGAGAGCCTCACTAAGTAGCTGAGGCTGGCTTCAAACCTGTGTAATCCTTCTGCCTCAGCCTTCCATATACTGGGATTACAAACATGCACCATCACTCCCAGTGTAAAATGTATGTTTTACATCTCAATTGTTTTATTTTTATTTTACTTTTTGTAGTACTGGGGGTGGAACCCAGAGGCTTTCTACCTCCGGGCTATAGTCCCAGACCTATTTTATACTTTATTTGGAAACAGGGTCTCACTAAGTTGCTGAGAGCCTCACTAAGTAGCTGAGGCTGGCTTCGAACCTGCGCGATCCTCCTGTTTCAGCCTCTCAAGCGCGGGGATTACAAGCGTGAACCACCACACCCATCAAGAAATCACTTTAATCCAAGTTCTGTCCTCAAGTGTTCTTCTCTTGTGCTTTGTGCATGTTAACTCACTTTATTCTTAACACGACCCTATAAAGTATATGTTATTTCTATTTTAGAGATGTAGAGATAGTAGTAGAAAGTAAATGTGCCCCCAAATTGTGCTCATTACTTGTCAGTAAGTGAAGATGGGCAAACTTCATATTTCTAGTCACTCTCTGGACTGATCTCCTGATTGTCCTACGGTATTCTGAGATCCACAGACTCTAAAACTGTAGCAAGGATGAGAATGATGAGGAGAATGTAACTAGCAACTCTGTATTGAGAAAATAACTGCAATCTGGAGACATATTAATTTTTTTTACATTCCTTACTGTGGGTAATGAGTTGGCACTCTTGAGCTTAGAAATTTTTATTTTATTTTTTCACTCTGTCTTATCACTACTTCTCAATGAGCCAAAGTTTTAGCAATTTTATCTCTTTGGTTTTTCTGAAATGTTCTCAAAGCAGCTCTATATCAGGCCTTCCTTTTCTCAATCTTGTTGTTAGTAATAGCTTCCTTTTACATATGAAATAGTATTATAGAGCTCCAAATATACTCTATATGTTAGATACCTGTTATTAAATTTAGAAGGTTGTCAAGTGAGTTCCCCTTGGTGCCAAAGAGTAGAATAACGCATAATAATTCAAAGCAATATGGATATTTAATCTGTGAAAAATACAATACCAAAGAAATTTCCATCTCTAATGGTATCCATAAAACTTTCAAATATATAATGGGTCAATAAATTCGATAAAGTACATAGTGCTTTCCACTTCTATGGTTCTGTAACTCTATTGTGCCTGAAACAGGCCTAGGTTTTTCTTCTTTTCATATTTATAAATCTTCTTTATATCATTAGTACATCTGGGATCCCCAAATTGAGTTTTGCCTCCAAGTTTCCTATCTTGAAAAATGGCATCTCTAAATTCATATTTCTTTCCTTCAGATTTTTCTGTACTGCACACTACCCTCTATCTCCTTTTTAGCTCCTATTTCCCCACCTCCTTTTCACTCCATGTTTATTAATCTACCACCTCGGTTGCAATTGTCCAGGTATAGCAGAGCAAAACTGCTAATTTCTATGTGGTAAAACATTGTGTCCTCTCATTATGCATTAAAAAAGTCCTTTGACATATTCATTACCTTTTTATGATAAAAATATTCAAGAAACTTATAACTGATAAGTTCATTCAGAGATTTCCTCAACCTAATCAAAGCTATGAAAGTGTTTACAGCTTACATCATGTAACTTCTGAAGCACTGGATTTTTAGACCTAAAATTAGTAACAAAGTAAAATTATTTACTCTCATAACATCTAGTCAACAATTTAATGAGGAACCAAGCCAGTATGGAAAGAAAAAAGGCAAAAAAGACATATTGAACAGAAGTAAAGAAGCAAAACTTTTTATTGAATACTGTATTATTGGACACTTAGAAAATTCTTAGAAATCTTTAAAAAGCTATTAGAACTGATAAGTACACTAAGTTTCCAGGATATTAAATATAAGATTTAATTTTATAAACCAACAATGGAAAATTTTAAATTCAAAGTTGAATTATGAACCTTGAAATATTTAGGTAATAGTTATATTGCTTAGGTACCAATATAAGTAAGAGTTCTACATTTAAAGCATGACATATTAAGGTGGGCATGGTGTTACATGCCTTTAATCCCAATACTTAGGAGGCTGAGACAAGAGGATCGCAATTTTGATGCAAGCTTGTGCTTAATTAGACCCTGTTCCAAAATAACAAAGGGCCGGAGTATATCTCAGAGGTGCAATGCCTCTGGGTTCCAATACCCAGTAATCCATATATATATAATATACACACACATACATATCTTAAAAATTGACAATACTCAGAGAATATTAACACAAAAGCTAAATAATTGAAAGTGTACTACTTTCATGAATTTGTAGATTTAATCATATTGG
The DNA here is from genome assembly GCF_963383645.1 of Muscardinus avellanarius. Taxonomy (NCBI): domain Eukaryota; kingdom Metazoa; phylum Chordata; class Mammalia; order Rodentia; family Gliridae; genus Muscardinus; species Muscardinus avellanarius. The sequence goes on along the minus strand of NC_137792.1, from coordinate 20,821,114 downwards.
TACATTGATTCTACACAATCTCATCTTCAGACTTAATGCAATTCCAATATAATTCACCATAATTAGGATCTTTGTAGAAATTGACAGGCTCATTATGAAATTTGTGTATAAATGCAAGGAAACTCAAATATCCTAAATCATTTGAAAAATACTAAAGTTGGAAAATTTAGACTGTCTGTTATGAGACTAACTGTAAATTGATAGCAATCCAAACAGCATAGTATTGGCAAAAGAACAGACATATAAAGCAATGGAATAAGACATAGTCAGTTCTCATCGAATACACCATAATGTTTTACTGTGGAAAAGACAATCTTTTCAAAAAATGGTGCTGAAATAACTGGATAACCATATAGGCGTGAACTTTAACCCTTCCTTTGCATTTTACAGTAGGTTAAAATGAATAATGAGCTAGGTGGGTAGTACACGCTTGTAATCCTAGTACTTGGGAGGCTGAGATTGGAGGATCACGGGATTGAGGACAGCCTTAGCCACTTAATTAAACTTGTAGCAACTCAGGAAGACTCTATCTCAAATTTTAAAAAATAAAATATAGCTCTGAGTTAGAATATCCCTGGGTTCAATGCCCAGTGTCACAAAAATAAAATAAATAAATTTTATACATTGACATAATAGTTAAAATTAGTTAAATAGTTAAATATCCTATACATCATGAAAGCAAAATGAATATCATTGCATCTATAGGCTGTGCAGATATCCCAGTCCTTGGATGGTATATAAAAAAGAAATGGATAAATGAATACATGGGTAGATAACAGTCAATGATGTATCGGGAACTAGGTATATAAGTAACATAAGTAACGGCATAGAGAAAGACATCTATGGAATGCTACTTAAAAATACTGTTTATCTTCTTGTGGCTTAATTTTACTGCTAATAAAAACTTAAAAAAAGATAAGACACAAAGGTATATGCCATAAAATTAATTAGCTTGTGATAAACATAATAAAAATTTACAATTTTAATTATTTTTGGTGTGAAATTTAATGACATTAGGTATATTCACATTGATGGAAAATAATCACCACCATCCATCTCCATAAATTTTAATCAAACCAAACTGACATTCTGTACATATTAAAGAATAACTCTATGTACCCTTCTCCCCTCAGGCCCTGGTACTCACTCTTCTACTATTTACTTAACAATTTTAGTACTGCATATAAGTTGGAGCAATACAGTATTTGTTTTCATTGCATCTAATTTATTTCGCTTAGCATAATGTCAAGGTTCATCCATATTATAGCATCGATCACTATTCTATTCCTGTTTAAGGATAAATAATATTTAATTGTATGTGTGTACCCCATTTTTTGTGATACTGGATATTGAAACTAAGGGCATTCTACTTCTGAGCTACATCCCCAGCCATATTTTTATTTTGAAACAGGGTCTTAATAAGTTGCTGAGAGCCTTGCTAAGTTGCTAAAACCGTCCTTGAAGCTGTGATTCTTCAGTGTCCACCTCCCAGGTACTGGGATTATAGGTGTGTGCCACCACACTCGTCTGTCTGGCCCATTTTTTATACATCCATCAATTGATAGACCTTGGCCATTGTGAATAAATGTGCTATGAACATTAGTTTACAAATATCTTGCTGTTAGGTATTCTGAGTATACCTGGGAGTGGAGGTGATTTTTTTTCTTCTAGCCTGGAGGTTTCAGGAAAATTTGTTAAGTATAATATTCTCAGTTTATCTACCATGTATCCCCATTCCAAAGAAACCCACTGTTTTTCACCAGAGTTTTGCCATTGTTCTGCATCTTGTCTTTTTATTTTTGCAGCCCTGCTATATTTACAATTCAGTGCTAGACCCACCCATTTAAAAAACAATATATATCATGGACATTCTCAATATTTATAGAGATACAATACTAAAATAAAGACCAGGCGGGCATGGTGGTGCATGCGTGTAATCCCGGTGCTTGGGAGGCGTCGACAGGAGGATCGCGTAGGTTCCAAGCCAGCCTCGCTGGCTTAAGAGACTCTCTTTCCAAATAAAAATATAAAATAGGTCTGGAAGTGTAGCCTGGAGGTAGAAGGGCTCCCAGGAACCCAAGTACCACCAAAAATAATAAATAAATTAAAAAAAATAAAATAAAAAGGAGGCATCTGCCACCCACTATCAACAATTATTAGTAAATAACAAATCTTGTTTTAAACATGCTCCCAACCACTATCATTACTTTTATCACCCATTTTGCAGCAAATATGTGACATAATTATTTAATTATGTTCAGAGGTTATTTTTAAGCCAGGCATGATGGTACACACCTGTAATCCCAGTACTTGGGAGGCTGAGACAAGAGGATAACGGATTGCATGCCAGCCTAAACCGCTTAGCAAGACCCTCAGCAACTTAGTGAGACCCTGTTTCAAAACTAAAAATAAAATAGACCTGGGAGTGTAGTTTGGACCCAGTACAAATAATATATATTTTTAAAATAACACTAGAGCTGGATGCGGTGGTATACATCCGTAATCCCAGTACTTGGCAGGCTGAGAAAGGAGAATCACAGGTTCAAGACCAGCCTTAACAACTAATTAATGCCCTGTTTCAAAATAAAAATAACATAAGATAAAATAGGGCTGGGGTGTGGCTCAGAGTTAGAAAGTTCCTGGATTCATTTTCTAGTAGTATAAATAAGTAAATAAATAATAAAAAATAGTGCTCTCTTTTTTTTTACAGTAGTGGAGATGTAACCCCGATGTATTCTACCTCCGAGCTACACCCTCATTCCTGTATTTTAATTCTTTATTTTGAAACAGGGTCTCACTGTGTTGCAAAGGGCCTCACTAAGTAGCTGAGACTGCGAGCTGGATTCTCCTGACTCAGTCTCCCAAATGCTGGGATTATAAGTGTGTGCCACCATATCTGGTAGTACCTTTTTTTTAAGCAGGAATAATGATGATTAGTCCTTAAAATCATCAAATATCTAGTATCACTTATAATATCTTATAAATGAATGTGTGTGTGTGTGTGTGTGTGTGTGTGTAAAACAGATTGTACCTAACAAGATCTGGCTTATGTGTCATGAAGCTGCTGAGAATGTGAAGCCCTTTGGCTTTTGCAGCATGCTATGCATTGTCAGTTGGCTTCCCTGAATATTTCATATTTTATCAGAATTTGATTTTATTAACATAAGCCAGCATACTCAACCATTATTCCAAATTAGTTTTAGTTTTATATAGTTCAATTGTTACAGAAACTGTATATTTGCAAAGTTCCTCAACAACCTACATTTCATCCCAACTAACTAGATACCATTGCACGACATCAGTTATTACCACCTCACCTATTATCAGAAAAGGCATCCCTGTTGGCATTAATTAGCATCTAAACCGACTCCAGAAATCCAGCCAACTGAAGTGGGGTATGTATCTGTATTCTGGGTCCTTCATGATACTAACAATTACTTGGGCTTCTCCAAAAATTAAACACGAGGGAAATTGTATGTGCTATAATTTATTAGGGGGTGCAATCCCCAGGGAAGTAAGAGTGAGGTGAACAAAGACTAAATAGTAGAGAAAAAAACAATGTGAGGATTTGGCATAAGATGTAACTGGTCTTTCAGCCACAACGGATTATCTTGTGGAAAGTTTTATCCTTTCCTGACTCTCAGGAAGGTTTGGTGGAGGTAAGAGTACTGAAAATTTTACTTATTGTTTTCCAATCTCAGATCACGCTAAAGCTTCAACTCCCCCACACTTCTGGTTTACTTCTGCTTCATACCTTAGAGGCAACAGGGAAGTTGCCGATGGAAGGCCAGAGAAGCAATGTTGGTCGATGCCCATGTATAGTCATACCAAGTTGGAAAGTTCGATAGCGGCTGGCGTGCCTGTTAAGGGAGTTGAAACCAGGGGCTAAGAGCTACAGAGAATCTGAGGTGGTGCACGTGGCGCGTCCGATATGGAGCACTGTTACAAACTCTAACCGCACCCAGTTCTTCTTTATTTAGATAGACGGGGCCTTTTCAAGTTAAAGAGAATTGCTTTTATATTTTTATAAGTTCTTTGCAATTATACATCACAGTGAGGTTCAAAGTGATACAAAAATACAACATGCACATAGCACTTGGTCTATTTCCTTCTATATTCTACTCCACTCATAAGTCACTGTCAAAAGTGTTCCCAAAGCATAGTTCTGTACTGCAGAATGTGAATTCTTAAAGCACTATAATACAATATTGTCAAGTTTGAGGATGCCTTTAGAAGTAAAAAATGGCGACAGTCTACTTACATAAAAGTTAATGGCAACAAATAAAGTGTTGTGCGGGAGCACTTATTCATTACATCAATCTACAACACATTGCACTTCAAAAACATAGTTTCTTGTTGCATTTTTATTTTTTATTTTGGTGGTACTGGGTTTCCTGGAAACCCTTCTACCTCCGGTCTACACTCCCAGACCTATTTTTATATTTTTATTTGGAAACAGGGTCTCTGAACCCAGCACCGCTGGCTTCGAACCTGCGCGATCCTCCTGTCTCCACCTCCCAAGTGCGGGGATTACGAGCGTGCGCCACCACGCCCGGCTACTTGTTGCATATTTAAAGAAAAGTATTTACCAAAATGAAAGGACACATTTTGGACACTAAAAGGAAAAATATATTCCTCAGATGTTGCATATGCATTTTTGAAATATATTTCTGTGATAACATTCAAAGGAAGTATAAAATCACTTGCCACTAAATTAAATTACACCTACAAGTAAGTAAATTACACCTACTGTAATTCAGGCAGGTTGGAAGAGTGAAGAAGTAAACGTCAGACTTGTTCCTAGCTGAAAAAGGATGAAACAGGAAAGAGAAAAGTAGCTTTTTTGCTGAGTCAGAGATATCTCCAAATGTCTTAAAACTATGATTGCATAACTAGAGTAGACTAGCATTCATTACTGTGAGTTCTACGATATACTTCTCTGCCTAGTGTTTGTATAATGGAAAATATTGATATCGTCACTAGAATATTGCTGTGTTATGTTATCTGATAACTCTAGTCACTGGAAAGGGAAAGTAATTTAGAACTAATCTAGGCCCATTGGTTTGAATGGATGACAGAAAACATATCCAGATCAAATGACTACAAACATCCCAGAGCTGAAAATACCAGGAATTTGAATGCACAGACATCATCACACTGCACCATAACTTCCAGAATTTAGATAGTGTACTTTCCACTGTGCAGTTTACTTCCTATGCCTAGAATTATGTCACCAGGGACCAAAAATTATCTACTTGTTTGTCATTCTGGGGTAAATAACATTCACCATATAATTTTAGTGGTAGAAATCAATACAATCAAGTGTTAGATCATGAGAGTTGTTTCTTTTGGCACTGCATAGTTCTCTAGAATATAAATCGTCTAAATTTTCCCCTATCATTCAGAATAAAATGCCAGTAAGAGAGTAGTATGGAAATTTCTTTAATTATATTATAGAATTTTTTTCTGAGCAGAGGAAACTATGTAGACAATGAGTAGACTTATTTATGCATGCCTAGAATCCCATAAGGATTATTATCTCTTTTATTTCCTGATATTTGGCAAGATATTAGGCTGCCTATTAATTTCCTTTGGGGGATTTGGAAGAGAGTGAAAATATTGGAGAATCTCACCTAGTATGTACCCAAAAATATACATGGTAAAGACAGTAAGATGTTTAGCCAAATGCCACTCAGTGGCATAACAGGGACCATGAAACATGTTGGAAGATTCTTCCAGTTTTGCTACAGCTGTGGGGACTCCTTCTAGAAGTGATGCTATGATTATTGATGTTAATGAACAATACTAATGATCTATCTTCTGTTTCAAGAATAAGTATGTAACTAATTTGTATACAAAACTGAGGTAAATATGGGTTAGGGGAATTTAAGATGACTCACAAAACAGTATATTGATCATATGGAATTTTTTAGGGTAATGAGAATTGAACTCAGAAGCATTCTACCTCTGAGCTACACCCCCAGCCATTTTTATTATTTTTTTTACTTTGAAACAAGGTTCTCACTAGGTTGCTGAGAGCTTCACTATGTTGCTGGGGCTATCTTGGAATTCTGCAATGTTCCTGTCTCAGCCTCCCGAATACTGGGATTGTTACAGTTGTGCACCACCACCATACCTGGCCTCATATGAAAATTTAATGGCAAAATTCTCCCCACCCCGTTTTTGAATGCAGAAGGAACTTGTTGGAATGAAGGGTAGAAAAAACCCTCCAAGATGAAATAATAAACTCACTATAAATTTCTAGGATACTAGAAGAAAAAGGAAAGCAGAGAATCAGGATAGGGAAATGAGAACTGCAATATAGTATGGCTCCAGCTCTTCAAAGTTGTTATTAAATAAAGTTGTGGTTCACTTTTTATTATAGCAGTTGGAATTAAATTGTACCATATAGTAAAAATATTTTGATCTCTAGCAGAAGAATCACATGGCAAGGATATAAACAAAATAAATTCCAACTTGTTCTAGAACATCTTCCAGAAATAACAGAAATATTTTGATGTGAGCCTCAGAAATTTCCCCAGATCATGTATGCCTCCACCATTTTGTACTCCATTAAGATGTATGACTACAATGCACCAATAAAAAGTTAAAAAAGTAATTTCTCTAAAAGTACGTCTAGAATGGATTCTTTGATTCTCTTTATTGTTAATCAGTAAACAGCCTCTTCTAATCTGAGTGTCTTTTACCAGCAGAAATCTTTTTCTATATTTTCAGTATTTTCCCTTCATATCTTTTATAGCCATGCAAATATTTCATTGGATAGGCATGCCTATTTTATACTCTATTATTATCAATTTTTTTCATATTTCTTATCCCTTTGTTTCCCCCAGAATTTTGAAAGACTTCTAACTCATGAAATTTGATTATCTGAAGTCATCTTTTCTGCCAATCAGATTGTAATTTTGCTTAACTTCAGATATTCTGACTTAAATGTTATTTACATTTAATAATTTTACCTCAACAATAACTTCTTCTAGATGTGATATCTGCTTGAATTACTTTGAAAATATACATTGCACTTATTTAAAATCTATTTTACTTTTATTTCAACTCCCTTTCATTGTATTTGTTCATTTTGAGTTTCGAACCCTTCATCATTTTGTTTTCCTTAAATTCACAGTGATACTTGGTTTTCTCTTCATATTATATATGAGATTCTAGAATTAATATTTATAGTTTGTATATGTCTTTTTGCCTGGTATTGCTTAAAAATTTTGAGTATAGAAGCCCTGATTCTGGAAACTTCCTGGTTGAAGAGCCTATAATGAAAGAGTTTTTCAATGATTTAGAATATGTAAGCACATTATATTCCAAATGTCATAATAATTTACCTTCCCTTGCGATACCTGTAAGTTACCAGAACACTTCCTATTTATTGTACCCTTGTGACCACTGTGAGAATACCTAAGGTCACTAAGCCCTGCCTGTTAAAATTGTTTTCTACTAAGAATGTTGAGAGCAAGGCCTTTGCAAATGTCATGCATGCATTTTGGCACCATGAAATATTTGCCACAAAATTGAATCTAATTTATATGTGTCACTCACTATTCAAAACTCTATCATTTTATCATCAAATTAACTATGTCTTGTCTATGTCACTATGGAATATAGCATAGGAAGTGGAAGGAGATAACAATGAGGTAAGAAGCTTGAGTCATGGAGGATTAAATAATTCCATGTTAAAAGATTTGGCCTTTTATATGTATAATATAAAAGTTCTAAGAAAGGAACCGATGGGATATTATTCTCAGTATAGAAAGCTGAATCTGGTTACATTGTGAAAAGTAAAAATTTGGGAAGAGAAACTTGAAGCAGGGATAGTGATCAAAAGTTTCACAGAGTTTAGGTAAAATAATTTTTTTTTAGTTACTGAGGATGGAACCCAGGGACTTTTGACCTCCGATATACCCCTAGCCCTATTTTTTAATCTTTATTTTGTAACAGGGTCTCACTGAGTTGCAAAGGGCTTCACTAAGTAGCTGAGGCTCTCCTCAAACTGTGATCCTCCTGTCTCAGCCTCCCAAATGCTAGAATTATAAGCATGCACCAACACACTCTGCTGGTAAGAAAATTTACTAAGAACACTAGGACTCTGTTATTACTGGGCCGTGGGAAATTGAAGTAAGGGCAAGACAAATACCCAGATGTGTGATAGTCCTAGCTTGGTGAATGTGGACTTCATTACTTATAATCTTTAAGTATAAGAAGAAGCATTTTAATTGTCAGATTATGTTGGGATAGTACAGATTAATTTTGCATATTTTGTCTTGAGTTGATTAGAAGATTCATATATTTATATGTTCAGTAAGCAGCTAATCATTATCAGAATTCTGGCAGGAAATAAAAGGCATATCCATAATGAATCATAAAGGTATTTTAATTCAGGACTGTCATAAAATGGAGATAGGGTTTAAGAAGACTCCCCCCCCACCAAAAAAAAAAAAAAGGAGAAATACTTGAGGTTGGCAAGAATAGGAAGCCTAGGGGAGAAAGAGGAATGAACAGTAACCATGTTTTAAGAAAACATACAGCTATAGAAGAGTATCACAGGAAAACATCTGCAGTGAAAGAAAAAGCCACTGTCAACTGGGCATGGTGGGGCATGCTTGTAAACTAAGTACTTGGGAGGCTAAGACAAGAGGGTTGCAGGTTTGAGGATAGTCTTTGAAACTGAGCGAGACCCCCCCACAACTTGGAGAGACTCTGTTTCAAAATAAAAAATAATATAGAGCAGGGGGTGTAGCTCGGAGATAGAATGTCCCTGGGTTCAATAACCCAGCACCAAGTATACAAAAAAAAAAAAAAAAGAAGAAAAAAAATTAAGAAAGAAAAAAGAAGAGTCACTATCAAAGCAAGCAAGCTCTGTCAGTGAAAGACCCATTATAATTCATATATCACCTTTATTTCTTTTGCCCTCCCATTCATTTACAAGTGTTTCTCCTACTTGAAGCAACCCAGTTAAACAAAACAAACAAACAAACAAAAAAAAACAAAGGTCAAGAGAGGCCAGTCCATAGAGGTCAGCTTCTCCAGTCACAGAGCAAGGTAGAGTGGGCATAGAGAAATTAAGTTGAAACAAGGAAGTGAAAATCATTGAATTTAGATAACTGTTTAAAATTGTTTAGTTGTAAAAAGGAAAGAGATATGCTAATAACCAGAGGTGATGATGGGGTTGAAAAACATTTTAATATAAGCAGAATGAAGGATATTTAAATGTGAATAGATAGGACTAAAGAGGGATAGCAGTGGAAGCAAAATAATGTCTATACTAACAGTGTAACTGACTAAAGAAAATGCAAGAAACAGTGAGCAAAGGTAGATATCCAATCTTTATGCAGAAAAGAATTTATTTTTCATTATAATTATAGAGAATGAGATAGTAATGAGCCTTGAGTCATGTAACCATGCATAATAAACTACTCCCTCAAATCAGTGTGGATTTAGTATTCACAGTTATATGTTTGGGCATGGTTCACTTAGCTACTTCTGCTTCTTACATGTGCACTGAGCTCACTCATATGAGAGCAGTCATCCAGAGGCTTTGCTGGGGCTGAATTAAGCAACATTGCTTCATTCATGTCTATCCAAGATCACTCATGCATCTATCCAAGACCATGAGGTCAGTTCCCTCACTAGGAGAGTAGCGATTGCTCCTCAGAATGTAAGTGGGTAAAATAGAAGTTGCAAGATCTCTTAAGGCCTAGCCTCTGAGTTTCTATGATGTTTGCTCTACTACATTCTCCTGTCAAGAACGTAACAAAGGCCAGACCAGACTAAAGGAAGGAACAAGTAGACACTGCCTGATCAAAGTAGGAGTGAAAATGTTCTATTGCTAGAGGGTGTGTAGGACCAAGAGGTTCTTCCCAGTATCCTTGTGAACCATTTCCCATATGTTTTTATAAAACCCATTCATTTAGAAACATTCCTATTTCTTTCTGTTTTCAACAAAATGGACTGATTAGAACAATAATATGCAAACCATAATCACTAATAGGTAGTATTAAGAAGAGTTGTCATTTTATCTAGACTTTCTTGATAATGTAGAAAAATAAAATATGGGAAAATAATATTTTCTTGAAAATATAAGAAAATAAAAGATTCAATGCTCTTTAATAGGTAAAAATGCTTCTTTAAGGTTGTTTTAAACACTAAAATTTAAGACACAATATGACAGCACTTATTTTTGGCTTAAGGTTTTCGTTTATAACTTGCTTTCTTCTTTGAGCTAAATAGCATTTAAAATTTGCTTTCATTGAAACTCCAATGCAAAGAGTGAGGTGGGACAAAAATGCCTTGGAATTATTTGGTGTATTCAGATGATTTCTTGAAATATGATTGAAAAGTGGCATATACAATTCTTAACCATCAGAATTTAGATTGATCTTTTTATCTGGATAGAGTCTCAGTGGGTGAAAATCACTGAAATTGTAGAATATCTGAAACAACTTCAATCTATCATACCACAAAATATCATCAGTGTGCTGAAAGGAATACAAAATAATGTTTACTTGCCTATTTTTGGTTCAAAACTTTTCACTCCAAAAACTAATAAGTGGCTCAAGGTTTCCTAGTTGACATCTTTCTTAAAAACTCTTTTCATAAATTTTTCCTCTATTCAATAATTCTGAAGTGCTGAGTTCTGTATTGATGGATTTTCAGAATGCTTTTATTCTCTCCATCTTTTATTTTTTAGCTTTTATTTTTCCCCATTTCATCGTATTCTTCTTTTGTTTTCTATTTACCTTTTTGGATCTATATGTAAAAGTGCATATATTTCTGTTTGAAAAACTTATTTGTAAATACAAAAATCTATAATTTTATGCTTAAGTTAATTTTACTTCAAATATGTATTGATATAGGAGGAGTTATTCTTTACCTAAATGAAAATTGAGTTGTGCCCAAATAGGTTTGAAGAGGTGGTGAATTAGGCATTACCAAGAAACATAATAAGAAATCCAGGTTAAATAAAAACAAGGGAAAAAGTGTGTTCTATTATTTTTTGTGGTACTGGAAATGGAACCCGGGGTGTTCTATCTCTGAGAGGCACCCCCGGTTCTATTTTTTTTTTTTATTCTTTATTTTGACACAGGATCTCACTGAGTTGCAGAGGTCCTCACTAAATAGTAGCTGAGGCTGTCTGCGAACTCAGATCCTCCTGTCTCAGCCTCCCAAATGCTGGAATTACAATCGTGCACCACCATGCCCGCTGTGTTCTATTTTTTTTTTTTATAAGTGAGTTTGAGGTTGAGCAGGTATGATAAAATGATGGTAGACTGTAACAGTTATTATTTTATATCCTGAAATATATCAATTTATTTGTAATCAATATGAGACTAAAATGTAAGCAGAATATGAAGGTGCTAAAAAAAGTAAACCTATAAGAAATGGGAGTATATGCAACAGAGATCAAGTAATACGATGACCATATGCCAGATTTTGCCTGGCACAGTCCTAGGTTATTCTACTGATCTGATGTCTCAATAGTTTAGCGCTCCCTTTCATTCCTAGATTGAACAATAAATCATATGGTCACTTTTTATATTATTCATAAGACAAGATGCAATACAGTAAGGAAGGAGGAACAGGCTTCTTTATATAGAAAATAAAACAAAGCTTGGATTCATTAAAACATCTAACGATAATTTGCAGATTTGGTTGCCCGCAAGGATATTACCTATGCCTGATATAAGCCCCAGCCACACCAGTCCTTATTATTCTTATAGACTGTACCTTTTCAAGTACTGGTTGTGGTGCATTGACATCTTCAGGTATTTTTTATTAATGTAGTTACTATTAACAAAATAGTCCAAAGCATAAATTTAGCCACACGAGACACCATTAAAGACTGCAAAACTGGGTAAGATTGTGGGAAGCTTAGGTAACCCTCATTGACAAATAAAAGGAATAAAAAGTCAAATGTAATCCATCATATTGATGTCCCCCATATTTATATGTGTGGGCTTATAAAGTTTTAGAGACTTAGGCTATACAGCTTGAAATTGGGTATTTAGAAAGTGGATTACTGAGAAATTTCTGATTTATGAAGGACTTGATAATTGAACTGTTAGGAGATATTGCCTGTGTATTATACCCTAATAATTTTTCTTTTTTAATCCCAAAGTAATACTAAACTGAAATAAATCGCTTCTTATTTGGGCTAAAGTTAGAGTAATTTCCATTATTCTGAATAACAGATAACTGACTGAATTATACAAATTATTGTAGTTTGGTTGAAGCTGTCAGGTTATTAGGAATTTTAGAAATCATCAAAGCTGTTAGTGAATAAATTTGTACTTTTACGTAGTGCAAACAACCAAACACGAACAGAGTTATCCAATGATTTTTACACACTTTGGAAATACAACTCTTATTAAGAGATTAGTTTATACCAGACCCACCAGGCATGGTGTTATATTCTTTAATCCCAGTACTTGGGAGACTGAGAAGGATCAAAATTCTGAGGCCTGTATACAGTAACTTGAAATTTTGCAAGAAAAGGCTTTGTTTAAAACCAAATAATAAAAAAGGGCTAAGAATGCAGCTCAAAACTAGAAAGCCTGAGTTCAATCTCCAGTGCCAAAATATATAAATAAATCGATAAAACTTGGGTTGGATACCAAGGCATGTGCATGCACACGTGCGGAGCCACCAACCCCCACCTACTCCCATACACCGATTGTTAAACTAAAGATTGAAAATAAGAACATTAAAACAATTGAGTGTTATTATTTCCTGGTCTGAGAAGAAATAAATCCAAATATATTATTTAGGAAATCCCCATCTAGAGCCTTATCATCTAGGTTTTCATGTGAACATTATATACTGTATAACCCACCCTAACTTTGCCTTGCGGAATTCCAATTCAAAAGAAAACTAGAAGGTGCAAACAACTTTTACCGAAATGTTTCTTCATAAATTTTTAGAGAAGAAATCATGAGGATAGATATCTATAATTTTTCTATACTTAATATAGACTATGAATGCAATAGATAAATCTAGGCTTCAGTGAGGAAACATTACATGGAATTTGGAAGGAATGTTCAAGGATCATGTGTGTCTATATTGAGTAAAATAGAGAGCTGACTTTATTTATTTATTTATTTATTTATTTATTTATTTATTTATTTATTTTTGCAAAGCTGGGGATTGAACCCAAGGGCATTCTACCTCCAAACTATACTCCTAGCCTTATTTTTATTCTTTATTTTGAAGCAGGGCCTCACTAAGTAGCTAAGGCGATGCTCTGTCTCAGCCTCCCAAGTACTGGGATTACAAGAGTATGCCACCACACCCTGCTAAGAGTTGACTTTTAAATAATTTTATAGCTTATATCCAAGTGGACTATCATAAGGTAATTTAGAAAAAGCAAGGTAGCATGACCAGCATCTTTTCTTCAGAGTTCATAAAAATTAAAATCGTAGTGCATGATCTCTACCAGAACCTTTACTTATCTCTTTTTAATCTTTTATTGGTACAATGTAATTTCACATGATATTGAGTTTCATAGTGGTACATTAATATATGTGCACAGTATCATTTGATCTGTTTCCTTCCCCACACATAGCAGATCCATAGTGTTACATTCGTATATTCACATAATGTTGTTTGCATCTTTCCTTTTTCAAAACCCTCCCTGCACTCCCCTCATTCCCTTTCACTACTCTATTGGTTTTTCTCTTCATTTTTTATGGGATAACTTTGATTTCATACTTCCCCTCTACCTTGCACATATGAGAGAAAACATGCAGCCCTTGATTTTCTAAGTTTGGCATCACATAACATTATGTTTCTATATTTCCACCTATTTTCTGGTAAAATACATAAATTTGTTCTTTTTGACTGAGTAAAACTCCATTGTGTTTATATACCAGATTTCTTTATCTAGTCATCTATTAATGGACACCTAGCTTAGTTCCATAACTTGGCTATTAAGAGGGGTACAGCTGTATTATGTGGTGGTTCCATTCTTAGACTGGGAATATTTTTTAATCAGTTTATGAACACAAATGCATTTGAAGTATAGTACATATGAGAAACTAAACTATACTACTTTATACTTAACTAATATTAATTCGTGGGGGTATGTTTTATCCATAGGTATAAAATAGACATATACACACACATGATCCCATATATAATTCTTAGTGGGATATTACTCCTCTGCAGTGATAAAATCTAAAGTCTTGACGCTCAGGATTTTCAGGATAAGAAGTAGAAAGTGAGAGCCTGGCTGGTGGCACACTCCTGTAATTCCAGTAAGTGGGATGCTAAGACAGGATAATTGTAGGTTTGAGGCCAGCCTCAGCAGCTTAGTGAAGCCCTTCAGTCATTTAGTGAGACTCTTTTAAATTAAAAAATACACACACACACACACACACACACACACACACACACACACACACGACTAGGGACTAGCTCTGAAATAGAATTCTCTGGATTCAATCTCCAGTTTCATAAAAATAAAAAAAATAAGAAGCGAGGGTCTAGAGTGTATCTCAGTGGTAGAACACTTTTGCAATATGCACGTAGACCTGGGATAAATCTCCAACACTACACAGAAAAAAAAATATATAGAAAAGAACTAGCCAGGTGTGGTGGCATATCCCACTAATCCCAATACTTGGAAAACTAAGAGAAGGGGATTGCAGATTTGGGGCCAGCCCCAGCAACTTAGTGATATCCTAAGCAATTTAGTGAGACCTTGTTTCAAAATAAAAAACTAAATAGGGCTGGAGGTTAACTAAAAAATTGAGTGCCTCCCGGGTTTAATCTTCAGCACACCCCCAAAATAGGAAAGAAACAGTGAGATAGTGGGGATGAGTATTAAGCTATTCTCAGTGATTAGGAATACAAAAGACTGCATTTCATCATGAAATGTACCTAGCCTCCCTCCCTGAATCCAGGCCTGATCCAGTGAACCCCAGAAGTTTATTTGCTTTTGGCAAAGAAGAAAAAGAAAAACCAGAAAATTGACAGATGTAACAACCTCAAAATTAAATCTGCTCAAAAAATTCCATAAAATTTTAAAAGACAAAGATAGCCTAGGGAAAGTTATTTGAACATATATAACAAACATAGTATCAGAACTCAGAATATATAACAAAATCCTGCAAGTAATAAAACTTGGCAAACAACTCAATAGAATATCAGAGATAGGACTGTAACACACATTTCATCAAAGGTGAAACCCCAATGGCTTATAAATACGTGGAAATATTAAACTCCACCAATAATTGGGAACTGGAGAAAAGGAGTCTTTTTTGCTCTCATTGCTATTTTTGCACTATTTCTCTTCCTTTTTCTTTGAAACGCTAGATCTTCTCAAATTTATCCCTTTAGCTTTTATTACCTGATCCTTTTCTAATATTTTCCTATAGCTACCGGTTTGGTCACTTCTTTTTCTCCTCATTTCTCAAAAACTTTTTATTTATGCATTGTAGTCATACATCCTAATGGAATACAGGACAATAGAGGCATATATGCACATATCACTCATTTAGCCCTTCCCCAATTCCCATCCCCATTCCCTCTCCCCTCTCTGCTTCTCAGGTTTGGCTTAGTGATCGACTTTGATATGTTTGAGAATGTACATCATATACATTAGGGAGTTTCCCTCTTCCCTCCTCCTATCACCCCCAGATAGGTCTCCTTGCTTGCTCATCTAAGGTTTCTCCTCTTTTGTCCCGAGTTCCTCCTATGATTTATTTTCTCCCTAACTTTCATATATTAGGGAGTTCATCCAATTTCTTACTTTTTGTGACTACTAATCTCACTTAGAATAATGTTCTCCAGTTCCATCCATTTCTCTGTAAATGATGCTATTTTGTTCTTCTTTGTGGCTGAATAAAATTCCATGGTGTACATATCCCAGTTTTGTAATCTATTCATCTGTTGATGGCCATCTTGGCTGGTTCCAGAGTTTGGCAACTGTGCATTGTACAGCTATGAACATAGATACACTTGCATTAGTTTGGTAGTTTGGTTTCCTTTTTTTTGTGTAGATACCCAGAAGTGGTATTGCTGGATCATATGGTAGGAACGTTCCCATTCTTCTGAGGATTCTGGATACTGTTTTCCAAAGTGGTTGCACTAATTTGCAATCCCACCAACAATGTATTAGAGTTCCCACTTCTACACATCCTCACCAACATTTCTTGTTGTTTGTGTTTTGAAAGATTGGAGTTAGGTACAATCTCAGGGCAGTTTTGATTTGTATCTCTCTGATTGCTAATGATTTTGAGCATTTTTAAATATATTTATTAGCCACTTGAATTTCTTTTTTTGTGAAGTGTCTATTTAGTTCATGTGTTCATTTTTAAATTGTGTTATTTGTTATTTTTTTTTTTTAGTGCTGAGTTTCTTGAGTTCTCTGTATATTCTAGATATCAGTCCTCTATCAGAGGAGTAGTAGGTGGTAAAAATCTCCCATTCTGTCAGCTTTCTGCTGAGGTTCTTTATAGTTTCTTTTGCTGTACAGAAGCTCTTCAGTTTCATGCAATCCCACATATTGATCCTCTTTTTAAATTCTTTTGCCTTTGGGGTTTTATTGAGAAAGTTTTTACCTGTGCCTATGTGTTGAAGTGGTGGACCTATGCCTTCTTCAAGGACTGCAAGGTCTCTGGTCTGATTTCCACATCTTTGATCAATCTTGAATTGACTCTTGGGCAGGGTGAGAAAATGGGGTACCCTCGTATAAGTTCAGCACCTAGGTTACTCTTTTCCTTTCTATCTCTTCTCATGACATCATGCTTGGATAATTTGATACCCATGTCATGATATCTCCCATGCTTTTTATTTAAAGTTCCTGAACATCTACCGTTCTTATTTCCTGATGATATCTCTCATGCTTTGTATTTCAAGATCCTGAACATCTATAATTTTTATTTCCTCCATTAACCTTAAACTCTATCAACCACAAACATCCACTCTCATGCTTTTTATACTAATACCTGCATAACTCCACAACATCTACTGCAATCACTCCACGCTGAAACCAAATTTACCTGTATCTAGTTTTTCTACTTAGTATCACATAGTATATGAACCCTTTCATAAACTCACCTCCAAGTGGATTCTATGTTTTCTAATTTTACTCATTTTAGTTTTGTTGTCCTTTTATCCATTTATTGTGCACACCTGGCTAAGATCCAATCCTGGCTAGCACTAGATATTTTTTTCTACCCAGTATTTTTTTCCTGAGTAGAAAAAGCTATATTATTATGGATGTATTTCCCTTTAAACCAATGACTATTAGTATTTAAATAGTACTCTCTGCTGGCCAGAATTTTCACAATACTTCCCTGCTGTATATACGTCACTCTTCCAGAAGATTATTTCACATAGTACTCTTTTTCTCAAAAATCTGTACAAGTTTTCTTTCTTAAATGGTTGAAATGAAAAATTGTAGAAATGAAAGCCAGTGATCTTATGTCTCACCAACAATTTTATCAGATTTTCTGCATGCATATTCACTGCCTATTCTCATGTTTCAAATAAATCATATTCATCAAACCCAACTCTTGGGGATTCTGCCCTCTCTCAGCATCCCACGGACTTAATTTCTACAGTTATCATATTCCCTCTCTTTTCTCTCATCATTTTATTTCACTGTACTCTTTCACTTCCATTGGCATGTAAATGTATTCTTCTCAAAAGAGCATTTTATAACTAGTTAAAATGTTTAAATGACTTTAGATTTTCATGAAAAATAAAATAATTTATATATACTATGACATATTGTCAACTATTAAAAAGGAATACAATAGTTCTATGAGTGCTAATATGGAATGTCACCAATAAGTAAAAAGTTTTTCATATTTAGGTATGCATATATATAAATGCATGCATATGTATATATGCTAATGTTTGTGTGCATAATTAACATTGTGGGAACTTGTGCACACAATTTTTTGAAATGTATATCATGTTTTTAATAATAGGTACCCTAGCTAGATACGGTGCTTCATACCTGTAATCCCAGTACTTGGGAGGCTGAGACTAGAGAATTGCTACCTAGTGAAACTCCCAACAACTTGGTGAGACCCTGTTTAGAAAAAAAAAAAAATAAAAAGGGCTGTGCATGTAGCTCAGAGAGGGAGAGAATGCCCCTGGGTTCAGTCCCCAGCATCACAAAAGGTAAAATAAAAATAATGGTTACTCAAGAAAGAAATATAGGATTTTGTCATTGAAGTCAAATTTCTCTTATTTCATAAACTTCTGTATTGTTTTCAGAAGTGTAATTTTGTAAAATTCATCTGGCAGTAATATGAGTTAATGTTTGGAGTAGAAAGGATATTTTAGTTACATATTCATATTGCTATTATTGTAGTAATAAACCAGGCTTCAGAAGAAATTAAAGGGACATGAATATTTATTGAGCACCCACTACCTCTTGTGCTAAATTTTCACATATAGCATCTTATTTATCAACTGAATTTTTATGTGTAGCAAATAATGTAAGGCCACTGAAAAAAAATAATTCAGTTCACATATATGATTATGAAAGGGGATGGTAAGTTATGTGCTTGCTTAAGTACTCTCTTTTAAAATTTTTATCACTTGTCCTCAATTTAGTGATAAAACATTTTGGAAGTTAAAATGGGTTCCTCCTAATTATTTTACAGGAGGAGCCAACAGAGTTAGAAACACATTACAAGGACTTAATCCATATTTGTTGAATTAATGAATAGATGAATCTTGTTCAGTTCACTTTATGGTAATTTAAAGAAATGAAAACAAAATAATTAGTTATAATTATATAATGAGAATTTCACAATTATAATTTGTTGGTATATTTCTGACTTTCCAGGGAACAAAGGTTTCATACAATTATAGAACCTCAAATTTCATAGTTTTTATTTCTTTCAAAATACTCTTTCTAAAAAATACCAGGTTCCCAATTACAGCCATAGTTTTATCTGTGTGGTACTCTCTATGATTAGTCAATTCATTATTATTCTATTAATTAGCGTGGTGATTTTCAACCCTGGCTGTACATTAGAATCACTTGGGGAGCTTTTAAAAATCCCATGCCCAGGAAGCTGAACTCTGAACCAATTACCTCAGGATCTCTGGGGGTGCGACCCAGGCATTAGTTCTTTTTTAAAGCTCCCCAGGTGATTCCACAGTGCAGCCAAGTTTGAGAATCTGTAATTTAATGGGAGTCATGTGATCTGCCCTTATATTAGGAGATGTGAATTTTCTCATCACAGGTCTTGCATGCCTCTGAAACCTGGCATGCAAATAAGCAGAAATATCAGCACCTTAACAAATGAAAGTTATTTTAAATGTAGAATAGAAGGCTCACCTATTAAAATATAACCCCGAATCCTCATTTGGGCACACAAGCCCGAGAGGGTGGTGGTAAAATTTATTTACTCAGGAAGGTTTGGCCTCTCATTGGTAACTTTAGCTAAAGTCAAGATTTGCCCAGGGCAATTATGCAGTTAATGAAGACAGAGAAGTGTTAAGTCACAAGCTCAACGATCTGTGTTTTGATTGACTTCATGGGATTGTGAGAGTTACATTTTAAGTCTTATTCTCACAGGCTTTCTATAATCAGATACAGTCTAAAATAATCATTTCTGCTTATTAAATGTGAACTTGCAAATGCAAATACATGTATGTGAATACAGATCAGAACTTGAAGATAAATGGAAACTAATGCTTCCTGTATATTTTGATTTCTCCTTCCAGCAGAACGAGTAACTCAATTGCATGTTTAATTTTCCTTCATTAATTGTACATTATACTTTTAGATGTTCTTTCAATATCTATGACTCAGGATGTTGTATGTTATTATTCTGTACAGGCATATTTTAAGGAAATCTTGCATGATTTCCTGGGACATTAGAATTAGTTGTTCAAAGTGATTTTTCATGTTGTTTCTAATTCATAATTTTTAGGAGTTACTCGTAAAGTTATATTCATAACTTAAATTGTGAAACAATTTATCAAGTATATCTATTCTATTCAACACATGTTTTTATAATAAGTTATATCTAAATATTACGGTAATATGAAGTACAAACGAAGAATATACATGAGTCCTGCTCTAATGGGAATTTAAACTATTTGAGTTGAAATTATATGTACATATGGCACAAAGGTCTATAAAAATAATAATATAAAATATGGATATGGGATAAACTGAATTCAGTTCTTTTATGCTTGGCTAAGCCTTATGGTTGGTTTTGGGCTTACTTTCTTTAAAAAGGTACAATGACCAATGTCTCCATACAGTTTACCGATTTGAATTTGTGTATGTATGTAGAGAAACAAATATTATATGAATATACTCATTGAAATTTGATTATAATTTAAGTGCATGCACTATAAAAATATTTTCCAGAGGGAATTAACCTATACTAAGACCAGTAAACCACTTATATAGTATTTGTGGCAGAAATACAGATGAGGGAAGGTGGGAGAACGCGAAACATAGTAAAGTATATATTTCTACCAGAAGGGGAAAGGTACATTGTCTCCAGTATTCTAAAAGACATCTAAATAAAGATGAGCAAACAAAAGACAGGATGGGCTGGTTGAAATCAAAGAATGATTAAAAAGTAAAGCCAAAGCAGAGCAAGCAATGTATCAGGGCTATAAGAGGGCCCTGCACTGTTGTGCTTTTAGGGAGAGGATTTGAGGTCCAAGGTGGGTATTAGATAAGAGGAGCTCCCAGGAACTGCAGGCCCTACCATTCTACCTCTTTATAGTAAGCAATTGTTGGTTCACTGGTAACACATTTCTCCTTCGTGTCTACCACCCATCATCATGTCTGTACAGAGAAGAGTCAAGCAACATCAACTGATTAAATAACACCTGTTCTGAAACCCAGGGACTAGTGTGTAAGGAAATATCCTTCCTACACCAAATAAGCTAGAATATGATAGGCTTCATTCCCTGAGAAAAATAGCTACTGCTCTAAATTTAAACCCCAGGAAACTTCCCCATTCCAAAGTGTGGTCTGTTTCCTCCTCTCTTCAAAGTTTACAGCTCTTTGAAGAACCTAAAAATTGACTGACCAATTCATGTTTGATATTCAGCTTTGCATCACTGTGACCAAGACACCTGATAAGAACAATTTAGAGAGGGAGAAGTTCATTTTGCTCATAGGTTTAGACATTCGATCCATTATTGGCCTTCTCCAAGTCAGAAACATCATGATGGAGAAAAGCTGCTCAGCTCATGGCAGCCGAGAATCAGACAGATAGGTAGAGGAGGGGGCCAGGGACAAATGTAATCCTCAGCCACATTCCCAAGGATTCACCACCAGCCATGCCTCTGAACCTTGCTGCATTGGATAACAGGTTTCAACACATGAGCTTTTGGGGGAGCACTGCAAATCCAAACCATGACACAATGCTTAAAGGAGACAGTTATGGCCAAGTGAGGCTGTTGGTCATTATTACATTAAGAATAGTAATCAATGACTCCTTTGTCCAGGTTTCAAGTATTGAAAGCACTCTAAAAGATTCTATTTTATTCTGCAATCCCAAAATACAGACTTTAAAAAATTTTAAACATAAGCATACCATGATTGATCTTCCATTACAACAAAATGTAATTCTAGCTATGTTATAAAATACTAATTAGAGGTTTTAATTCATGATGCCACATAGAGGATATACTACTGTTTTATTTCCTACTTCAACTGCATAGAAATAACAGAAATGCTATGTATTTTACAATCCACAGTTACGATAGAGTGTAAAAAAGAAAAAACGAGGAAGTCTTAAAAATGGAAAGCAGAAGAGAATGTTTCTTATGCTATAAAAGACTAGATTTACCTGAAAAAAATCCCTGATGTAAAATATCTAGACATTTCAGAAAAAAAATTCGAAGAAGTCATAAACGCAGAACAGAGTTTGTAATAAGTTAAGAGGCAATCCCCACAGATAAAAATGTAAATGAAATGAGAAGCACAGCAGTAAATGGAAACTGAGTCTTTAATTGCCCTAAAATAATTTGCTAACTTAATTAACCAAAAATCCTATGTTGTAATCATTATACCGGAATAGAATCCAAAGGAAAGGCATAAGTAATACCCCACAAAAATTTTATCCACGAAAAGAGTATGTATTCAGTGGAATGCTAGGGTGAATTTAAACTTCTGGCATGCAAAGAGAGATGAAAAAAAGAAGTTAATATTTATCAACTTGTATTCTGGGGGAAAAGCAAGCATTAATATTTAAACCATGTATATTTTTTGATGAAGATTTGAAAATTTAATTTATACTACTTGTATTGACTAGATACCCTAAAGCTGAAAATATAAGAAACTGGAACAGGACTGTTAATGACTTTGGGTCCACCTAAGAGCAGCAAATAACAAATTCCTCAGGAAAATATACTTTCAAATCAAACCTCAAAGGATTCTCCCCATTAATCCCATGCCAAATAGGAGCTCACAGTCTAAAATTAGAAAAGATAATATAGATATTTACTATAGGTTTATATCAAAAGAATCAGCAGATAGCAGTATTAGTACCCTAAGTTATTCAGATAATAAAATTATTGATCATAAATAATAAACTGAATGTTTTACTTGATGAATCACATAGGGTAGAATATTTTTAAATCCCTGACTCAAAATGTATTTTCAAAAGGGAAATGTTAAAGCAATAATAATAGAGATTCTGATTTAGAAAAAAACTTACTTGTCTTAAGATTGTAACGATCCTGATTGTAGAATAAATAAATGTTATAAAGATGTTAATAAAAAAACTAAACCATAAACCTACATATTATAAAACTTCAGAAAAGCAAAAATAAAGAGAAATTTTCAAATATTTCTAGAAGTAAATAAGTAGATTATCTTCATAAAGGTGTTCATGCAAAATAGGCAAAACAGCTTATCATTATCATTGGTTATGAAAATAGCATGTATCAAAGTTTTCAAAGGTCTGAAGACAAATTTTACTGTAGATCCTTGCACTTGTTACCTATCACCAAACGAAAGATACATAGAAATAATTTGAGTTCTGTAATGTCTCAGAAATCATCTAACCCAAAAATCAGCCCTAAAAATAATTATTAGAGAATTTACTCAAATCGAAAAAGCAGAAAGAAGTTATACTTACCAACAAGCAAAGAAGCAAGAAGTTCATATATATGACTGCTCAATTGTAAATGTTATAGTATTAAATACATGGATCATAAAACAAAACTGAAAATAAAGTTTCTAATTCTAGGAGCTCCAAAGATAATAATGCAAAAGTTAATTACCAGAAAAGTATAACATACTCACTTAAAGTGTAAGAAAGTATCTGGGTGTGGTGGCCCAAGTTTATAATCCCCGGGCTTGGGAGGCTGAGACAGGAGGATCATGCATGTTCAAAGCCAGCCTCAGCTGGCTTAAGAGACCCTGTTTCCAAATTTTCCTTATAAAAGACAGTCTGGGAGTGTAGCCCGGAGGCCCCTGGGTTCCATCCCCAGTACCACACACACAAAACAAAAACAAAAAAAAAAAAGAAAAAAAAGAAAGTAGAATTAATTAAAACAGATTTTTAAATTATTGTTGAGCAAATGTGGAAAAATCCTCACATGAATTTTTGTTTTTTTTGTAATTTTGCCCATTTTATTGTAAAAGGAAACAATTATGAATCTGTATTTGCCTAAGAACATACATTTAGTACAGATAAAAGCTGAATGAAGGAATGGATGAAGTAGTTCATTCTACACACATTGGAGGATTTTAATAACTTTCAGAAATCTATATGTATAACACATAAAAACTAGTGGGAAAATAGAATATTTGTACAATAGAATTATGAGGTTGATTTCATCAATTTATGTACATTGTCCTGCAATTCATAAGCAAAGAATATATATACTTTTCTATCATCACCATGAGCCAAACCCTAGTTTCTATAGCAGATTCTATAATCTAGGCGTAATTGCCAAAGAAGTAATTAATTTATTTTATCCATGGTTGGAATTTTTCCAGACACAGACACCATAAACATGATCCCAATGATTTTTAAATATTGGAAAGATAGTGGCTGAAGTCCCAGAAATAGAATCTAAGACAGGCAGTGATAAAATAATTGCTCATATTTACGATGAGGAAAAGAATACAGGAAGAACGATGCTATAGCTACTTATATAGATGAAATGTCTGCTTTTTCCTGCATCACCATTAATTTTATATCTGGTGTTTAAAAATTTGAAGAACAAATGAACCAGAATTCTTATCAAGGAATCAGAATGTCTGAATACAAAGTTCTAATCAACAAAGCTTTTATTTAAACTTTTTGAAGTGTCATTTGTTTCGTCTAATGGCTAAAAGTTTGCACTTGGTATCTAATTTCTCATGGTTTTACTTAAAAGTTTGTATTCTTTAATATCATCCTAAACATACAACTTCCTATACAGTATTATAACTACTCATTTACTCTGTAGTATTCTTAACAAAAGTGTATCCCCTCTGAAGCCAGGCATTATTTTTCTTATTTTTTTCAAGCACTGAATTATTAATCATTATCATGATGTCCGTCACATAGATACATCTCAACAAATATTTTTAATTAACAGGATTGTTCTGTAAGTTAAGGATTCCTTTACAACCTTTCTTAAAATGTGTTTCATGAAATGCTCAGTATCACTGAAACACTTTTAAGGGTTTGCAGTAAGGTAAAGGCATTGTTTTTTTTATCACTCACAGTCTCTGTAAGTGTATAGTAGCATTTTGCAGAGGCTGCATGGTATATGATATCTCAGTAAATTGAATATAGAAACTGATATAGGAGTTATTTAGTCTATTAATCTAGATACTGGAGATACTTGTAAACTTACGTGATAGTGCTTATTATTCTCATTAATATTTTACTTGGGAAAATAGTTATAATTCATAAAATATTTATTTTAACACATAAGAGATTTATTTTTTGAATTTTTAGATTAGTTAAGCAAACATATTTAAATTCTCAATTCAAGTTTTTAATATGGCAAATATGAGTATATAGAACTCACACTGACAAAAAAAATCCCTAGGTTTCGTAACTTGTAAGAAAGTCAAAAACAAAATAGTACCTTCATCTTCCAGACTATGCTTAAGAGAGATACAAATCCTTGTTGTCCTTTCTTCATGAAGGACAACATTCAATTGCAAATCATACAGTATGACCAAATTAATTCAAGTCACTTAATTTTGAAATTTATATTACGCTAATGATCAACTTTTGACAAATTAACTTGTATAATGTTGTGTTCCTGAGTGAGTGATGAAGAAAACTATATTACAGGAAGACATCTCAAAGTGGTCTACTACCTTTAACTTAGTATTTCTCCTTTTTTATGACAAATTGCTCATCAAACTCAGGGCATTTTTGTAGAGTAAGTGAAAATAGCAAGGGACACAATCTAAAGGTTTTACTGAAGTACATGTTAGGAAAAATTAATACAACTAGTTATGTACTAAAGTTTATTGTAGCACTTAATTTATAATATTTTATTACACAGTAGCTTATTTTGCCCAAAAATATTTTAGAAACAAGAAAGGCATCCATATATCTGTATTCTCTGTTGAGTTTTATTATACTGTTTTAACAAGAGGTCCATCAACAGATAAATGGATTACAAAACTATGGGATAGGTACACAATGGAATTTTACTCAACCATAAAGAACAAAATTGCATCACTTACAGGGAAATGGATATAACTGGAGAATATTAAGCTAAGTGAGATTAGTCAGTCAGAAAAATTAAGAAATAGGGTGATCTCCCTAATATATGGAAGCTAGGGAGAAAAGGGACA
Source organism: Muscardinus avellanarius (assembly GCF_963383645.1). Lineage (NCBI taxonomy): Eukaryota > Metazoa > Chordata > Mammalia > Rodentia > Gliridae > Muscardinus > Muscardinus avellanarius. Next base: position 20,795,334 of record NC_137792.1, on the reverse strand, counting down.
TAGGAGGAACTCAACAAAGAAGAAACCATAGATGAACAAATAAGGTGATCTAACTGAGGGGGCTGGGAGGAGGGAAGAGGAAAATTCCCTAATGTACATGATGTACATTCACAAACATTAAAGTCAATCACTAAGCCAAACATTAGGAGGGAAAGAGGAGGGTATGGGGTGGGAAATGGGGAAGGGCTAAATGGGTGATGTGTGCATATATTCCTCTGCCATCTTGTACACCAATAAGATGTATGATTACAGTGCACCAATAAAAAATTAACAAATACAGTGAATATATACAATCAAATTTTCCTTATCCATAAAAAGAACATAATTAAGTTATTTGCATGAAAAATAGATGGAACTGGCAATATTATGCTAAGTAAAATAAGCTAGCATTAGAAAATGAATAGTTGTATTTTTATCTTATGTATAGAAGCTAGAGAGAAATTGGGAAACAAGGGTAATGTCATAAAGAAAAGTGGAGATTCCAGTGGAGTGACAGCGGGGCTTTAGGAGAGGGAAGAGAAAGGGCAGAAACATAAGGCACGTACGAGTTGAAATAATGCTATGAATGTTTTTAAAATTACCAGTTCCAATCTCAAAGATATGCATGTGGAAGAGGAAGGAGAGGTGGGAATCAAACAGAGGTACTCCAAGAGCTTTGTGCTATCACTCTGTACCTGATTATGATGTTTGATTACAATGTACCAAATAAAAGGGCATGTATATATGTGTATGTTTATATTTATGTATATATATATACACACACACACACACACACACACACACACACATACATATGAAATACAGTGGAAATAATAAGAACTAAGGAGTTGCAGAGTTAGCAGGAAAGGACAATTTTTTTTCCCATCTAAGTTAACAACCTAGGATTAATTCTTATATTCCAATTCAAATGCTCTCATGACCTTAAGCCTGTTCATAATATACAGTGCTAATATGTTTCCATCTTTATCTTTAATATATACTTTAAATTTACTGGTAAATACCCAGAATGTTTTTACTATTATGTTTCCTTTTCTTTTAGTAACAGCCCTGGATCAGCACTGGCTTTAGACACTGTATATGTGGAAATGCTGAGTTCCCTGTGAGAAATTTATCATATTAAATAGCAGCTAGCTGCATTTAGTATATTGCTAGCTGCATGGGTTAGTATAAAGTATAAAGCTACAGAGAGAAATCTGACCATCAATATAAAATCATACCATTTTAGAACTGGAAGAGTCTTTAGTGATGATCTAATACAATAGCCTCATTTTACAGATGATTGAAATATGGCTACTGAGGCTACAAAGAGCCTAGTCACCTTCTTCAGGGAATATTTTGGAATCCTATGTAAATAGGATTTAGAACAAATGTAAACTTTCTTTACATTTTCTAGCACCTATAAAAGAGTTAAATGTGGATCCAATGATTTGCTGATGTGTTTGTTTGACTTGGATTAGTACTCTTTCCTGTGTGACTCCCATCTTGCTAGTCCTTGAAGCAGTTGCACTATGATGTCTTCGATCTTATCAAGAGAAAAGGCAAAGGACAAACAGCATTAATAGATAACAGGCACTGAAAGTAAGTCAAGCAATGATGAAATATGTTTATTGTCAGACATTTCTTATTGGCTTTCTCGTCTCATGTAATACTCTGAAAAGTATATTGAGCTTTACTATTCACTCTGTACAATAATGTTTTGAAGTATTTGACTTTTGTGGATTATATTATATATCAAAATATTCATTTGTGATTCACAGAAATTACATTATGTTCTCATATTTATATGTATATGAAATCTTAAAAAATTGTACTATATTATTATTGTCCATATATTTTTTTTTTTGCGGTGTGGGGATGGTACCCAGAGGCATTCAACTTCCGATCTACACTCCCTGCCCTATCTTTTTTATTCTTTACTTTGAAACAGGGTCTCACTGAGTTGCAGAGGGCCTCACTAAGCAGCTGAGGCTCTCCGGGAACCATGATCCTTAGGTCTCAGTCCCCGAAATGCTGGGATTACAAGTGTGCGCCACCATGCCTGGCTTATTTTCCACGTTTACTTGGTAAAAATGGGAGATAAATGTTGCAGTATAGTATAAGTTTCCTCCACTACCTTAGTATTCTTGGCTATTTATATTATTTATTTATTCATCTTTTGCTTCTATTGGTGCATTATGGTTTCACATCATAATGTAGTTCATATTACTATAATTTGATGGTTATTAACTTGTAGTATATTTTACTGTATGAAAATAGAAATTTTTAGGGAAAATTTTAATTTTATCTTTCAAAATCAATGATTTCCATATGTATACATTTAAACAAATATTTATTTTGACTAAGGAAAGTAAATGTACGCATGTATCTTCTGATCTGTGTTTCCTTGAAGTTTTCTTTGTAAACTATATGGTTTTAGTAGTGCTCAAGAACAAATATGAAATATTTAGTAAGGCCAAAATCATATATCCAAAAGGATGAAATATAGGTGTGATGAATTGATGAATAATTATTAATGATGATTAAAAATAAATGAGAGGTTCAATATATTTTGGGGTTCTCACCCCCTTCCATCTTCCATTTGTATAACATGAAAAATTAAATGTGTATCTGTACCATATTTAAATGCATTTTCCTTTGTAGATACGGCTCCTTTGGATACTGCTTAATATTCTGGGTCTATTAGGCAAATATACATTCACTGATTCAATCTGTGTCATTAATAATTTAACCCAAATCTTAGAAAAGGATGCTGGCCTAAATTTAAAAAATCATGGAAAATATCTATAACTTGTGGGTGTTTAAAAGTAATGAAAATATGATTGAATTTTCTTTAAACTATACAGCTGTAACAAGGAAAAAGAATGTTCATTGTTAGCACTGGACGAGTAGGACATTCCCTTTTCATGTAAGGCATTTATAAAAAGGCAGAAATGCCGATTTTTGGCATCGATGCCCTCTTGGAATTAATCCTGTCAACACCCCTGCAGGTGGCACAAGAGAAACAGATTGAGAAGTATGTTGATAATATGGGGTCATTCCAAAATCCTCTTTTGGCTGTCCTCTTTAGCATCATTTTAAGCCTCTGGATCAGATTCATAAAATCTTTTTGATTTGGAAAATAATTTTTCTGCATCCTGCCACAGAAATAAAAATACCACTTTGTAGCAATAGTGTCTGTCAAATGTCAAAAAGTTGCCATATGTTTAGCAAAATCGAATGGCTTCTATTGGCTCAAGAAGAAGATGCCAGCTGTAGCTTAGATGACTCACAAGATAGGTAATGATCGCTATACATGTCTTGTTTTTGTTTCCACTTCAGACTAATTCTTGGGAAGTATATCAGCAAATATCCCCAATACTAATCCTGCTTGCTGCCCGAAGACTTTTAGAATGACTTATTTTTTTATCAAATACATTTTTTTCAAATTTATTTATTTTCCAACTTATCTATTTCTTAATCCTGACATGGATGGAGACCATGAATTCATGAATTTTGCCTTGTATACCTTTAAATCTTTGGTGCGTATCACATGAAAAATGATATGTACCATATAAAATCTCTTGAAAGCTGAAAATAATAAATTATTCTGTTAATACCACTAACTTATATCACTATGATAACAATAGCAGTAAACATAACAACAGCTTTTCCTAAGTTTTTCAATGTTGCCATTAGTACTTAACAAAGGAACTGTGATTAATATCTGTCCAATTGATATATGGGATTACAAATAGCAAAGTAAAGCCCATTACTTTGAAAATCCCAGCCTGCCACCTAGTTTAATTTCTATCTGATTCAATATTAGTTGTGAAGCAAAACCTACATAAACCATGACAGACAATTCAGGCATCATAATTAAAACTGACCTTTTCTGTCTGTTGCCTATCGTGATTTAAAAAAAAAATTCACCAGAGCTATTGTTTATCACAGTGACTGAAATGTCAAGGTCTCTGATTATTATGACTCTCAGAGAAAAGCTTTATCAGAAAAATTTGGCACTGGAATACTTTGAAATTAAAAATACCATATGAAAATGGGTTTTATGTAGAACTATGCAGTATTCTATCTTTAGTAATTCATTTCATTCTTTGTCTTTCAGACATTAAATAGACACAGTTGTAAATGTACGTCAGGACATTCAATGGGAAACAAAGAAGCAAAATGTAGGAAGACAATTGTAATAGAACAGATGCAATGGCATCTAGGATTAATGAATCCATGTTCGCCAATGAGGATTCTGTGACCAGCTTATTGCTTAAGAGACTGCCTGGGTAGCAGGAGTGAGAAAGACTAGGGAGGAAGGATGATTAAATCTGCAAACTATAAGGCATGTTCGGTAATGACAGCAAAAAGAACCAAGGCTTGGGAGCTCCTAAAAGATAAGTTTCAGGATCGGGCCAATTTTATAAATTTTCCCAAGTTACTATGCACATAAAACTAATGTGCAGTAATTAAAATGGTAAGATATTGTAATTAAATCTATTCAGGAAAGGAAGAAAATACATTTGGTATGTTATATCAACTGTAACATTTGATATGTTATATTAAGGTTTTTGTGACTTGAGCCCTGTCTTTCCAATTTTATCATCTCTCAGCACCTCACTATATACGTTCTTATAATAAAGAATCTTTTCAGGTGATTGAACTCCCTTGTAGTCTCTTAATCTGAGGCCTTTCCAGTCCCCACTCTTTCCATGTGACATACTGCTCTTCTCCCAAGTCTTCGTTTTTTGGGATGGTTTCTATTCACCCTCCATAACCCAACTTGGAAAAGGCCTGGTGACTCCTCTAGATCTATGGTACATCCTTCCCACATTCTCAAACTAAACTGGAGATTTGTGAAGGCAGAAGATATATTTAATATCTATCTAGTGTTTCTATTGTTCATCATTATATGCCTAATTCCTAGCATGGTGGTTGTTTTCTATAAGTGCTGTGATTTATTTAAATTGAAATTAAATGTGAAGAAAAATGGTTATTTATTAAGCACTTATGAAGTACTTATTATAATGCCCAAATAACATGGAGGAATCAGAAGCTCAAACTAGGTAAGGGGGTAGAGATAAAGACATGTAGCGATGAGGGTTTCAGGGCTTCAGACCAACAATTTGGATATGTAAATTATTATATAATAGCCTAAAAAGCAAGATTGGAGAATAGGATTGCAGGCATTCAGCACCATAGCCAGATGTGTGTGTGTGTGTGTGTGTGTGTGTGTGTGTGTGTGTGTGTGTGTGTGCTGGGAATGAAATCCATGGGCATCCTACCCCTAAGCTACACCCCCACCCCCAGTCCTTTTTATATGTTATTTTTTGGAACAGAAATCTCACTATGATGTTGAGGATCTCATTAAGTTGTTGAGACTGGCCTCAAATTTTGAGGCCTCCTGTCACATCCTTCCAAGTACTAAGATTATATTTGTATACTACCACTCCCAACAAGGATTGTATCTTAAGTATTTTCAACACTCTCACACACACACACACACACACACACACACACACACACACACACAAATGGTAACTATGCGACATGATTTATTTCATTAAATAATTGTTTGACTTTATACATGACTATCAATATATATAATAAAAAACACAATTGAAAAATTATGTGTGGATCCACATTAAGACTATTCTGTTCCTGTCTATCTTCTCACAATATCACATTGACTGGATTTAGTGTAACTTTATAATTATTATTGGAATCGGGTAAAAATGCATTCTCTGAAATTTTTCTTTTTCAAAAATACCCATTTTATCCTCTAATGCTATTGTATTTCATTTAAATTTAAAATCATTCGAGCATGCTTTTGCACACCTGTATCCCCAGTACTTGGGATACTGAGATGGGAGGATCACAGGTTCAAGGCCAGGCACAACTTTTTAAAAATATACTTCATAAAGGGCCAGAGGTGTAGCCTAGGTTCAATCTTCAGTACAAAAAAAAAAATTAGAATCAACTTGTTATTTTAAAAAAATTTTATGGGATTTTTTATTTAGGCTGGGCTAAATTTATAGATCAGTTTTGCTAGAATTGCCATCTTAACAATAGTTGGCCATCCTATCCATAAATATGTAATATCTTTCCATATACCAAGGCCCTTTAAAAAACTTTTATTAGTGTTCTCTACTATGCAGCACATGGGCTACATACACAAATACACATATATGTAGTGAGATTTGTCTCTAAATAGTTCATGTTTTTGGTGCATATTTTTGTGTGTGTGTGGCTCTGGGTATTGAATCCAGAGGCATCCTACCTCCAAGCTACACCATAGAAATACTTTTTTTAAAAATAGAGTCTTGATAAGTTGTTGAAAGCCTTGCTAAATTGCTGAGGCTGGCTTTAAATATGTGATACACTTGTCTCAACTTCCAAGTACTGGGATTACATGTGTACACCACTATACCCGGCAGTGCATTTTTCCATAAATTCTTAAAAAAATTAATAGTTTTAGATTGAAAGAACATTTTTAAATAAAGTAGAGTTCCTGTATACCCCTTATTCAGTTTCCTCTGTTTTTGACAACTAAGGAAGCCGGGTATGGTGGTGCATGCCTACAATCCCAGTACTTTGGAGGCTGAGACAGGAGAATTAGATTCAGTGTCAACCTTAGCAACTTAGTGAGGCCCTCAGCAATTTAGTGAGACCCTATTTCAAAACAAAAAAATAAAAAAAGATATAGGAGTATAGTTCAGAGATAAAATGACCCTGAACTCAATCCCTAGCATAATAAAAAATAATAAAAATTTAATACAAAAATCCAACTAATAAAACAATCTTGTTATATTAATATAAACCAAACTTTAATATTTTATGTATAGTTTATTAATGACCATTTTCTGTTTCCAGGAACCATCCAGGATTCCATGATATATTTAGATGTCATGTCTCGTAGACCCTTCTTATCTGTCTCATCTACAATATCTTCTCAGCAATTCTTTTCTTTCTAATTTTTGGGGGTAATCTTGTCAATTTATTTTTTATTTAAATGGTGTACCATGTGACATTTTCCTACATTATACATTGCATAATGTTTAAATTAGCTTAAACATCTATCTCCTCAAATATTTGTTATTTCTTTGTGGAAATAGCATTCAGAATCAACCATCAAGGTTTTGAAAAATATTAAGTATAATTTATATTGAAATTTGTCTCTCAACTGAAATTTGTCTGATATTTTTTGCAATATAGAAGTGGTTGAGAGTTTGAGAGGATGTTTCTTTTTCTACTTGTCTGAAAGATTTTTATCATAAATGGATACTGAATTTTTCAAATATTTTCTTGCATTATTTGAGATGGTCATATCATTGTTTTTTATTCTGTGTTGACATAATGAGTTATATGGATTATTTTAAACTGAAAGACACTCCCTAATATTCAGCTTTTCTCCCAATTTTTCTTTTTAGCATCAGTTAAAGTCCTTGGTGAAGAATCTTACAATGTATGCAGTGTCTATGCGTGCAGCTCTTGGGGGTTTTATAATTTCATGATAGACTATCCTTAACTATCCAAAATTTGTTAAATATTTTAGTTGAAATCTTTTTGGCCACTTGTATGCCAGTCTTGTCTATATTGTATGTTCTGAGATAGGTGAGACAATGGTTATGCTCCATTTTATCCTGGCCTGCACCTGCCTTTCCCAGAGTGTAACCTCACTGGCTATTCTATAAAAGACAGCTGATGCATTCAAGAAAATTAATGATTTTATAGTTGGTACTCTTTTCGTCTCATTGTTGGTGTGGAAATGACAGCCTTTCTGCCTTTCTAAGTTTGAGGCAAAAAGACAGTCCATTATTTAAAAAATTGACTTATCTCTACAAATAAATGATCCAGGGATGTTCTTTTCCCAGAGGATTTAAAATGTAACTTCTTTGTGAAAAGTGAAATGTAACAATAGGGTTGGTTTCTGCTCCTATTCAGTATGGACAAGGCTAATTTTTAAGATTTGTTCTTTATAGCACCTAGACCATTGTTGGAAATTAGGACTTGAATAATAATTGTACTCAAATTTACAGAAAACTCTCCCTGTGGGCTTTAAAATGAAGCAGCCAAGAGATAATTATATCACTTGGCAGAGGAAAGTAAAAGCAGAATAGGATATGAAGCTGTTTGAAGTCGCATAAATCAGTCCTGCTAGTTATTTTCCCTAAACACAGAATTAGTGAGTGCCGTCCAGAAGAGAAGTCCACATTGTTTTGTGAAAAAGGCTAATGAATGGTAACAACCAATGAAGTTTGAATTTGTTCATATTGTAAAATAATATATGAATATATATTACTTCAATATATTAATTATTTAATTCAATAAATATTCATCAACCATCTAAAATATGCCAGGCACTGATCTGCCTGTTGCGGAAGAAACATTAAAATAGATAGGAGGCCTGAGTTTTAGCCTTGATGTTATTACTTAACTTTCTGCATGATCTTGGATAACTTAACTCTTTAGACAAAAAATAATGGGGGTGAATTATAACAAGTATTACAGTTATAAAAGCATCTTACTACCTTCTATTCAATCTGATTTACCCAGTAATTAATTATGATATTCTAGGTCACTCATGTGATTATTACCTAAGACATGATGAATGATTAAATAAAAACTCTTAAGAGGGTCAGAGAGCTAACAATAAAGTGTTACCGGGCTGATATAAAAAAAAAAGTTAGACCTTGAAAGGGACATCTAGTATTAAATATTCACGTTGTACGAGGACTATATGCCAATCTAAAAAGAATGTGTGAGAAGCTGAGATATTATTTTTGATAACTATAAAAGGCTAAATAGAATAAATTTATAGAGTTCATGGCCCACCAAGAATAGGGGTCAGCCGGGAGTGGTGACGCACACTTGTAATTCCCATACTTGGGAGGCTGAGACAGAAGGATCGCACAGGTTCGAAGCCAGCCTCAGCTACTTAGTGAGGCTCTCAGCAACTTAGTGAGACCCTGTTTCCAAATAAAGTATAAAATAGGTCTGAGAGCATAGCCCAGAGGTAGAAAGCCTCTGGGTTCCACCCACAGTACCACCACCACACACACACACACACACACACACACACACACACACACACACACAAGAATAGGCGTCATGTTAACTTTCAATTCTCACCTTCCATTTTGGTCTGGGATCCCAAAAACTTATCTCCTAGGATTAAGGATAAATCAGAGGTAAAGCAGTCCTCACAAGATTTTTCAATTCAGCTATAAGTGGAGTTCAAGATAACAGTTTCCAAGAACACTGACTTTAGCACATAAGACAAAATTGTACCTTGCACATACCAGTTTCCTTAGGCACTCTGGCTCTCACGATAAGTTTCATTATTCCATCTGGGACTAATCAGTCTCTTCGTACCTTGGAAATTAGTTCTCTCTTTCCCTAGACTCCCAATCTTTTTTTAATCACTAGATTAAGGCATATTTTAAAGAAATTAATTTGACTACCCTAAAATTTCAGATGTCTAAATAACAAAAACTGTTTGAAGTCGATGACAATCTGTATTTGTTTGCACATTTGTGACATTGAGTTGCTATAAATATATTTTCAATCAATGAGAAAAATATGAGTATGCAATAAAGTAGAAAATTGAAGACATGGACTGGCAATTTGCAAGCGATTATACATACGTATGTATGTATGTATGTATATACATATGACGGTATGATGGACTAGATAAGAATGAAACAGAAGTGCTCTTAAGGAAATAAAGGTACAACAATATAGAGTGGTTTGAGGTTTTATGAAGCATTTGCTTATATGTATTTGTTTCGATATTGTTGACTGAAAAACCAATGATGACTCCCTCATTTCTATCTTGAGGAAGTAAATGGATTATGGCTATATTTAACAATATGATTTAGTCTATCAAAGAATACTAGGAATCCCTCCTGAACATGGTGAACTAGGCAATTTGTCTCCTTCTGAACTACTCCTTGTGCAGTGATCTTGGAATTGAACCCAGAGCTTAGCCTCTTGCTAGGCAAGAACTCTACCACTGAGCTAAATTCCCCTCCCCTTTTTTGAGAAAGGGTCTTGCTAAGTTGCCCAGCTAGCCTTGAAATGATCATCCTCCTGCCTTAGCCTCTCAAATAGCTATGACTACCACATGGACCATTATGCCTAGGCATACCCCCTTTTAAATACATATTGAAACTTTTAAGTCAATCCTTATATTTCAACTTCACTTTCAAAAAGATTTTTTTTTTTTTTGCTTTATGTGGCCATTTGCGGAAAAAACATATTATTTTAATATAATTTCTACCCCTCTTCTTTCCTTCTTCAGTTTGTCTATTCTTTCATTTTCTTCATCCTCATATCTAATTCTTTTATACAAAGAATGATTTTCCTTGCAAATAGAATTAACTAAGCTTTCCATGTATGCAGAAGTTTCTGCAATTGCAGTTGCATTAACTAGTGTTCTCCCTTTGTATTTTTTCTGTTGATTCACTATCCTCTCATTCATAGCAGTGTCTTTGCTGAAATGTTTAATGGTCTTTAAAGAGAGTACTTTTGTTGGTTCCTGTGGCCCATGCCTATAATCCCAGGACTTGGGACTCTGAGACAGGAGGATCATAGGTTCGCAGCCAGCCTCAGCAATTTAACAAAACTCTCAGTAATTAAATAAGCCTTGTTTCAAATAAAAATGACTAGGGGTGTAGCCTAGAGAAAGAATACACTTGAGTTTAATTATCACTACCTCAAATTAAATGGAATAAAAATAAAGGCAGCGATTTCATATAATGAGGATACCAAAAGTAAATTTGGAGTCATGGGTGGGGAAAAGAAAAAATTTTAAATGATTGGTCAGGGTATGAAGACAGTGATTACATGATCATTTTAGAAAATTGCAAAAGGTAGAGGGGAAATGGGACACAATAGTTGGAGAAGATAAGGAATTGAGAGAAATTTTGTTTAAATATTTACGTTTTGATTTTTAATTTGATTTTATTATTTAGAAAGTAAAATAGCAAATCACGTTTGAAAAATTTAATAGATATACCCACATAAGAAATGTTTTAAGCCCAGCATGGTGGCCCATGTAATCCCAGCATTTGGGAGGCTGAGACAGGAGGATCAGGGTTTGAAACCAGCCACTGCTACTTAGCTACTTAAAAAATTTGGGAGGCTGAGACAGTACCATAAAATAAAAAATGTTTTAAAACCTGTAATAACCTATTGTTAATATTATTTCATGGGGATAATTTAAATTTTTTTGGCGGTAGTGGGGATGGAACCCAGGGGCATTCTACCTTTGAGCTATACCCCCAGCCCTATTTTTTATTCTTTATTTTGAAACAGGGTCTCACTGAGTTGCAAAGGGCCTCACTAAGTAATAGCTCGGCCTCCATAATGCTGGAAGCATTTAATTTTTATGTATCAGATAAATTACCCTTTATACTTAGTATTGCTACAAATGATGATTACAGAACAGTACATTTTTAAAAAGCAGTAAAAATCACCCATAATGCCACATTCCATAATGAACACTTTTAACAGTAATGTGATAGACTGTTTCCAAAGTTAGCAATAACAATAGTGCCCATTTCATATACTCCTCTGCAATATGAAATTGCTCAGTACCCATCCATAGGAGTTTATTTTCCCCTTTTCTTGAATCTGGGCTCTCTCAAAGAATAGGTCAGAGAAGGCAAATTGTAATTTAAGATATAGGACAATCTCACCCCTGAAAATGGTCAGCAACCCTAAGACTAAAAAAGTTGAAATTCAGTCAGGCGTGGTGGCACATGCTTGTAATCCCAGCATTTGGGAGGCTGAGACTGAAGGATCGCGGTCTGCAGACAGCCTCCTCTATTTAGTGAGTCCCTCTGCAACTGAGACCCTATTTCAAAGTAAAGAATAAAAAAAAAAATAGGGTAGGGATTGTAGCTCAGAGGTTGAATGCCCCTGGGTTCCATCCCCAGACCCCCAAAATAAAGAGTTCAAATTCTTGACATAAGGAGAATTTCATGAAAGAGATTTCATGCAAAGAATGGAACATGTCCAATGCAAAAAAAAAAAAAATAGCTTTTTAAACTTGTGGGTTTGGGGTGGTTTGGTATGAAGTAATATATAACTAAAACTACCATAATGTATTTATTAACAGCCACCTTTTTAAAATATTTTAGTGGGTTATTTGTCCATGGAGTGTCGCGATATCCTTTTTAATTTATTATTTTTCAGATAAACAGAATGTTTATAAGTATTAAAACAACCAACATTCACATATCCTTCACTCAGTTTAAAAAATAAAACAGTACAAACTGGTAATGGTGGCATACACTTGTAATACCAGTACTTGGGGAGACAGAGACAGGAGGGTTTTAGATTTGAGACCAGCTTCAGAAACTTATCCACACCCTATTTCAAAGTAAAAAATAAAAATGGTTGGGGATGTAGCTCAGAGGTAGAATAGCCATGTGTTCCATTCTTAATACCAAAAAAAAAAAAAAATTACCATTGGGCACAGTGATACATGTCTATATTTCTACCCACTCATGGTACAGAGGCAGGAGGATCATAAGTTTGAGATCATCCTGTGAATGGTCTCCAAACATTAACCAGATATGTCTCAAAATTATAAAATATAACAAAAATGATAAATATAATGAAAATTACCCCTCATTTACTATATAGCTCCCCCTGCCCTTATGATTATTTAGTGCTATTTATTATTATTTTTAGGGGAGAGGTGTGGTACTGGGGATGGAACCCAGGGGCTTCCTATCTCTAAGCTATAGCTTATTTTATTTACTTAATTAGTTAATTAATTAATTTATTTGGTGGTACTGGGTTTGTGGAAACCCTGGAGTGTTACTCCAGGCTACACTCCCAGACCCCTATTTTTTATATTTTTATTTGGAAACAGGGTCTCAAGCCAGGGAGGCTGGCTTCGAACCTGCATGATCTTCCTGTCTCCGCCTCCCAAGTGCGGGGATTACAAGGGTGTGCCACCATGCCCGGCTTATTTTTTGTTTTTGAAACAGAGCCTCACTAAATTGCTGAGGGTTTTGATAAGTTGCTGAAGCTGATCTCAAACCTGTGATACTCCTGTCACAGCCTCTCAAGTACTGGGATTACAGGTGTGCACCACCACACTCAACATGCTGGTTGTTACTACGTACATTTTTTCTTCTGTACTGTAGACTATTCTAATGAAAATTGAGTCTTCATAAAAATGGCATTTTACTATAATTATCTACTAAAAATTTGTAACTTTTGTGCAATATTACTTTTAGAGACTCAATATTTGTACAAGCATAATTTATTTAATTCATTCTCACTGCATTATTTATAATCAAATTATAAATCTTATTTTGGCAAGGTCAAAATGTAGATTAATCTACCTTAGCATTTAACACAAAATAATAAATTTATATCTAATTATTTGTATATTTAGAGAGTAATCTTTCAGTGTAGGAATAAATTAGGAATAGTTATAATCTATTCTCTTATGAACTTAAAATTTGGCCAAGAGCTAAGATCAGTCCCATTATTTCTTCTATTTCTTAGATATTGATCAGCAAATGCAAAAATAAAAGATTAAAACATTTATTTACTTTCTTACCCCTTGTTACTTTCCTTTTTTTAAGATAGAAGATATTTTTCTCGGACTTACTTCTTTCTTCCTTGATGCGATTCTGGTATCTTATAAAACTCTGGCTTCTCTGTTTCCTCTGTAACTTAGACTCTTTCCACAGGACATAACTCTAAAGAACACAATTAAACAGAACACAAGAGGGTTTTAAAGCAGAGATAAAAAGTCATTTCTCCCCAAAATGATGGCATAGATTTATACATACTGCATTATTGGTAGTTCCCAATCCACCACCAGAAAGCAACAACAAAATATCTACACACTAGCCGTCTCAATTGTTGCCCAGAGTGCCATATTTGTAAATATCTAATGGAAAAGGAAAAGCAATCAAACTCTAAATTGGATTCCACATTGCCTTGATAATACCCTCTCCATATGGAAGGAAGCACCTGACCTAGAGTACTCTACAATTTAGCTTCCTTCCAGTGGGAGAAATATGTATGTGAAGAAAAATATTTCTTGGTTCCAAATATTTTTCCTCTCCTAATTTCTCAGGGACAATATCCTCTAAAATTCTATAAACTCTATTTTATAGTAACATTCTGTGTAAGTTAATTCTGAATATATTTTGAATAGTTATTCTTTTGTACCATCTAAATTTAAATCACACTCTGAAACAGATTGATAAGACAGAAGCATGGTTTTTCAAACAGTTAAATTCACATGAAAACAGTGTATTCAGTCCATGACACTCACTGTTTAAACCTAATAGTAACTCTATGCCAAACTTAAGAAATGTGAAAATACATATTTTGAATTTTAAGTAACTAGATGTGAATATAACTTCATTTGTTATATATAATTGGTTTTTGTTTTACCCTTATAAACAGTTTCCACAATTGTCCTCAAATTAAAGTTACAACTTAAATCAAATTGTAATTATTGACTCTTACTGTACGCTTACATATGCAAAGTATTGTTAATTGCTTTATGAATATTTCACTTAATTACTTCAATTTATTTGTAAATAACACCCCCATTTTGCATATGGATGAGCAAACATATATTACATGTATTTATGATTAATCTTATTTATTTAATGTCATATACTCATAATGTAAAGTAAGAGCTAGAATATAGAAGCGTTGTACTAGGTCCTGAAGTTATAGGTTGTGGTTGGACTATTTTAAATGATCCAGAAAGAAGAGAAACATAATTTTAATGAAAAAAACAATGTGGCAGTCTTTATGCTATATTCTATGTACTATGTTTTCAGAAGTAACAAAATTGTAGAAGATAATCTATATTCAGTGATAAAATACATGTATATTTACAGTCTACCATTTAGATAGTAAGGACTTCAAGTAAAGGCACCATTTTTTAATTTTTTGTCTCTAACTTAGCATATATTATATGCTATAACAAACAAAAACCAGATCACATACGAGTGGCTTAACAAAATGGAGGTTTATCTATTCCTATGTCGCAGATCAAAAGGGCAGCTTTTTTTCTTTTTTGGTGGTACTAGAGGTGAAACCCAGAGGCTTTCTACCTCTGGGTTACACTCCCAGACCTATCTTATATTTTATTTGGAAACAGGGTCTCACTAAGTTGCTGAGAGCCTCACTAAGTAACTGAGGCTGGCTTTGGACCTGTGCGATCCTCCTGTCTCAGTTTCCCAAGATCAGGGATTACAAGCGTGCGCCACCACGCCTGGTCAAGGGCAGCTTTTTAAAGAGGGATCCAGAATGAGATGTTCCTTTTATTTAGAAGCTATTTCTTAGGTCTCAAATATCTTTATTAGTCTAAAGGATGTTTTTTGATGAGGGAAGGATTAGAGACAGGAGGGTTCACAAATAGTCTTGGTAGCCAGAACTGGAATTCCATATACCACTTCTCCCCACATTCTTTTGGCCAGGACTGCTTCATGTGATCCAAAGTTAATTCTAGAAATTTGGAGAAAAATTAAGCTTGAATATTGTTGAACAACTTTGTAAACTCTATCATATTTTCTCCAAACCCAATTCAATGTCTGATAGATACATGCTGTTAGCTTAGTATTAATTATTTTTTATTTCCAGTTCTTGGTTATATGGGTACACAGTAATCTAATAACATAAACCCCCTTAGCATATTTTATTTGCTTATTGTATCATTTTATAGGTATAGTTCAGCTTGTCCCTACAAAGTAAACTTGAGATCCCTTTATTGGAAAATTTTTGAGGTAGAAGAATACACAGAATATGACAATATATATGCCAAATATTTTAACTTAGTTTCCAAAACATGTTTTTCAGAATGGATAAGACTGACTGGTTGATCAATTATTTAATTAGTTTTTAACATGAAGTAGAGATGTTGCAGTTAGACTAAGCATCTTGTAATATCTGTCAAAATCAAATCATTTTTAAAAAAATTGAAAAATCAGTTTAGTAAAATATGTAGGATTAAATTAAATAAACTGTGACAAAGATTCCATAGAGATAGAATATCACCAAGGAGCTGTAGAAAATTCTACAGTTGCTTTAGGATTTGGATATAACTTGTGATATTAGGGTTTGGATATTTTAACTCACAATGCCTAAAGATACCATATTCTCTTCCTGTTCATTCTTTCCAACCATTTCGAAAACATAGAACTTAATGAATTTCTCTTGACTATAAAGCTGCATATGTCCAAACCCTGTGTATGTGGTGTGTGTGGGTGTGGGGGGGTGTATGGTACTGTGCAAAACGTCACTGGCCCTTTTTTTAATTTGTTATTTTGAAAAAGGACCTTGGTAGCCAGGCGTGTTGGCGCACGCTTGTAATCCCTGGGTTTGGGAGGCAGAAACTGGAGGACCGCGCAGGTTCAAAGACAGCCGCGCTGGCTTAAGAGACCCTGTTCAGCCGGGCGTGGTGGCGCACGCTTGTAATCCCCGCGCTTGGGAGGTGGAGACAGGAGGATTGCGCAGGTTCGAAGCCAGCCGCGTGCGCTGGCTTAGTTGACCCTGTTTCTAAAGAAAAATATAAAAATAGGTCTGGGAGTGTAGCCCGGAGGTAGAAGGGCTTTCAGGAACCCCAGTACCACCAAAAAATAAAAATAAAAAAATAAATAGAGACCCTGTTTCCAAATAAAAAAATATAGGTCTGGGAGTGTAGCCCAGAGATAGAAGGGTTTCAAGGAACCCTAGTACCACCAAAATAAAAAAATAAAAAAAAGGACCTTGCTAAGTTGATGAGGACGTCACTAAATTGTTGAGACTGGCTGTGAACCTACAATCTTCCTGTCTCAGTCTCCCAAGTACTGGGATTATAGGTGTGCAACACCTTGGACTTCCTTGTTCCTATTTTAAGTTTCAGTTTTTCCCATTATACTGGCAGAGTGGCTCTATTTTACCTGTTGATAATGAAGTGAATAATGGAGAAATTTAATGTGCTTTATGGAACCATAGGCATTATTTTTAGATTATTAAAGTTTAGAATCACCATGCCCATTCCCCTAAATAAACTGCATACATCTTGTTCTTCGGCTTCCCTTTAAGGTTGATTACATCTCTGCTCAATTACAGAAATGAGCTTTTAATTGGACTTCCTTAATTGGAAGTTTGTCGGTTGCAGAACACAACTGCTCACTTGTTCCTCATGAGTCAATTAGGTCTGATCTATGTGTATATAGTATGAAAGAATGAGGAATATTTGATTTGTTTCTGTAAATATAATGTGATACCTGATGCAAATTTTTAAATTACAGATGATTTGCTGTGATTAACGATATCTAACTTTGTTGTTGAATCAGTGTCTTATTAGTGTCTGGTAGTAATTGCAAGACACCTGTAAATGTAAAATTTAAATTACCTTTATATAAAATAATGGGATTATTATTTATTAAATTGAAATATGTTCATTTGTAAAAATTCAAATACTCAAAAACTTAAAAAAATCTAATAATTTTCAATTTTAAAATTGCAAATTTAAAATTATAAGTAATACATTTACTGTGTGTGTGTGTGTGTGTGTGTGTGTGTGTGTGTGCGTGTGTGTATGGCAGGGGTAATTGGGGATTAAACCCAGGGGCATTCTACCTCTGAGATCCACCTTTAGCCTTTAATTGCACAATAAATTAGTTGGATTTTATGATCAAGTAAATTTTGTTTGCATTATTTAGTGTATAAAACAAAAAATTTATTCTTCCAGTCTATATACCTTGGAATATGTTTTTTTTTTTTTTTTTCCCATACTGAGGATTGAACCCAGGGGCATTCTACCAAGCTACACCTCCAGGCCCATTTTTTATACTTTTTTTTTGAAACAGGGTCTCACTAAGTTGCAGAGGGCTTCAGTAAGTAGCTGAAGCTGGCTTCAAACCTGGGATTATAAGCATGCTACACCACACCCAGCCGGAATATAGTTTATTGTATTTTCACTTGAAGAAGTATTTGGCTGAATATAATATTTTTGAAACAAAGTATTTTATGCACAATGAAGTAACTTTGCATAATCTTCTTGAGTGTAATGTTGGTGTGCAAAATACTGAGGTCAACCTACTTTCCACCATCTTCTGCATGACTTGCTTTGTCTCCATCAAAGTTCAGCTGAAGAGTTTTAATATAATCAATGGTTAGCAGTTTTCCAGTACCACAATAGACCTTGCCATTTAAAACTTCATCTTAGGAGGTGGTTAAGATGGCCGCCGCTGATAAGGATAAGCCTTCCTCAGGGAAACCCTGGATACCAGATTTTGGTTTAATATCAGATTGGGACAATTTAAGGAGACACTTCCAGCCATGATTTCCTATCTAGAATACAGGAGAGGGAGTGGATAACAGTGGAATTGGAAGCAAGATGATGAGAAGGCGCCAGCCACACAAGAAAAGTGATTTTTGGAGGATCATCCCAGAAGAGATCAGAGAAAAGACCAGTTCAGCCGTGCATACTGGGGACTCTTAACATCATATTATGTAAGAGAAATGAGCCGGGTGTGGTGGAAGGAGCTGAGCAGTAAAGGGTAGATATCCCAGCCCTGCGTCACCGGGGGACTCAGCGAGCCTGGCCACCGAGCCCTGCGATGTTGCGCCGTGGGCTGCGGTGCACCCGGAACAGCTGATCCTGCTCTCCGTGGTGAGGCCGTGGGCCTCTGCTCTTGGAAGGGAGAGAAAATCATTGCTGCTGAGTGTTCCATCTCACAACCCCTTCAAACAAACAAACAAACAAATAAATAAATAAATAAATAAATAAATAAATAAAATATTGGAGAGGGGTTAAGATGGCGGCAGTAGCAGCCAGGACTCAGGAGATGCAGACAGTCTCTATCCAATATATATATATATATATTTTGGTGGTACTGGGGATGGAACCCTTCTACCTCCGGGCTACACTCCCAGACCTATTTTATATTTTTATTTGGAAACAGGGTCTCTTAAGCCAGCGCAGCTGGCTTTGAACCTGAGTGCTCCTCCCTGTCTCTGCCTCCCAAGCGCGGGGATTACAAGTGTGCGCCACCACGCCTGGGGTTATTTTTACATTTAAATAAAAAAAATTTTTTAATTTGTTTCCCGGGTTTAATATTCCTTCAATCCCTAATTATTTTTTAGATTTGATCCTTTAAGTTTTGTTTTGCTAATATTCTCATGTCTGATAATGATCTTTATATTTTTCTGTCATACCTCTTCCTTCTATGTTGCCTAACCTCTGAAATGTGTTTTTTCCTTCCATACGTTTCTTGATTCCCAGCAGCTCACAAACTATTCTCCTCTCTCTTCTTAAGTCTTTAATCTGTTCTTAAAGACTTTAAACTGATCGTTAAATAGTATTGTGTTGTTTTTAGAAAAAAAATTTCTTGTCACTAATGATAAAAAATTACTTGTTTTTCTGCTTCTTTTATGTGGTGTAGTTTCTCTTTTGAGGTACATTCTTTGTTTCTGTGTGTGTGTTTGTTATATACAACTCATGCTGCTTTCACCATTATTAATTAAATTTGAATAGTCATAACTGCTAAATAAATTTTTTTGTTCATGTCATTTCAACAATAATACTTTCTTGGAGTTTGTCTTTTAGAAGATATTATGGGCCTTACACATTTGTTATGGGAACTGCTAGCAATAGAAGGAAATTTGTGTATGGAGAGGAATATTGACAAGTTTTTTTTAGTACTCTATCAGTGCATTGTAATTATGCGTCATAGTGAGGTTTAAAGTGATGGCAACATAGCTTTTTTCTGAGATTCAAGAAAGTTACAAATACATGAATTTAAAAAATATTTACACCATAGCCAAACTATGGAACCAGCCAAGATGTCCATCAACAGATGAATGGATTACAAAACTGTGGGATATGTACACAATGGAATTTTACTCAGCCATCAAAAAAAAAACCTCAATTACATCATTTTCAGGGAAATGGATGGAACTGGAGGACATTATGCTAAGTGAGATTAGTCAGGCACAAAAAAGAAGAAATCAGATGCTTTCCCTAATATGTGAGAGTTAGGGAGAAATGGGTCATAGGAGGAACTCCTGGAAGAGGATCAGTAACTTTTAACTCTGTTTACATTGTCTTTGGATATACAATATTTTTTTTATTTTTTAGGGAGTTTATTTACTCTTTTGTTGCCTGTGCCATTGAAATCATATCCAAGAAATCACTTCCAATTTCAATGTTGTGAGGTTTTATGACCCAGATTTTCTTCTAAAAGCTTATAGTATTAAGATTTATATTTAGGTCTTTTATCTATTTTGAGTTAATATTTGTATATGTGTTAGGTAAGGGTCCAATTTTATTCTTTTTCATTTATTATTATTTTTCAACAATATTTAGTTAAAAGACTAGTATTTCTTCCACCAAAAGTTCATGGAAACCTTGTCAAAAATAACTTGACAATGTATGGAAGAATTTATCTCTAGGCTTTTATTTAGCTCCAATGGTTTATATATCTGCCTTTAGAACAGTACTACACTGTTTGAATTATTGTAGCTTTATATGGTTTGAAATCAGAAAATATACATCTTCTAGCTTTGTTCTTCTTTGAGACTGTTTTGGGTATCTAGAGTCCATATTCCATATCAGGATAGATTTTTTCTGAAAAATAAATAAATAAATGTATGATAGTTTCATCTAAAAAAAAAAAGAAAAAAATATTCTCTGGTAAGAAAGAAAGCAAAAAGAAATATTGAAATGTTATCTTTAAGTCATCAAAAGTTTGGTACCAGACAAATGAAACTGTTATGTGAGATTATCAATGTTAATATTGTATAAATTGCTATAATACTAGATGTCAACCAGTAAGCCAAGCGTGGGAAGGAGGGATGGGGAGGGAATGGGGTGGGGATCGTGGTAGGGGCTAACTGGGCGAGATGTGCATGTATGTCTACAAAAGTATTTTCTTTATACCACTATGATGTATGAATACATTGCACCAATAAAAAATAAATTAAAAAAAATAAAAAAAATATTTAAATATTATTGCAGAAATATCACTGAAATGAATAAAATACACTAAGTATTGATAGATTAGGTAGATTACAAATAGTTAAACTATCTTATTTATAAATTGACAATTATAAATTTAATGTCTCAAAGGTTCTCTCAATCCTTTTAATATTTTTAATACCTTTGCAATACACAAATTATTAACATGACAATAAGTTCTTACTGTATTTTAAAATACCAAGTTTAAGACTTGTCTTATTTTGAAAATAAATCTATGTATGTCTGTATCAGTTTGAAGTTACAGAAATATCAGAAGATTCTAAAGAAAAAGAGTACTATGTTGAATCATCAAAAGATTTCTATTCTGACCAAGACACAATTATTATTATTATTATTATTATTATTATTATTATTATTTTGCGCAACTGGGGATAGAACCCAGGGGCATTCTACCTCTGAGCTGCACCCTTAGCCCTATCTTTTAGTTCTTTTATTTTTTGAAACAGGGTCTCACTAAGTGGCGAAGGGCCTCACTAAGTAGCTGAAACTGTCCGCGAACCACAATCCTCCATTCTCAGCCTTCTGAATGTTTTGTTTACAAGCCTGTGCCACCACGACAGGCTTCTAATTTTGTTTTTTAAAGGAATTCAAGCCTAAGACCAAATTCACTGGTTGAGTTTCTTCTTAGATTCAAATTCATTGCTAAGTCAATTGAACTTTACAAATTCATGGAAAATTTCAAATTCTACCCCCTTACTCTTTCGTACAACCCATCAACATTTAATCTGGAAAGATTCCTCTGTAGTTTACTTGTTATTTAATGATAACTTAGTAGCAGTCTATTTTAAGTTATTAGATTATCCTAATCTGCTAAAAAAAAAAAGATGTACTATGGTTATTTAGTCAGTTTCATTTACTGATTTGTTTGACAATTCATTGCTATACCCTCATTTGTCAGAAAATGCAAACACCAGTGTTGATTATTCCCTCTGACTTTACTGTGCTTGAATTTCCTCAAGTTCCCTATAGCCACTGTCTCTAACATAGAAATCTTTATAGCAGGCTGGGGATGTAACCCACTAAAAAGAGGATTTATCTATCATGCTAGAGGTTCTGGGTTAGATCCCCAGCACCTTTTCATATACATACATCTATATACCTTTAATTCAAAACAAAAATGTAAATTCCAATTAAATTGCCATTGGATATAAGCATATTCTGTTATGGTATCCTCTTTTATATTTACAATTAACTTTCGTCCATTTCAAATTAACTTTTCCATTTGCAAGTATCATTATGCACCCAAGGCTTTTCATAGATAAAACAAGTTCCAAATAATTATAATTTCTATTCTGTTTTTGATGTTTCAGTTCTTCACAGCTTGGCCCGTGGGAGTTCTTTTATGGGATACACCTTTGATCTTTTAACCCCACTGTAGATCTATTTTTGAAGGCATCTTTGTCTTTTGCAACAAGGTCTTCCAATCCATAATTCATTTTTTCCCACCTCAAGACATTAAACAAGTTATTCCCCGCAATGCATGATTATTTTGAATTGAGAATGCTTTTAGAGAGGTAGTAATTGGAATTAATTTCAAGTGCTGGTGACAAGGTCTAGCAATGATGTTTATGTAAACAAATCAGAGATTTATTTTCTCATGTGTAGAAAGTATTTGAGATATCAGCAGTCCACTGCGAATTACAATATTAAATGATTTTGTCTTTCTGTCACTTCAGCTGGGTGCAGTGGTTCATAGCCATAATCTCAGTACTTGGGAGGCTTAGACGGGATAATCATAGGTTCGAGGCTAGCCTTAGCAATTTAGTGAGACTATTTCAAAATAAAAAATAAAAAGGGTTAGATAAGCATGTATAATCCTACTACTTGGGAGGTTGAGACAGGAATATTGCAGATTCAAGTACAGCCTCAGCAAGTAGTGATACTCTCATGAAACTGGTGAGGGAGACCCTGTTTCCAAAACAATGGATTGTAGCTCAGAGATAAAATGCTTCTGGGTTCAAGCTTCAGCACCAAAGTAATTAAAAATAAAATAAATACTTATAAAAACAATTCAGTACTTTTAGAATTTAACATACTTCTTTCGTTCTAAAATATCCCTTTAGCTGGGTGTGGTGGCACACGCTTATAATCCCAACATTTCGGAGGCTGAGACAGGAGAATGGCTGTTTGCAGATAGCCGCAGCTACTTAGTGAGGCCCCTTTGCAACTCAGTGAGACCCTGTTACAAAAAATAAATAATAAAAAAGTAGGACTGAAGGTGTAGCTCGGAGGTACAATGCCCCTAGGTTCCATACCCAGAACTGCAAAAACAAAAAACAAAACAAACAACAACAAAAAAAAACCCATAACATGTATGCTAGTGGAATAGCTCTTTTTTTTTTTTTTTTTAAACTGGGCTACACTTCCAGACCTATTTTTTTATATTTTTATTCTGAAACAGGGTCTCACTAAGTTGCTGAGGGCCTCACTAAGTAGCTGAGGCTGGCTTCAAACCTGTATGATCCTCCTGTCTCAGTCTCCCAATCGTGGTAATGACAAGGGTTCGTTCGCCACCACGCCTGGCTTAGTGGAATAGCTTTTAATTCTTAAATATTTGCTGTGTTCCTTTTTTGTTTTGTTTTTATAGACACGTAAATATTGCTCATATTTTGGGGGTACAATGTGATGCTTTCATACATGGGTACATTGTATAAAATTCAAGTCAGGGCAATTATCCTTTTCATCCTCTCAACTAGTTATAATTTCATTGTGGAAATAATATCTAAAGTCTTCTCTTCTAGACATTTTGAAATATATAATATGATATTATTAACTATAGTCACCCTACTGTGTAATAGAATATTAGAATTAATTTTTCTTCTGGGTTTTTTTGTTTTTGTGTTTGTTTTCTTTTTTATTTTGGAACATGAATTTAACTCACGGTGATTCCCCATCTAACCTACACTTCTAACCCTTTTTATTTTTTATTTGACATATAGTCTCAGTAAAATTCTGATGGTCTTATTAAGCTGCTATAACTGGCCTCTATCCTGATATCCTCCTTTCTCAGCTTCCTAAGCACTGGAATCATAGGCATATACCATCATGTCTTGCAAAGATGCACTTCTTTAAGGGAATGTATAAATAAACTGTAACTCATCCAAACAATAGAATGTCTTCATCATTTAAAAATACTCTCTGGGAAAGGCAGAACTACAGAGGTAATAAAATGACCAGTGATCCTGAGGAGTTGATAGGTAAGGATGAATAGTTAGAGCAAGGAATAATTAATACAGAGAAAATACTCTGGATAATATAATGGTAGATACATGTTATTATGCATTTGTCTAAACCCTTAAACTGAACTTTTATGTTAACTTTGACCTCAGGTAATAATGATATATCAGTGTAGGTTCACTGATATTGTCAAATTACCACTCTAGAGGGTATTTATTTTGGAGAAGACTCTGAAAGTGTAGGTATAAAGGGCATATGAGGAATTTCTGTGCTTTCCCTTCACTATTGTTGAAAAATAAGTGAAAGGATTGAAAGTATAACTCAGAATTAGAATGCACTTGGGCTCCATCCTCCAGAGCAAAAATGTTTTACTATCTCAGGTTTACCTTTTTCCCCATTCAATTTTTTATTATCGGTATGTATTATTAATTGAATTGAAAAAAATCTAGATGTGGTCAAGATTGAGATTTGGAGGAAAATGCAGTTTATGTAAAATAAATTTTATCAAATGTTAGATTTTTCACAAAATATTTTTTGAATGACTACAAGGTTTCAGGCTCTGTTCTAGATACTAGACACAGATCCATGCTCAAAACAGAGCAAGATGCTTACTTTTATGTAAATAACACTTTAGCCGAAACTTAATAAGGCTTTGCAATTGTTTTATATTAATAATATTTTATATTATGTGAGGTTATTTGGTTGATTTCTATTTATCTTACAGGTGGTATGTAAGTTCCATAAAGTCATGTCTATTTATCAATTTATTCCAAGTGGCTTGACGAGCTTCTGACCCTGAAAATGAATGGTATAATTATTTGTAGAAGGACAGAAGGGCACTGAATATATTTTAGAGTCAATTAAAAAAACAAAGTCTAGAACATGTGCTCAAACTGAAAAACAGAAGTCATTTTACTCTGAAGGTAAAGTCTATATACCAAAATAGATATCAAATAATTTCCCAAATTGATTATATCATAAGTTTATATATATATATATATATATATATATATATATATATATATATAGTGTTATATATAGTACTGTATTTACAAAATTACTTTTCATGTGTTTTTTCCTAGACTGTTGTCAAAGAAAAGAGCAATAAAATATAACAACTGTGAAGTAGCACACAATATTTTTCAAAATATTAAGCAAAAATTAAATAATTCTTGAGGGATTCCTTTTCAGATTCTAAAATACTTAAAATATTATATCAAAGTATATAATATTAATTGGCTTGTAAATATAAAAAATCACTGATAATGATAGTGTTTAGTCTCTAATCTTACTGTTCTTGACCAATGATGAGAAATTTTACCATAATTAATATATAAGTAATTATTTAAAAAGTTTATTTGGAGCTGGGCATAGGGGCTCATGCCTGTAATACTAGTACTTGGGAGGCTGAAATAGGAGAATTGCAGATTTGAGGCCAGTCTCAGCAATTTAGAGATACCTTGTTTCAAAAAAAAAAAAAAGGATTCAATCCTTAGTGGAAATGAATGAATGAATGAATGAATGAATGAATAAAATAGGGCTAGGGCTAGGGGCATAGGCCAGAAGTAGAACTCCCCTGGTACCACAAAAGAAAACACACACACACATACACACACACACACACACACACACACACACAGAGTTCCTAAAAGTATCTAAGTATGGCTTACACATTGATTTTAGCCCAATAATACCCATTTTTTAAACTTATGACTTCCACAACTCTAAAATAATAATTCTGTTATTTTAAGTCACAATTTTGTGAAAATTTGTCATAGCAGCAATAGTAAACTAATATAGTATGCAATTGAAATTCTGATTAAGTCTACTATATTTTTATTAATAAAATAAAAAACTCTACAATCTTTTGGCATTAGTAATTTTCTAAACAAAGCTGTAACTTTATTTAATTTGGCTTTAAATAATTTAAACAATGCTAGTACAGATAAGGGTATATATTACATGTGATACAAGCTGGGTTTTTTTTTTTAGCTATTTTTTTGCTGCAGACTAAATTTCTGTACCTAGACAGCTATCTCAGTGGGGGAAGTCCCTTATTATCAGTTTTCTAATTAAATAACCTAGTCGTGCAAACGTTTATTATCACATTAATAATAATAGCAAAGCTAAAAGTCATTTTTACTCAGCCTAATGAAAGTAAAGTATGTATTAATTAGTGCTATAATTTTAAACATTTTCCAACTAAGACACCTTAAATATTTTAAGGTATAGTATATTATTTATTAATTTAAATGTGTAACATTCCCAATTTATTAAAACAATATATCAACCATGTAAGTCCGGTTTAATACCCTACCGGATGACATATATTAGAGAATCCGATTTGGAAAATAGAGAAGAAAACCTTTGCCACATTTTCTGAATTTGCTAAATTTCAAGTTTTCAACACTTTTAGGTAGGCAGCTTTTGTCTCTCATATCTTGTCCCAAAGGGGATCTGCTGTGTTTCATTCCTTTCCTCATAAATGTCTCTCCTGTAAATTGGATTTATACTTAGAATTGGTATTGTTAGTACTCACCTATATGGCCCTACAGCTTTCCATAATCATTAATTGGTTTCTATGTGACAATGTTTTTTAAATATTTTGAATATAACTATTCTTAAACTTATACATGCACACTTACATACACACACACATCCCTGCATGCACGCATGTACACACAAACACACATACATTCAGGCCAAAATGGCATATCCTTGATTTTTTTTCTTTTATTCATGTAATGTACTGTGGAAGGAAGGTTTGTCCAAATGTTTGAATTAATTGACTAGCTAATTCATTCATTGATCAATTTATTGATCAAGGTCATATACTGAGAATGACTAAACACATATGGGTGAAATCTTAACCAATGCCAAGGTAAAGAACCCTTAATTTGGTTCTCTATTATAGTGTAAAGGAATCGTTCTAATTATTGTGGCTAAATGAAGCTTACACAAATTCCATTATTTTCTAAAATTGCCAAAAAAAAATTAGGAACTAAAATCTATATCATGCTCAACTTCTCCACTACATGGCATTAGCAGTCATGGCTACTCTTATCTGTTATTTCATTGGGGTGATTGTACAGTAACAGAAGTGTACACATTTTTTTTTTGTGGGGGATCAAAAGGAGGATGCATGACCTGATCATAAAGAGCAATGACATTTTTCTAGTTAGCATTCTTATATCAGGGATTGAACCTAGGGGAATTCTACCTCTGAGCTGAGCTACAACCACAGTCCTGTTTTTTATTTTATTGTGAAACAGGGTCTCACTAAGTTGTGGAGGGCCTCACTAAGTTTCCGAGGCTGGTCCTGATCTTGTAGTCCTCCTGTCTCAGTCTCTCAAGTACTGGGATTACAAGCGTGTGCCACCATGGCCAGCTCTCGCAGTCATATCTAAAACCTGACCACATAACTTAGAGGAAGGATTTATTTCATCATGTTTTGGGGCTCATTCCATGTGAGACGGGGGACCACAGATCTCAGGGCATGGTAGCGGGAGAAGGAGAAGGCGAAATTATATAGGTTATGCTTCTCACATCAAGGAGGCTGGAGGTAAGAGAGAGAGAGAGAGAGAGTGAGAGAGAGGAGAGAGAGAGAGAGAGAGAGAGGAGAGAGAGAGAGAGAGAGAGGGAGAGAGAGAGAGAGGGAGGGAGGGAGGGAGAGAGAGGAAAAAGAACCAAATATGATCCCAAGGTTACACCCCCAGGGACTCACCTCTAGCTACACTTTACAGGCCTAGGCCACCATTCAGATTTATCCATTGCAGTGGATTTATCCACTGCTGGGATTACAGTGCTCATGACTATAACTCACATCAACTCCAAACACCAATTTATAAGCTCTTCAAGTTGACATTCTGTATCTAATGATAGCAAATAATGGTATACATTTTTACTATATTCATAGAATTACTATTTTTACTGTATAGCGAGTATACAAATCTTATTTATTTATTTATTTAGCCTGCCCAAATCTTATTTACCACACTATTTTAAAATTTGGAGTTGTCAGCAAATCTCTTAAGTAGCACATGACATATATAAAGGGATGATGATAAGGAGTAAAAATGAAAATATAGTGAACTCAATATACTTAGTGATGATCTTTATTTATACTTGCATAAAGGAAAATGGATATAAAAGCGTGTAACTCAGAAAGCTCTATTGAGTATAACAACCCAAAATGGGTTTCTTGGGGCTTCATAAATGGAAGCACGTATAACTCTTTCCAGTAGAGTAAGGAATAAACTTCTGAATATTACTTCTTTGAGTAAAGTCGCCAAAGGGAATATAAGGCTGATTAGATTATTTGAGTTACTATATCAGCATAGTCTTACCTGACAATATCACTTAGTCTACACCAAAGTATTAGGAAGGGTCCATCCTGGAGAAAGGTCTTGGCACAATTGTAGATAGCTCCACCTGAAGGAGCTATAAGTGGTTTTCCTAGATGTTGTTTATAATTCCATAAGTGATTTATCACCTTTGGTAGCTTTCCACGAAGAAAATTCTAAAGTTAACCCTGGGTGGCTATATCTTGCTCAACACTTTGAATCCAAAATTTGAAATTATTATTATTGCTATGTCATTGAGCGTTACTGGAATATTATTGGGTATTGGTGTCTGGCAGAGAGCATCAACTATAGATAGGGTAATTAAGAGAGAAGCCTGAAGAGTTGCCAATAAATGAGAAACTGATTATCATATGTGATAACTAAAACCTATTTGAACGAAATATTTATTTATAAGGGAATCTTAACCCTCTGATAATACTTTAAAAGAAATCAATACAAATTATTCTGACGGTAGTTTCGATAAAATAATAGTAAATAGAAATTATTATAACCCAATTGGAAAAAAACCCTGAGCATTTAAAAGATTTCCATGGCTCTGATGATACTGAAAGAATAAAATTGACATGAAGTATTTCCAATATAGTTCTTATTTGCAATGTATTTTGTTATTTTTACTAAGATGGTTGTTTACAAGAATCTTTATTTATTTAATTATATTTTGTGGCATTGGGGCATTTTACCTATGAGTAACACACTCAGTCCTATTCTTGTTTTTTTAGTTTGAAACAGGGTCTAAGTTGCTGAAGGCTTGGTTGTAAACTTGCAACATCATCCTGTCTCAGCCTCCCAAGTACTGGGATTAGAGGCATGCAGCATCACACCTAGCTCAAGAATCTTCTCTTAAGATTTAAAACCAAGTTTAAAGTAGATCCAGCGATATCACTCCTGGGTATCTTTTCAAAGGGGTTGAAATCAGAGAACTACAGTAACATATGCATAACCATGTTCATAGCAGCGCAATTTGTAATAGCCAAAATATGAAACCAACCTAGATCTCCATCAACAGTTAAATGGATTGCAAAATTATGGGAGATACACACAAATGGAATTCTATTCAGCTATAAGGATGAACAAAATCATGTCATTCGCAAGAAGACGGAAAGACCTGGAGAACATTATGTTAAGTGAGATCAACCAAGCACAGAAAGAGAAGGGACGTATGTTTTCTCTAATATTCCCAAACTACGGAGTATTAGGAATACCAGAGGGACTCCAGATAATGAAGGGAAAACCTCAGCAAAGCTGAAATGGAAGGGTAGGAGATAAAGAAGGCTGAGGTTGACTAATTTGGAGCTATATTTGAGTATGTGTAAATGTATGAATGTAGCATGGTTAACCTAGACATTCATTGTTGGAACGGGGAAAGGGGAAGCAGTGGGTGGGGAAGAGGGCACTAAGCACAGTCTGAATGTATGCCATTTTTAATATGATCCACATAAAAATAAAAAATTAAATAAATTTTAAAAAAGTAGGTTACCAATCCAAATTTGTGATTCCTTATAAGTCTGTAGAAGAATCCAAAGTTTTGGTTAGAGTTTTAGAGTTTATGCAGCATTTGACTTGTTTGTATATCTAATACCATTGAAATGTGACATCATCCAGATTCAATTTGAAATGCTTGATAAAGAGTAAAAATTACTATACTCTGTTAATTTTTGGGTTTGGCAGCAAGTCTCACACTCTTGCTATTCCATACATAAGCATACATGTCACAGAGACACATACTTAGACACCTCTAAGATCTCAGTTTTTGTAATTGTCAATTCATAGGATGACTCTAGTACATCTTGTCAACCAGGAAACTGATGCTTGTTACTTTTTCATTTTTAATTTTTCAAAGATATTTTAGAAATAGGTTTCAATTAACAGTTAATTACTGAAATGTATTATTCCTTGTATTTTTTCTATTTGTTTAGTGTGTGTGTGTGTGTGTGTGTGTGTGCGCATGTGTGCCCATGCACGCTCATGTGTGTGGCATTGGGGCTTGAACCCAGGAGTAGTATCGCTAAGTTGCTGAGTTTTGCTATATTGCTGAGGCTATCCTTCAACTCGTGATCTTCCTGTCTCAGCTTCCCAAGTACTGGGTTTACAGGTTCTACTTATACTTAATTCCCTGCTGCTTTTCGAAGCACATCAAAATATACCTCAAATAAAATGCATATTAAAAGCCAGGAGTGGTGGCAGATGCTTGTAATCTCAGCATTTGGGAGACTGAGACAGGAGAATCATGGTTCATGGCCAGCCTCAGTTACTTAGTGAGGCCCTCTGAAAATCAGTGAGACCCTTTGCGAAATAAAAAATAAAAAATGTGGCTGGGGGTGTAGCTCAGATGTAGAATGCCCCTGGTATTCTACATCTACACCACACCTACTATTCTACATCTATCTATCCACACCTAGTACCACACACACACAAAAAAAATTCTGTAAGTGTGAGAAATGGAAATGTGTTCAGATTTTTAATTTAACCCTACCACCCATGTACCATTCAGTGGCTTTTCTAGTGGATATTTTCCCAAAAGACCACCAGAGAAAATGTTAAGAAGGAAAATTGACTTAATTAGAATCATTTCAGTAAAGGGAGACACAAACTTGGCAAAATTTGAATATTATATCAGAATGGGAGGTCAGGAGACAATATTTATTAATAGAGTTGTGAGGTCTGGAATCAAGCAGTTGGAGATGGGTCTTCCAAGGCAGGAAGTTGATAGAAATTAACAAAGTTTGGATATAAGATGTGGTTGATATAGGCAAACATCTTGACATGAGATTTTAATAAGTCATATCTTCTTTCCTAAATAAGATGTTTGTTAATATGAACAATATATTGTCCTCAGAAGGAAAGCTGTTTGCCAGATTAATAAACTATTTACCTCCAAATTTGATTTATAACAATTTTTTGAAGCATACAGTGAAGTTATGTTTGTATTGGTTTACAAGCTTTATTCCAAGCTAAGAAGTTCCAGGGAACAAATATTGATGACATGTTGGCAAAGGTGGCCTCAGTTTGTAGTTCTGACTGTTAATCTATGTTGATGTAGACGGCTTCAATTCCCACTACAATTCATCATACCAAGTTTCTGAAGTCTCTCTCATCATGGAATACAAATGGCCCAGTATATTTAGTCAAGTTAACCAGTATATCTCCTACTGGGCCTGGGCTTATTCCAACAGGTAAGATAGGACTAAAACAGAGCAGATTTGGTTTTGGAGGCAGGCAAAGATAAACTATCTTGGGAAAATAGCATGAGCACTTATTCAAGAAAAAGGTTTATTGGTGGGTGAGGAATCAGATCCTGCGTATATATTACGTATTATCCTCTTCTTCTTTTGCTATGACATTTTATTTCTACTCATCCGTATATTTTCAGATGGTTGGCCCCATTGCGTTTTCTACTGCACTCCCCAAAAAAACTAACAACCTCTTACCCCACTTCTAAAAACCTCCAAAACTAGTTCCTCTTCTCTTAAGTCTTTACTTCACCTCTATCCTATATACTCTCTCTATACCTTCAACTCCATTCACTATTCTAATTAGTGTGTAGGGTACGGGGTATTGAACTCAGGGAATTCTGCCACCCAACTCCACCCTCACACCTTTCTTTTTTTTGGGGTGGTGGTGGAACTAGGGGTGGAATCCAGAGGCTTTCTACCTCCGGGCTATACTCCCAGACCTATTTTATACTTTTATTTGGAAACAGGGTCTCACTAAGTAGCTGAGGCTGGTTTCAAACCTGCGCGATCCTCCTGTCTGAGCTTCCCAAGCGCAGGGATTATAAGTGTGCGCCACCACACCCGGCTCTTTTTGTTTGTTTTTTTGAAACAGGGTCTTGCCATGTTCCCAAGAGTCTCACCATGTTGCTGAGGCTTATTTAGGTCCTTGAGCCTGCAATCTTCCTGTCTACAATAGGTATGTGCCACCACACTTAACTCATTCTTCCTTTAATTCCCCTATTTTCTTAACATAATAAATTATGGTAGTACCTTTATTCTGAGACTAATTTAGTAGCAACTGAGAAATTATTTTCTCTTTTTTGATGAGGGTAAGGAATTATTTAGTTTCTTAGCCCTCCTTAAGGTTAAAAAGATAATTTTACTTACTTTAAAAAAAAAGAAAACTAAAACAATTATGTTTTCACCTTAACAAAGATTGAGTCTGAAAATTTTGTTGATATTCTGAGGAACTAAGGGTTGTTAGAGTTGATAATCTGAACAGCTTAGTGTTATATGGAAAAATTGTATTTGTTGTATACAGTGCCTTATGTGTCTTCGTCTTTAGTATTTGCAATTATTTAGGTAAATAGAAAGAATCAGGGAAAGAAGATAGAATCAGTGAGATCAAAATGGTCATTGGGGAGAGTTTCATTAGCAAAAAAGAAAATGTTACAATTTTTAGCAGATTTTATTATATTCTAATTAGTACATATTTTGTGATACAAGAAATGGATATTGATGAAGCAAAAACAATAACCATTCATATTTTCCTAGGAAGTGGATGACTATCAGAAAGTGAATTCCATGCTTCCATCAGTTTTTCAGGAAATGACCTACATAAAGGTCACATATACTTAAAACCACTCATTTTGTACCCATTCGTAAGATATATAGGACATTTCTACATTGTCTTAATTTTGCTGTGAATCTAAACTTGCACTAAAAATAGTCTTTTAAAAAGTGAGAATTATGAACAAAATATCTCTGATGCCAGCATTGTAATAGTTTCTGATAAACTATGATTGGATTCTATTAGGTTGATATTATTTTTGTGTGTATCTTAAAATTAGTTCTATTTTAAAGATAGTAAATTCCAATAAAAATCATGATTCTCTGCATTTGTGAAATTTCCTTTTGGAAGAATGAGTATTAATTTATAGAAAGTTAGTATGGATAACACTGAAGTCAATCCACTTTATTTGACATTATACCGAGAAGTAAAACATGGGAAACATTGATAGCCATTCTTAATCTATAATAGACCATAGCTATTCAATTGCGCTAATACTAGATCTGAGATATGTTTTGTTATCTTAAAATTTTTATAGTGGATATCCTTTATTTAATTGTTGAAATTCTACCATCTAAATGATACTAACTTCTCATTGTGAGGTGATAAAACTATACAGTCTTTACTCTCCCACTCACTGTTTCCTCTCAAGGTCTAGAATTAGCTTAGGCTATTCCTTACTACATTAGATTTCTGCTGTTCCATAGC
Source organism: Muscardinus avellanarius (assembly GCF_963383645.1). Classification (NCBI taxonomy): domain Eukaryota; kingdom Metazoa; phylum Chordata; class Mammalia; order Rodentia; family Gliridae; genus Muscardinus; species Muscardinus avellanarius. Next base: position 20,761,578 of record NC_137792.1, on the reverse strand, counting down.
AAATTAGCACAAGCATAATTACTTAAAACAATATACATTTGCTATTTCACAGTGTTTGTAGGCCAAGTGACTGGGCATGATTTTGATAGTATATTCAGATTAGGCTATAATCAAGATATTGGCCAGCTGCACTCTTATCAGATGCTTAACTAAGGAAGAATCTGGCCCACTCAGGATATGCATAGAATTCAGTTGCTCATGGCATTGAATAACTGAGGTTGCAGCTGCTTATTGTTATTGGCTGGAGTATAGCCACAGTTCCTTGCCACAACCCCTTTTGCTTCCACAAGATCACCAGGAAAAATAAAAATCAAGTTTCTCTCTCTCTCTCTCTCTCTCTCTCTCTCTCTCTCTCTCTCTCTCTCACTCACACACACACACACACACACACACACACACACACACACACACGTCCCATCAGACAAATGATATCCTATCACCTATATCATATTCTGTTGTTTAGAATCAAGTTACAGATTCTGCTTACACTAGAAAATTGTGCAAGGGTGTGGCTTATTGGGGTCCCCCTTAGAGCTTACTTGTCATACGTGTTATCCTCCAAATCAAAATTAGGGGAACTATGGAGATGAAAAGGTAGCATTGATTGGAGCAAAAATAATAACATAAACTTGAGAAAGCCCTGGAGAGTCCTTGACTCCTTTGAATGGCATATGGGTTAACCAGGCAGCAAGCAGTAGCTCAAAGCAGCAATTGAAAAAGTGAGAGAAGATGTGAAATTCTGTTTTGTTTCTTCTTGTCACCTTAGAACAGTAGTCACCAGCCCCTTGATACAGAAATCTGCAGCAAGAAAACAGAGCACCAGTGTAGAAAATAATAGTGTACATTCAGGTCAGTGTTTTTTTAGTTATCACTCATAAGTGCCAGAGATATATTGAAACCCCATTAATGTGTACAATTAAAAATGTTAATCAAACGTAAAATAATTATGAATAAGTAAAACACTTTATACTCTAAAAACAGAGCACAGAAAATGAAACATTTTATTAATAAATAAACATATATTGGATCATGAATGCAATGTTTGGTTTCATAGCCATTATTTATGTATTTTAGATATTAACCCCTTATGAGATATATTATTTGCAAGTATCTTACCCCATTCCATGAGCTGGTTTATGGAGATGACTTTCCTAGATTGTAACTCACTGGTCTTTAGGCTTGGGGCACAGAAAACTCTGTTGGCTGTTCCCTTTGATGTACAGATTTTAAATTTGATGTTCCACCTGTAATTGGTTTGGTTGCTTGTCCTTTTGGTGTCACATCCATGACATGATTGTCAAATCCAATGTCTGAAAATAATTTCCCCTCCCATTTTTTCTAAGAGTAGTATAATTTAGGTGTTACATCTAGGTGTTTGTTCCATTTTACATTGATTTTCACATATGGTATAAAGTAAATGTCTGGCTCAATTTTTTGCCTATGGATATTTCAATTTTCCTAATGCCATTTATGGAAAGGATTGTCCCGAGCCGGGCCTGGTGGCGCACACTTGTAATCCCAGCATTTGGGAGGCTGAGGCCCTCTGCTACTCAGTGAGATCCTGTTTGAAAATAAAGATTAAAAATAGGGCAGGGCTCAGAGGTAGAATGTCCCTGCGTTCCATCCCCAGGACTGTAAAAAAAAAAAAAAAAAAAAAAAGATTGTCCTTTCAATTGTGTGTTCTTGTCACTTTTATTGAAAAACATTCAACCATATATAGGTCTGTATATATCTGTGCTCTCTATTCTGTTCCATTGGTCTACACACACACACACACACACACACACACACACACACACACACATCTTTATGCTAGGAATATATCATTTTAATTTTAATCACTAACCTTTGTAGTATAATTTAAAATCAGAAAATATGAAGTCTGTAACTTTTTCAAGTTCGTTTGGTTATTGGTATCTTGAGATGTCACATGATTTTAGGATTTTTTTATATTTCTCAAAACAATGTCTTTGAGATTTTGATAAGGATAGCATTGAATCTTTGGATTATGAACTCTTAATGCTGTTAAATATTCCATTTGAAGCCAGACATGATGGCACATGCCTGTAATCCTAGTACTTGGGAGGCTGAGGCCAGCCTCAATAATTTAGGAAGGCCCTCAGCAACTTAGTGAGGTCCTGTTTCAAAATAAAAAAATAAAATAGGAATGAGAATATTATAGTTCAGAGGCAGATTCTGCCCCTGGGTTCAAGTCTCAGTACCACAAAACAAATCAAAATATGAGATATCTTCCCACTTCTTTGAATATCTTTGATTCTTTTAGGGGTATTTTATAATTTTCAGATTATAAATCTCCTTCATTAAGTTTATTATTAAGTAACTTTTATTTTGATGCTATTGAGAATTTATTTTTTCTTAATTTTCTTTTAGATTTCCCCTGATTAGTGTATGGAATACACTCACTTTTTGTTTTGTATTTATTTCTCACAAATATGCTGAAAGCATTGTGTGTGTATGTGCACGCATGTGTGTGATTGTTAGGCTTCTCACAAATAATAGTGTGTTATCTCTGAAGAGAGACAATTTAATACTTTCTTTTCCAATGTTGATACCTTTGTTTCTTTTTCTTGCCTGAATGCTCTAACAAAGACTTCTAATATTATGTTGACTAGAAATGGTGAAAGTGAGCATCCTTTTGTCCATTCTCATTCTGCTACCGTTGAGTATGCTAGTTGTAGAGTTTTCATGAATGGCTTTTATTATATCTACGTCGTTGCCTTTTATTCCTGTTTTTATGACCTATTTTATTCTTAAATTATGTGGAATTGTGTTAAAGTATTTGTAACAATTGAGATGATAGTGTGTTTTTTTCATGATTTTAATGTGATGTGATACATTGATTAGTTTTTATTTGCATGACATATTTATGTTTTAGGTATACATCCCAATTTGGTCACATTATATAATCTTTTTCACATGTGCTTGGATTCAGTTTGCTAGCATTTTATTGGAAATTTGTGCATCAGTGCTCATCAGGGGTGTTAGCCTATAATTTTCTTTTTTTTCTAATTTTGGTATCAAAATAGTGCTGTTCTCAAACAATGATTTGGAAGTGTCCCCTCTTCAATTCTTTATGAAAGTTTGAGTATTATTTTTCATTATTCCTTAAATGTTTGGTAGAATTCTCCACCTGGTTCTGGTTCTGCTCTTTTTTGGGAGGATTGGTGATTATACTTAGAATTGAACTCAGGAATATTCTACCTTGGACTACACCCCAATTTTTTTTTTACTTTTTGTTTTGAAACAAAGTCTCAATAAGCTGCTGAGGGTCTTGCTAAATTGCTGAGGCTGTCTTCCAACTTGTAATTCTCTTATCTTTCCGAATACTGGGATTATTCTGTTTAGATTTTTTTATTTTATCATGACTCAGTCTTCTTAGATTGGTTCCAGGAATTTGCTAAGTTTTTAAAGATATATATATATATATATATATTGTTTGTGGCACTCCTGCAATCTGTTTTATATTTTTAGCATCAATTGCAATATATACTCTTATTTAATATCTTTCATATTTGAGTCTTTTCCTGTTCTTACTTTGTCTAGCTTAATGTTTGTCAATGTTGTTTATATTTTCAAAAATCAACTATTAATTAGTTTTAAAAATTTTTAAATAATCTATCTTTGTTCTATTATTTACTTTTCATCATTTTCCCAATTTTTTCCTTAGGAGCTCTTGCTTCATCCCATAGTTTTGGTATGTTATGTTTTACTTTTAAATTTTCTCTAGATATTTTCTGAATTCCTGTGTGCTTTATTTTGACTCATTAGTTAGTTAAAATAGATATTATGTTTTCATATATTTGTAGATTTTCCTTTAGCTATTCATTTCTAGTTTTATTTCATTGTGGTTAGAATTTCTTCTATGATTTCAGTCTTCTTAATAAGTATGTTAAGACAAGACTTGTTTTATGGCATAAAATGTGGACTACCTTGAATAATGTTCTAGAGCTGTTTGTTAACAATGTTGTCATTTGTTGGCAGGCTTTAAATATATCAGCTCTAATTGGTCCATAGTATTCCTCAAGGTCCCTGTTGCCTTATTTATCTTCTGTCATTATTGTGCTTCTTTCTGTTTCTCCCTTCAGGTCTGTCAATATTTATTTCATGTATTTGGAACAGTAATATTAGGCTCACACATATTTAGACTTCTTATCTTTAATACCTTTCACAACTAAGTTATGTAAGTATATTTGCTAATTAATTCTTCATGAATTTATAAAGATTGTCTTGAGTATTGAAATCATTTAATCATCTGGATTTCTTTTGGCATGGTATTGAGTATCAATATAATTCTTTCTAGCAGAGTTTACTGATTCAGTAGAATTTGATAAGCTACATAAATTGAACATTTTTGTTTCTTTATTCATTGATAGATCCTAAGCACATACAAGAGTTTCTGGCACACCATAGACACTCAGGATTATTGAATTAATGAGTTATCCATTTCTTTCTCACTGATCTACAAAGGTTTTTTTTTTTTTTTTGCCTCTCTCTATATTCAGCTGTACTTAATTCCCTTTCATTCCCCATAAACTGGAAGAATATCCTTGCTAGTCTATTTAGCATGGTGAAGCGGCAATTCAAGCAATTCTTTTTCTTCTGCTTTCTTCAGTGTTTTTTTTTTTCTTGTTATTAGACTAAATCTATGTACTGTGACTCTTACCTATATTCTTGAGCTCTGATAAAGGCATTTTTATACCTGGATAGTTGTTTAAATTGATATTGTGTGTGTGTGTGTGTGTGTGTGTGTGTGTGTGTGTGTGTGTGAAGATGATCATTGGAGGGTCTCTTTCTACCATATCACCCTTCATAATACGTTTACTATTCTTACAGTTCAGAATACTTTAAGTACATATAACCTTAAGTTCCAAATGTAGGAAAAATAAAATGAATCTAAAATACTAATTTTATTTATGTGAAAGAGGGCAATATCTTATTAAATTTGAGGGCAGTGTCTCAAAATTTCTTTTTTTTTTGCATTTTGAGGTATTCTTTATAATAATTATGAATTTTCATTTTATTATGCGTAGTGGAGAAAAGGAGTGCTATTCCAAGTACAAATATACATTTGTAAAAATTAATGGCAAGAAATCTAATTAGAGTTGTTGATTAAAAAGTTATAGTATGATAGGCTGTTTAGCAAATTATTTTCAAATAAATTTGCTTGACAGTAGTTATATGCAATTTTTATAAATATTTGAATTGTTTTACACCCAGGGGGAAAATAGTGAAAAATGATACTATAATATGTTGTCATAGAACACTGAAAAATTAGCTTAGAAAACCAGTATGAAGATAGATTTTTTTATTCTCTAGACCTTATGTATTCACCCTAAAACCAATACTATACTTTCTAAAATAGTAGAACATGTTGAAATTGCTTGTACCATGTACTTATGAAATAAAGGTATATATGATTTATTAGTGATATAGACTTACTGGTCAACCTGCTAAAACATATCACTCAGATCTTCATATGAGCTTATAAAGGTCAACAAAGCCACTCTGCTACATAGGGAAATGAATTTACATTAATAGATGGAGTAGTGCAACACACTAATTAGCATTTATTGCAAAACAGGTCTTTGTTTATATAAAAATGTTTTACACATCTAAAGAAAAAAGATATTAATGAAAATTGGCTTGTGACAGATGCTCATAAAAGCTGAAGTAACATGAGAAACAATGATAACCCTCACTAAAGTACATTCCAGAGAAAAAGTCTTGACCAGCATTTATTGAGTGGTAAAGTCCTAAGGCAAAGTCCCCCCCCCCAATTTCATTGTATTATTGAGTCAGTAGGGTGAATTAAGCATTAGAATAATTTTGACACACGTTTCAATTTTCCTCTGCAGATTAAATGTGTGTTTTGAGAATAGATGATATAAAAATTAAATGTTTTTATGTGAAAACACATTGCTGGTCATGGAAATAGAGTTATTCCATGGCACCTCCACATTTCCAAAGATCTCCTTGTGAGGGGCAATCACTATTAATTCCTTCTGCTCTATACTTCTAGATATCTTCTGCATCCTCATATATTAGAGATCACTGAATAATTAGTGACTAGTATTCTAAGGTATAACTACAACATGATTTATCAGATATATTCTCAAGATAATAAAGGAGGAGAGAATTGTTTTGGCTCACGGTTTTTGAGGTTACGACCCATGGTCACTTGGTTTTGTGTCCTTGGACCTTTGATGAGTTGGAACATCATGGTGGTGGGGAGGAATGTTGTAAACCTTATGGTAACTGAAAAGCAAAGACAAAAGAGAAAGTGGAAGGGGTCCTAATATACTCTTCAAAGGTACACCCCCAATGATCTAATTTCTCCAACTATTTCCTACCACCTAAAGGTTGTACCACCTTCCAATAGCACCATAGGCTGGCATCCAAGACTTTAGCTCATGGCCTTTGGGGGACATTTAAAATCCAAACCATAACACCAAGTTAGTGCCATTCTGAAAGTTCAGGATGTATTCTGAGCCTACACTTGGGAGAATAAAATTTCTAAAATTTCATGATATTAATTACTTTGATATTAAAAATAATATTTTTGTGGTACTTGGAATTGAACCCAGGGGCATTCCATACCCCAGCCCTATTTTTTAATTCTTTATTCTTTATTTTGAAACAGCCTCTCACTAAGTTGCAGAAGGCCTCATTAAATATATGAGGCTCGCTACAAACTTGCGATCTGCCTGCTTAACTTCCCAAGTACTGTGATTGCAAGCATACACCACCATGCCCAGCCGAAAGAAACAAAAAACAAACAAACAAACAAACAATATTTAATCACTGAACTAACTCACACATATTAGTTTTATCAAAGCTAATGTCTGTGTGTGTCATGACACCAAATATAAATGACATGTTTCCTCTTTAGGATTTTCAAATTTATCTCCTCCCTTATTGACAAATCTAAATAGGCTCACAGGACTGTTCCTGTCCTAAAGTGTCATAATCCCAGTGAAGTGTAGACTAAATCGTCTTTAACCTAAAGATCCCAAAATATTTACATAAATTTCATCGAACAATTTATATGACATATAGCTAGGTTTTGAATGTGATATTTCCAATCTATATGTAGTAAAAATGAATTATGACTGAGGCCTGTTGTTGGATAATAATTCAAACCAGGTAAACCTATGTATTCATTCTCTCTCTCTCTCTCTCTCTCTCTCTCTCTCTTTTTTTTTGGTGGTACTGGGGTTCCTGGAAGTCTTTCTACCTCCGGGCTACACTCCCAGACCTATTTTTATACTTTTTATTTGGAAACAGGTTCTCTTAAGCCAGCGCGGCTGGCTTCCAACCTGCATGATCGATCCTCCTGTCTCTGCTTCCCAAGCGCGGGGATTACAAGTGTGCGCCACCACACCTGGCTCCATTGTCTTGAAAGTATATTAGCAAGCACTTATACAAAATGCTCATATCTACTAGGAAAAAGGAATTTGGGATTTGGGTGGGTTTCAGAATCTCTTAAATTGCCTGGTGAAAATTCCAGCTTGTGCTAAACTCCATGCTTGGAAAGATAATACTGACCCTGCACCTGTCAGTGAGGCTGCAGATGGTCCACGTAACACACACGATTGCCTTCAAAACAGGAAGGAGGAGGAGATGAAGGAACAGATTGCTGTGTGAAATGAACACACACGTCCAAAAGGCTATTTGTTCCCTAAAACTATTTCCAGTGTGTTGCATCCTTAAACACTGAGGTTCATTTGTGTGCCTAATTAAAATGCCAAAGAACATTTACTATGGCAAGTATAATACAGAAGTATGTGTGATATCATTCATGGAAATGTAGATTTATATTCTTTTAGGATTATTTTTCTTTGTGGTAGAGAAGGACACATTTTTGTATTGAGCTTTCATAGTTTCTTTATGGATTCATGAAACATTTTTCTTACCTTGGAAAACTGAAAAATTATTGGTATTTGTATCAGTGTAACTCTTCCAGATGAACAAATTACACCAGAATATTGACTTAATTAAACATATTCAGAAAGGACATACTTATCAAAAAACTTTTGGCGTTGGTCTTAAAATATAAATTTAGAGATCATCATATCATAAATAAAGCAGAACTTACAAGGACATATGAGAAATGAATAGAAAAGGAATAATATAAATAAATAAAGTAGAAAAAGGAATAATATAAGTAAATATATTTGAACAATAATTGTGCTGTAGTGACATTTTTTTTTTTTTTTTTTTTTTTTGGTGGTACTGGGGGTGGAACCCAGAGGCTTTCTACCTCCAGGCTATACTCAGGGACCTTTATACATATGGAAACAGGGTCTCACTAGGTGGCTGAAAGCCTCACTAAGTAGCTGAGGCTCGCTTCAAACCTGTGTGAACCTCCTGTCTCAGTCTCCCAAGCGTGGGGATTACAAGCGTGCGCCACCATGCCCGGCTGTAGTGACATGTTTTTCATCATACATGAAATGTATAAGCTGTTAATTCAAAATTCAAATTACTTACATTTAAAAAATTTTAAATATATAAATTGCTTAATTCAGTGATGGTTAGAATCTACTTTGTTCTTTTGTATGGGAGATTGAACCCAAAGGCAACCTATTTTATTTATTTGCCTATCAATTTATGAAACAAGGTCTTAGTAAGTTGCTGAGGGTCCTATTTGCTGGATCTAGCCTGGAACCTGATATCCTCCTGTCTCAGCCTCCCAAGTAGCGAAATGATAGTGTATACCACTAAACTCACACTGGTTTTATGAAATAATATTCACAGTATTTAGGAAAAATGGTTTTCCAATACTATGATGTATGTTTGTATTTTCTTTTATGTGTGTTTGTATCTGCAGGTACACTTATTTACCCATTTTAATGTGTTAGCATGATCAAAATATTTTATCACTCATGTTTTTTCTCTGCCATTGTTCATTTATGCAAACTATCTGAGGACAGAGGAAGCTTTGATTTCTAAGCTGCTTCTGGAACATTTTTTGTAACCTTGTTTAAAAGTTCCTATTTCTTTTAGACTGATATCCTCATTGTTATGTCATTTACTTCCCAGATGACCTAAGATCTGGCTGATAAGTTTTCTCTTCAAAACAGATTTCTGGGTGCATTTAAGAAAAGTAAAATACCAGTAGAGATGGTGTATCTAATCTATTGGTTCTGGGAGAACAGACCTGCCATCATTATTATAGTTCTGCTCAAGGTCACAACACTGTACATTCCTGTGAATCTTACGGGGCAATATTCTTCCAAGTATTCACAGTATCCTTTCACACAATGCAGAAATTGCTTGTTGGCAATTTTTTGAATAGAAATCTTATGAGTTTAACTGGGCCTGATAAAGCAAACAAGTAATACCAGTACTTGTAAGCCTGAGACAGGAGAATCACAGGGTCAAGCCAGCCTCAGCAAGTATTGGGACCCTCAGTAACATAGAGGAATCCTGTTTCAAAATAAAAAAAAAAAAAAAAGAAAGAAAGTGAGTTGGGGAAGTAGCTTAGATGGAAAACTGGATTCAATTCCCAGTAACATATAGAAAGAAAAATTTCCTGGGCCCATTTTTTTTTTTTTTAATACAAGGAAAGACCAAGAAAAAGGAGCAAAAAGAAATATTTGACTTTTATTTCCTACCTATTAGTGTGTAATAATAAAAATTCTGACATCTCTTAATTTACCAGCTTTACTGGTGAGAGCTATGAATGCAGATGAGCAGCTCAGAAATGCCTTGATATACGGTGGCAAAATTTGCTGTTTCTTTCTTCAGTTAACATTTCTTTGAGTTTTGTGACTTCATTACTTTCTGCCTGTCACAGGTGACTTCCTCACTTTTTTTCTCCGATTATTGTAGGTACCACGGAAGGAGATTTTGTGAGCACACTTAAGTTTTCCACCTGCCACATGATTCCACTATTCTGTTTTTACTTAATATGACACACATTAGTATCTGCTCTTTTTTCCATTTGATTTATCAGAAGTTTACCCAATTATTGTTTTTGTGAGTCATTATGTTCTCATGCTACACATTTTATTTATTTATTTTATTATTATTATTATTATTTTTTTGCTCATCTGAAAATGGAACCCAAGGGCATTTGACCTCCGAGCTACACTCCCTGCCCTATTTTTTGTTCTTTATTTTGAAACCGGGTCTCACTGAGTTGCAGAGGGCCTCACTAAGTGGCTGAGGCAGTCGTCGAACTGCGATCCTCCAGGTCTCAGCCTCCCGAATGCTGGAATTACAAGCGTGCGCCACCACGCCTGGCTTCATGCTACACATTTTAACACATACGGAATACTTTTTTTTCTAAAATTTTGTTTTCTACTCAACAAGTTTTGTAGGTAGAATTTTGAACTCATATTTGATTTTAATAAATTTAAAGATCTTTAAGTGTGATATTCATTTCTTTATGCATTTACTAAGAACATATATTTTACTATTACTCTGACATCAGAAAACAAGGCTGTTACAATTTCTAATTCCAAGAGATATTTCTTCACAGTGTTGTCTTGTTTTATGATCTGTAAGTAATTTAATATATGTTTTCTCATCAGATGCTTTAAAATAAATTATATTAAATCCTACCCAATGTGATAGATATTTATAACATGAAAGTAGAACACATTTCTGAAAAGCATACCTAGTTACATAATATTTATATATTGTTTTAACAAGGTCTTATGAAGTTAATAATTGCCAATATTGCTCTGGTTTTGAAAAGGTATCCCCCTTCAAAGACTTTTTTGCTTTATGCATAATAATGTTATCTTATTTCAAAATAAAAGTTTATTTAACTTTATTTTAGCAGGGCATGGTGGCACACACTTGTAATCCCAGTACTTGGGAGACTGAGACAGGAGGATACCATAGGTTCAAAGCCAGCCTCAGCTACTTAGTGAGACCCTGTTTCCAAATAAAGTATAAAAATGTCTGGGAGTATATCCCAGAGGTAGAAAGACCCTGTGTTCCACCCTCAGTACCACACACACAAAACTAACTTTATTTTAACTTTTTAAATTCAATTAACATGTTTTTAGATCTTAAAACCCTATTGAACTTAAGCCAGTTGTGGTGGCACAGGCTTGTAATCCCAGCGCTTGGGAGGCTGAGACAGGAGGATCACACAGGGTCGAAGCCAGCCTTAGCTACTTAGTGAGGCTCTCAGCAACTTAGTGAGACCCTGTTTCCAAATAAAGTATAAAATAGGATTGAGGGTATAGCCCAGAGGTAGAAAAGCCCCTGGGTTCCACCCACAGTACAACAACAACAACAAAACAAAGATAAACTATTGAACTTGGTTTTTATTAAGTATATTGTTTAATATAAATAGTGTCATGTATTATCACCTCCTTTTATTCTACTTTCTGTATTTTAAAGGTAGAATCTAGAATTCATATTCTATTTCTTTCATTATATTTTAAAATATTCTCTATCTTTTCTTTCAAGTATTTGATTCTAATTTTATCCAGAGTTAGGCATCTTTATAACTTAAGTTTAACGTTATACACAGTTTATTATGATGACAGAAAATAAAATAAGATTGATTTATTTTGATTTTTAAAATATATTTAGCATACCTTTTAAATTATAGTATAATAGAGAAGGCCAAATTATTGCATTCAATATGATGTTAATTTGACTGAGTACTGCATTATTTTATAGCAAGTTTTCCCCCATACAAATCTTTAAAACTTACCCCCATTAATATCTGAACTGTCATTTAACTGTGAAGAAATTAGTAGCCAAATTGTAGGTAACTTATTCATTTAATAGGGTTATAATTTTCTCTTGTATAATTTTCTTTGACTGATCAATTGAAGGATTTATCTTAAGTCTTGAGAAGTTATCCAAAATATATCTATTGATTGTTGCCTTTGTTTCTCTGACAGTTAGTGATGTTGAACATTTTATCATATATTTGTTGTCCATTTGTATTTCTTTTTTGCAGGGAAATTTTTACTTCAATTGTCCATTTAATAATTGGGTTTTTTGTGTTATATTGAGTTCTTAATTTATTCTGGATATTAATTCTATATCAGAAGGATAGCTGGCAAAGATATTCTCCCGTTCTGCTGGTCCTTTCTTTATGCTCTGGATCGTTCCCTTTGGTATGTAGAAGGGATTTTTAAATTTTATTTATTTATTTATTTATTTATTTATTTATTTATTTATTTTTGGTGGTACTGGGGTTCCTGGAAGCCCTTCTACCTCCGGGCTACACTCTCAGACCTATTTTTACTTTTTTATTTGGAAACAGGGTCTCCTAAGCCAGCGTGCTTGGCTGGGTTCGAACCTGCACGATCCTCCTGTCTCTGCCTCCTAAGCGCGGGGATTACAAGCGTGCACCACCATGCCCAGCTTATGTAGAAGGTGTTTAACTTGATATCATCCCACTTATTAATTCTTGGTTTTAATTCCTGAGCTTTTGGGTCTTATTTAGTAAGTCTCTACCTGTGTCTCTATGTTGAAGAGTTGGCCCTATGTTTTCTTCTAGTAAGGTTCTGGTATAATTTCTAGGTCTTTGATCCAGGTTTGAGTTGACATTTGTGCAGGATAAATATGTAGATATTCTTCTACATATAGATATTAAGTTTTCTTAGCACCCTTTGTTGAAAAGGCTATTTTTTTCCAAGGTATGTTTTGGGTGACTTTGTCAGTGGTCAGTTGGCTATGATTTTGTGGATTTTTCTCTGCATCTTCTATTTTATTCCATTGGTCTCTATGTCTGCTTTTTTGTCTATGCCATTTTTGTTACTATAGTTCTGTAGTATAATTTGAAATCAGGTATTGTACCTCTAGCATAATTCTTATTGCTCAGAATTGATTTTTGTCTTCAAAAAATGAGTATTACATGGTTTGCTATCACTTTCTGAATTCTGCCACTTTTCTGTTAAAATAGGAAGTTTTAAAACTATCATCTCATTTTTTCATTTATTTTCTAGAGCTTTCTGTTTTATTTTATCAAGAATAAAATCTGAAGGGAATGGGGTGGGAATTGGGTAAGGGTTAATTGAGTGATGTATATATGTATGCTTCTCTCATCTTGTATCCCATTGAGATGTATGACTACAATGCACCAATTAAAAAACTAAAAAAAAAATCCTCCTCTGCTTCAAATTAACTTTTGTTTTCAGCAGGAAATATATACATATATGTGCAATGTATGTAGCAATGTATATATAGATCTAAGTGTTTGTATAAGCAAATTTTTTCCTAAGTGTATAGTACTTCAGTTGCTCAATTTTGGCTCACCCTCTATTATGGTTTCAATTTAGAATGTCTCCCCAGATCTCAGGCTGTAGACAAGGCAGGCATGTTGGAGGTGGAGTTTGGTTGTTGAAGAAGGAGAAGTACCTGGCGTTGTGGCCTTGGTTCCTCCTCCCCTTTTTCACTGTTTTTAGTCTTAATGCTATGAGAGCAGAGACCCTCTGTTCAAATTCTTTCTCTGCTTTTCATTTCCATGTACTGAGCTTTGTAGATATGACCCAGCCTAGCACAGACTGCAACCTTTGATATCTACAGAATTGTGAGCAAATAAATTTTTTTTTCCCCTAAGTTGTGTTTGTCAGGTATTTGGAGGTCACAGAAGTAAGAATGCTAAATGAACGCCTCTACCATTTATAATGAGTAATAGAACATCTTACCCTGATAATACTCCCAAAATGACATAGCTGGATTCTCATTTTAGCATTAAATTATTACCCTCAATACCTTTATAATCTTATTCTTCAATCTTACATTTAAAGACAACATATGTTATAATATCAACACATACATTTAAAATTAGGGATGACTCATTTTTATTTATCATTCTAATTATTTATTTATTTATAATTCCAATGACCTAATAAGGTCACATCATAGTAGGCATAACTATGCGAGAAAAGACCTAGTATGTAATATGAATATCAGCGAGACTAAAAATATGTTCATCTCTGAGTATTTTCTTCCTCATTTATCAGATTAGAATGTTAATAACACTTGTGTCATCTAGTTTTTAAAAGCTTAAAATGAAGTAATGAATGCCAGCCTTATATAGAATATCTAAGGAAACCCCAGAAAACTAGATTTCTTTCTTTCTTTCCTTTTTTTTTTTTTTTTTTTTTTTTGTGGTTCTGGGGATGGAACCCAGGGGCATTAGTACCTTTTTTTGTCTTTTCATTTTTGAAACATGGTCTCACTGAGTTGCGAAGGGCCTTGCTAAGTAGCTGAGGCTGTGACCAAACCCCAATTCTCCCGTCTCAGCCTCCCGAATGCTGGGATTACAAGTGTACGCCGCCTGCCACGTCTGTTTCAGATTTTTTTTTTTTATCTTGATCATTAGTTGTTGAATGTATGAAGGGGATGAATGAAATGAAATAAAATAGAAGAACTTGCACTGTGGCACTTTCTTTTGCTATTCTGAAAAAGCTGGTATGTTATTTTTGTAAACATCATCAGAAAACAATCCAATTTTCACAAAAAATATGCTCACTGATTGTGAGATTGCAAATATCATATCTAAAAATCACAAATATTTTAAACCATTGAAAGTGTAGTATGCTTGATATACATCCTTTTCTATAGGAAGCATGCAAAAGATTTGCAAACATCTTCAAATTGCATGAATGATATGAACTACTAATTAAGTTTAAATGATTGAGTTGACATTAAATAATATTATACTCAAATTCACCCCAGAATGTGGACATAAAGAAGTGATTTGCTTTATTTTGTTTTTGTTCCTACTGTGATAATAATCATGAGCTCAGTGATCTAGATATTTTGTAGGGAGCAAGTGGCAAGTATCCTCATATACCAAGTTGAGTAAATAGGAACTTGGAGTAGAATTCCAGTCATAGTTGTTTTTTTTTTTTTTTTAACCTTTGATTAGACCCAAGTAGACCTGTTAAGTAATATGAAATTTTAGCCTTCTTGAAGGCAGGGCAGGTTCCTGTCCTATTTTATTTCTATCCTTTTAAGTATCCTGACACAGGTTTTTGCACATGACAGATACTCAATTGTTAAAGAGTTCCATAGTATAAAGGACTTTTTATTTATCATTAAAACTTAAAATTGGAAAACCATAGCAGAATTTCTAAGACATGTGGTACTTGTAGCTATTTGGATCAGTCTTTCAGAAGTCATTTTCATACTACTATAGTTCATATGAGCTTGCCATGACCTCCCAGTGATATAAGAAACTGAACAGCTACTAGCCAGAGAAGCCAGGGTTGAGGTATTAGAACACTAGCAAAAGTAATGAAAGGATAAGGCTGCAGCCGCTGCTCAGATAGTTGTCTATAAGTGGCCTTTGATATAGCCAATTTTTGTATCTCTCTTGGGAATCAATAAAGTTCTGTGGCAAAAATTGTAGCTACAGAAATAAGGTTACCCATTACCTTGATACATAAAATGTTCTTCTTTCCCTCCCTCCCACTCTCTTTTCCTTCTTACCACTCACTCTCATACCCAGACAAAAGTAAATCAACCCTATCTCTCCCATCTTCTATCTCTATTTTTTTTTGTTTTTAATTTTGAAACAGGGTCTCTTAAGCCAGTGCAGCTGGCTTCAAACCTGCATGATCCTCCTGTCTCCACCTTCCAAGCATGGGGATTACAAGTGTGTGCCACCACGCCTGGCACAAATTAAGTTATTTTTCAAATTGTAGAATATATATATCAATCATATTTATATTGCTCAATAGCTAAGCTTTCTTAATAAAATGGGATGGGAGTGATAGGAAATCTTTAGGGAAAGTCATTTTTTCCTATCATGTAATATAGCATCAATAGTTATTTACCAAAATGCATTTAACAGGTGAGATTTTATTAAACTACATTATTGAAAATTATAGTGTATTATGGTTTGAATATAAAGTGTCTCCTGGAAGAACTCATGTATTGCTTTTCAGAGGAGATACAATTGAATCATGATGTTTCTAATATCAGTGGATATATGTGTCCATGGACTCCCTTCTCTGCTTTCTCTCTCTTCTTTTTCCTGCCATGTCCTGAGCTCTATGGATGTGGCCAACCCTAACATGGACCGAAACCTCTGAAACCTCCAGAACTGTGAGAAAATGAATATTCCTTCCTCTAAGTTGTGGTTATCAGGTATTTTAGATCCATCAGTGAGAATGCTGCCTGAAACATAATGTTTCAAAAAATTCTGTTTTGAAGATAATGGTGTAAATAAGCCAGTAGTACTTCTTTCTGTCCTTCAAAATAATCTAAAAGGATCTGAAAATGAAAACAAAAATTCTAGTTTTAGTTTTTATTTTCATTGGATCTTGTCGGGGCCCACTCGGCTGGACTGAGATGGCACCCAGGCTTGTTGCCAGCGTGGACTCAAGATGGCGCCTAGGCATGTTGCCACGAGGCTCACGAGGCTGGCGGTGCCCTGAGCCTGCGCAGTGAGCCCTATCAGGCGCCCGCCTATGAGAGGGTTAGAAATGCGCATGCCCTAGCTGTGGGAAGCTTGGGGTTGGTGGAGTGATGAGGGAGGGGATATGAGACTGATATATTTGCCTGCTGTGCGCATTGAGAAAGAACGCCGGGGAACGCAGGGGAACGCCAGGGAAGCATTAAAGGGAAGCATTAAAGAGGAAGCATCGTCAACAGACTCGGCGTTTGTGTCTTCTTTCTTGGGGCTCTGCGGGCCGGAGCCCTAGGGACGCGACAGGATCTATGAGACAACTAAACACTAATCAATACGACAACTAGAAGCAATACGAAATGCACTAGAATTCAGGCATAGATGAAAGAAGAATTTTAGTTGTAGCTCTCAGAAAGAAACAATAAGACTGCGAAGTCTACCAATATATACAATCTCAGCAGTACCATAAACTGAAACAATAGGCTATGATAGGGTAGTTAAGAAATCAGAACTAAATGTCTATTTAATCCTTGCTATATTTTTTATAATAGCAAAACACTGGAAATAACCTTAATGCTCACAGCAAGGGTTTGGTGAATAAATGACGATGTCCCTATTTGTGCAATAAAACAGCATAAAAGAAGAGACTTTTTATGGATGTGGAATGATCCTCATAATTTATTGTTAAATATTAGAGCAAGATTAAGAGGATTTATTTATATATGCATGTAAAAAAATCTCTGAAGGAGTATTCAATATAAATAAATAAAATTGTAATAATGATTATTTATAGAACTAAAAATAATGTAGCTTTCCAAAAGAGAAAATAGAAATAAGGGAAAGATTATAAATAAATTGAATTAAATATCTCTTCCTTCATTCTGGAATAAACGGAAATTTTCAAAACCTACATTAGAAGACAAACATGGTGATTAATGCCTGCAGTCCCAGTACTTAGGAGGCTGAGACAGGAAGATTGAAGTTTTGAGATGAACTTCTGCAACTTAGTGAGATGCTATTTCAAAATAAAAATTAAAAAGGTCTGGGGGGTGTACCTCAGAGGTAGAATACTGTGTTAATTTCTAGTACCAAGCTAAAACAAAACAAAAAGACTAAGGAGAATTTCTTTTTTATGGTTTTTTTTATGGTTCTGGGGGTTGAAGCCAGGAGCATTCTACCTCTGAGATACACTCCCAGCCCTATTCTGCTTACTTATATTTCAATTTGGAAACAGGGTCTTGCTAAGGTCTGAGAGCATTACAAAGTTTCTGAGGTTAGCTTTAAACCTGTGATCCTCTTGTCTCAGTCTCCCAGGTAATAGGATTATAGGCATACATCACCATACCCAGCCAGGGAAATCTTACTTAGGAGTTTGGTGGAAAGGACACTTAGAAACAAACATACAGAGAGCTGAATATATAAAGAGTTAAAAGTATGATCCCCATAATTGAGACAGTTATCTTCCAATTATGTCCCCTACTCCTGCTGAGTAAGATCTAAAATTCATTAATTTATAGTTCATATAGACACATTATTTCAGTCCATGTAGAGATATCATATACATATGATATTATAATGATATTATTGTAATATGACATAATTATATTCATATTATATCCACTACTTGTTCCAACTTAATCCAAGATAAGTAATCAGAACTTCTGGGAAGCAAACGCCATTAACTTTTAAGGTTTCCATCTAATTGTATCTCTTTATAAAATGGCTAAACATGAATCTGGAGTGCCTAACTGTGCTAAAGCAAAATATCATTCATTAATTCACAATTTGAAAGGTATGAAGCTTTTTAACCAGTATTAAATGATGAGTTTCTGAGAATATGAGCCCTGCTGTGGAATTGGGCACAAAACTACTGTCTTTGCAGGACTGGAGGTGATGTAGGCAAGGTATAGGGAAAATAAATCATCCACAAACCTAGAATACAGTGGTTTTTAACCTATGTCACATATTTAAATGCGGAAGAGAGGTTTCCCCTCCATTATCTGGAGTCCTTTTGGTATTCTTAATACTCCCTAGGTTAGGCATATTAGAGAAAACATATGTCCCTTCTCTTTCTGTGCTTGGCTGATCTCACTGTTTAACATAATGTTCTCCAGGTTTTTCCATCTTCTTGCACATGACATGATTTTGTTCTTCTTTATTGCTGAGTAGAATTCCATTCTGTATATTTCCCATAATTTTGCAATCCATTTATCTGTTGTTGGAGACCTACATTGGTTTCATATTTTGGCTATTACGAATTGTGCTGCTATGGACATGGGTATGCATATGTTACTTTGGTTCTCTGATTTCAGCCATTGTCAACATGATCCACATTTTGATATTATAGTCCACCAATAAAATAAATGAATTAATTGATGGGAAAGGGAACTTTTTAGAAATATAGATGCCTAGAAAGATATTCTAATATTATTTTTCAGAGGCAAGCCCAAGGATTTTTAAATTTTTTTTTGTTTTAAGCCTTGCCAAGTGATTCTAATATGCAATTGTGTACCATTATGTTAAAGGAATGGTTTTCAAACTTGGCTCATAATAGAAGAATCTAGGAACTTTTTAAAAATTCTGACTCCCAGATCATAACCAACACTGACTAAATTGGGAAGACTTAGGGATAAGAACTAAGAGTCAGTATTTTATATGATCTACTGATGTTTTTGATGTGCAGTGAGGTCTGGACACCAATAGGTAGCCAAGTGAAGAAATGATAATAACATTAAGAATGAAGTCCCTCTGAACTCTACAGATAAAACCTATGATAATGGCTAGTTTTGTAACCTATGATAATGGCTATTTTTGTGATGTTCAGCACTGATTTTCTTCATCTACGAAATAAGACAAATTTATTATTTTTCAAGGTTTTTTCTGGATGGAAGTAAAATATAAGATAAAGTGCTACATCATTGTAAATTACTAAAATCCTAATTGTAACTCGAAAATTTCTGTAATACTTATTTATATTTATCATCCTTGTCATAAGCTTTGTTGTATTATTCAAATTTTGGGGTCATATTGTATTGCAAACTAGAATAATCAAACTTTGTGCTCCATTAAAATTTGCTGTTTTTCCTAACTCCGACTAGAATGGCAATCATTCAAAACACAAACAACAACAGATGCTGGCGAGGATGTGGAGAAGTGGGAACTCTAAGACATTGTTGATGGGATTGCAAATTAGTGCAACCACTTTGGAAAACAGTATGGAGAATCCTTAGAAGAATGGGAACAAATCTATCATTTGATCCAGCAATACCACTTCTGGGTATCTACCCAAAAGAAAGGAAACCAAACTACCAAACTAATGCATGTGTATCTATGTTCATAGCTGCATAATTTACCATAGCCAAACTGTGGAACCAGCCAAGATGTCCATCAATAGATGAATGGATTACAAAATTGGGATATGTCCACAATGGAATTTTACTCAGACATTAAAAGAAACTCAATTACATCATTTTCAGGGAAATGGATGGAACTGGAGGACATTATGCTAAGTGAGATTAGTCAGTCACAAAAAATAAGAAAGCAGATGCTTTTCCTAATATGTGAGAGTTAGGGAGAAATGGGTCATAGGAGGAACTCTAGATGCAAAATGAAATCCTATAGAAGAACAAACAACCTAAAGGAGGAGAAAGGAGGGGAGAAGAGGAAAATCTCTAAAACACAATGTACTTAAACATATCGAAGTCAACCACTAAGCCGAGCAAGGGAAGGAGGGACGGGGAGGGAATGGGGTGGCAATTGGGTAGGGGTTAAATCAGTGATGTGTACTTGTATGTACACACAAGTTTTTTACCCCACTATGGTGTATGAATATAATGCACCAATAAAAAATTTTAAAACAATTGCTGTTTTTTCCATGATTTGGAATTTCACTGAGTCAAGGGACTTTCAGTTTTAAAATTGGGATAGTTCTGGCCCAGCTGAGGCCACTCTATGCCAAGCTTTTTGATATTTACTTTCAGTGGTACATTGTACTCTCACATCGTAATGTAGTTCAGATTCATAGTGAGATACATGCACACGGCGCTTGGTGAGCTTTCCCCTGGCTTCCTTTCCACTCTCTGTACATGATATTGAGATTGGAATTTTGGATAATGTGATTTTTTTCTTTTAGCTGTTATAGTAGATTTCAAAATATTTAGTTTACCCACTTGTGGGTAGAATTATATAGAGAACTTAATTAAATATCACAAATTATAGGGATTTTTAAATGGTGAAGTAAGGTATGAAGCAGCTCAGAGGGGAAACAAAAAATAAGAAACAAGAATGATAGTATAAAAGGGTAGGTTGTGATCTTATTTTGTCAAATTGAAACAGGCAGCCCAAATCTAGCCCTAAATCTATTATGTTTTGTTTCACATTGTACTGAGAATTACTTTTCATCTCTTTTAAGCTGCTTGCATCTCCTCACTCATTTCTTCACACCATTCCCCTGGCAGAGATTCTGATGTCCTATTGTACCCTCTGTTCAACTATAATTTAAGAAAACTGTAGCTTCTGAAGTGTCTTCCTTCATTTTACTGCCTTATCAACTCTTTCAAAACATTGTTTGAATATTTATGGTGCTCTTGGTAATAGGATCTTTCTATCACCTTTTATCTACCTTTATGAATGTCATTTAATTTGGAGTGATACTTTGGGATAGGATATTATAGAAAATATCACTTAAGATAGAGAATATTGAATCCCTGGTGACTAATATGGCAAGGCTAATGATGACAGGATATCAGATTTGATTTTTAAAAACTGTCTCATTTCAGTTAGACTATGATTTCTTCAAAAGAATGTATAAGCCAAAACTCAATGTCTGTACCTAAAACCAAAGTGAAAATAAAATTGATTTAATATTAAATGTTAACAAAAACTGAATGTAATATAGTCTTTTGAAAATTACAAAGCAATTTTAATGGAGCACAAATTAAAATGTAATATTATAATTTGTTCCATGATAATTTCATAATCCTGTTCTGCATAATCAGAAATAAAATAGAAAACAATATAATATAATATTAACCTCACATAAATTAATTTTAATATGTGTACAAAAGGAATTTAAACTTTACTGGGTTCATATTAGTTTCCTTTCTTTCCTTTTCTTACTTCTTTTTCTTTTTCTATTTCTTTTGCTTTTCTTTTCTTTTTTTTGCGGGTCTAGGGATGGAACCCAGAGGCATTTGATCTCCGAGGTACACCACCTGCCCTAATTTTTATTCTTTATTTTGAAACAGGGTCTCACTAAGTTGCGGAGCGCCTCACTAATAGCTGAGGCTATCTATGAATCACGATCCCCTGGTCTCAGCCTCCCCAATGCTGGGACTACAAGCGTGCCTCACCATGCCCTGCTTCCTTTTATTTTTCTGTTTGTTAAATTTTCTCAGTCTACCTCTGAGCTACACACCCAACTCTATTTTACTTTTTATTTTGAAACAGGGTCTTGTTAAGTTGCTGAGACTCTTCCTGAACATCCTATTCCTTGGTATCAGCCTCCCAAATACTGGGATTTTAGATGTGCGTCACCACACCCAGTTAAGTTTGGATTTTTTTGTTTGATTTTTGGTACTGAAGACTGAACTCAGGTATGTACTAACTATGAGCTATACACTCAGACCTTTTTTATTTTTTGTGTTGGAATAGGGTCCTACTAGTTTACTGAGAGTCTAGTTACTTTGTTGAGACTGTCTTTGAACCTGTGATCCTCCTGTCTCAGCTTCCCAAGTACTGGGATTACAAACATGTGCCACCATGTCCTACTAATTTAATTTTTTTGAAGATTTAAAGGAGTTTATTAAAAAGATAGAAATACAGAAGACAGTTACAGCCTCCTGTTACCCAGGGCTAACATGAGGGGGTGCTTTGAACGAAATCACCCCTAATTTAATTTTTTAAAAAATGTTTCTGGGAAAAATACCATTGTTATTTGTTGGAAATTATACTAAGTCTATAGATTACTTTAGGTAATATACACATTTTAACAGTATTATGTTATAATCAATGAACACAAGATATCTGTCCAATTAATTATATTTTTATAAATTTCTTTAATCATGCTTTATGATTTTCAATATATAAAACTTTCACTTTCTTGGTTATTTTATATATTTTTTATTTTTTATTGGTGCGTTGTAATCAAACATCTTAATGAAGTTCAGGGTGATTGGAGCACACACACACACACAGCACTCATTGAGCCCTCCCCCAGTTCTTACCCTATTTTCTCCCCTTCCCTTTCTTCCCAAGATAAGCAAAGTGATTGATAAGTTTGTATATGTACATAATTTCCATTAAGGCGTTTCCTTCTTCCACCTCCCATCTCCCTCAGTTAGGCCACCTTCTTCATTCATATAAAGTTTATCCTCCTTTGTCTGGATCCCTTCCTATGTCCCATTTTCTCCCTAGCTTCCACATATTTGGAAGAACATTCTACTTTTCACTTTTTGGGAACGACTAATCTCAGTTAGCATGATGTCCTCCAATTCCATCTATTTTCCTGTAAATGGCATAATTGTGTTTTTTTAAGGTTGAGTAAAATTCCATTGTGTACATATCCCACAGTTTTGTAATCCATTTATCTGTTGATGGACATCTTGGATGGTTCCATAGTTTGGCAATGGGGAATTATGCATCTATGAACATAGGCACATATGCATTACTCTAGTAGCTTGGTTTCCATTCTTTTAGGTAGATAGCTGGATCATATGGTAGGCTCATTCCCATTCTTCTGAGAATCCTCCACACTATTTTCCAAACTTATTTCACTAATTTTCAGTCCCACCAATAATATATCAGAGTTCCTACTTCTCCACATCCTTGCCGAGATTTATTGTTGTTTATATTTTTAATGATTGCCATTCTAAATGGAATTAGGTAAAATCTCAGGGGAATTTTGATTTGTATGTAATTGCTGATGATGCTGAGCATTTTTTCACACATTTATTTACCATTTGTATTTCTTTTTTTTATA
This sequence comes from Muscardinus avellanarius, assembly GCF_963383645.1. NCBI lineage: Eukaryota > Metazoa > Chordata > Mammalia > Rodentia > Gliridae > Muscardinus > Muscardinus avellanarius. The sequence continues at coordinate 20,738,239 of NC_137792.1, read as the reverse complement.
AAATGTACAAGTGTCCACTTCCCAAGTGGGCAAGTGAACTAAATAACTTGGGTTATTTATTTTTTGGCAGTGAGTTTCTTGAGTTCTCTATATATTCTAGATATTAGTTATCTATTATATAATTATAATATTATTATAATTATATTTATAATTGATTACAATATTTTATTATTATATATTATAATATCTATTATAATATTATAAAATAATATATTAGTAAAAGAAATAGCTGACAAAAAATTTCATCTATTCTGTTGGCTCTCTGTTAAGGTTCTTGATAGTTTCCTTTGCTGCACAGAAGCTTTTCAGATTAATGCATTCCATGTATAGATCCTTTTTTAAATTTCTTGTGCCTTTGGGGTCTTGTTAAGGAAGTTTTTAACTCAAGCCTATATGTTGGAGTGTTGGTTCTATGCCCTTTTCAAGTGGCTGCAAGGTCTAATGTCTGGGTAATTGATCCATATCGAATTTACTCTTGTGCAGGGTGAGAAAGTGAGGTTTATTTCCATTTTTCTGCATATAGATAAACAGGTTTTCCAGTACTATATGTTGAAGAGGATGTCTTATTTCCAGTGTATGTTTTGGACCTCTTTGTAAAAAATCAGTGTGCAGATTTGTTTCTGAGTTATCTCTTCTGGTTTTTTTAATGTGTATTTTTAAAATTTTTATTAATAAGTGGAACATATTGAAAATGGTGTACATTTAGATTGTGCTTTGTGCCCTCTTCCCCCCATTTCCCTTCCCCCCTCCAAATAGAGAGTGTCCAGGTTAACCATGTTTTGTTTGTTTGTTTATTTATTTATTTATTTATTTGGTGGTACTAGGGTTCCTGGAAGCCCTTCTACCTCCGGGCTACACTCCCAGACCTATTTTTACATTTTTATTTGGAAACAGGGTCTCCTAAGCCAGCGTGCACAGTTGGCTTCGAACCTGCATGATCCTCCTGTCTCTGCCTCCCAAGCGCGGGGATTACAAGCGTGCGCCACCACGCCCGGCAACCATGTTATATTTATTGTTATATTTATTCGTATGTAGCTCCTCCATTGAACAACCTCAGCTTTCTTCCTCTCCTATCCTTCCGTTCAAGCTTTGCTGAGATTTCCCCTCCATCATCTGGAGTCCCTCTGGTATTACCACTACTTCCTAGCTTGGGCATATTAGAGAAAACATACGTCCCTTCTCTGTCTGTGCTTTACTAATCTCACTTAACATAATGTTCTCTAGTTCCTTCCATCTTCTTGCAAATGCTATTGTTTTATTCTTCTTTATAGCTGAATAGAATTCCATTGTGTGTATTTCCCATAATTTTGAAATCCATTCATCTGCTGATGGAGATCTAGGTTGGTTCCATATTTTGGCTATTACAAACTGTGCTGCTATGAACATGGGTATGCATATGTTAACGTAGTTCTCTGAATTCAACCCCTTTAGAAAGATACCCAGGAGTGGTATAGCCGGATCAAATGGTGCATCTATTCCCAGTTTTCTAAGGAATCTCTACACTGATCTCCAAGGTGGCTGAACTACTCTGCACTCCCACCAACTTTGTAAAATAGTTCCTATTACCCCACATCCTCTGAGTCATCTATTCTGCTCTATTAGTCTGTGTGTCTACTTTGGGGTATATACCAGGCTATGTTTTTTACTATGGCTCTGCGTGTAATTTGAGGTCAGGTATTGTGATGCCTCCTGCATGGTTTTTGCTGCTCAGAGCTAGTTTGTCTATTGTGGATTTTTTGTTGTTCCAATTGAATTTAAATACTTATTTTTCTGTATTGGTTAAGAATGACTTTGGCACTGAATTAAGTCTATAGATTACTTTAGAAAAAAAGACCATTTTGATATTTATTTCGCTTATCTAAGAGCATGGGAAGTACTTTCATCTTCTAAGATCATCTTAACTTTTTCAATGTTTTATAATTTTCTTTTTGTAGATATTTTACCTTCTTGGTTAATTTTATTCCTATATATTTTATTATTTGGGGGAATACTGTGAGTAGAATTGTTTTCTGGATTTCTTTTTCAGTGGACTTATGTTTGACATAACAGAAAAATTTCTGATATTTTAAGATTGATTTTGTAGCCAGAGATCTCGTGAATTTGTTGATCAGTTCTATATGCCTTTTTGTTGGGTTTATTGGGTCTTCTAAATACAATATCATGCCATCTGCAAATAAAGATAGTTTCAGTTCTTTTTATATCCTTGCCTTATTGTTCTGGCAAGATTCTCAAATACTATATTGAAAAGGAGTGGTGATAGCTGACATCCTTGTATTTTTCTTATTTTTAAGAGGAACTCTCCTAGTCTTTCCCCATTCAATATAATTTTGGCTGTGGGCCTATTTTATATGGCTTTTATGATATTGAGGTATGTTCCTTCTATTCTGATTCTTTGCAGTGTTTTTAGCATGAATTGGTGTTGGATTTTGTCATATGAATGACTTTTTAGCATCTATTGAAATTATCATAGAATTATTTTCCTTATTCCTGTTTATGTGGTTAATTACATGAATTTTTTTTGTATATTTAACCAGTGTTGTATCCCTGGGATAACCCAACTTGGTTATGGTGAATAATTTCCTTGATGTGGTTTTGAATGTGCGCTACTAGTATTTTGTTTTGAAGTTTTGTGTCTAAGTTAATTAATGATATTGTTCTATAGTTTTATTTTCTTTACACCACAGTTCTTTTCTGTTGTTGTTGTTTAATTTTGGAGCAAGTTTCCTCTAAGTTGCTCTGTGTCTCACTAAGTTCCTGAGTCTTTAACCTGCAATCCTTCTGTCTCAGTCTCCCAAGTACTGGGGTTTCGGGCATGCACCATCATGCCTGGCTTATAGCTAATTCTTTTAGGTATAAGAAAATGTCTTTCTATTTTAATTTTGTGATATTTCTTGGTTAGTATATATAAATGCAGTTCTTTGTAATTTTAAAATATATTACATATATTTGTAATATATGTAATTTACATATATTTGTAATTACATATATATTGTAAATTACATATATTTGTAATATATATAATTTATCATGCATCTGTGCAAACCAAATGCCTGATAGTGGATCAAGATACAAAATATAGAGAGAACTCAATTCAATAGCAGGAACACAAATGACATGATTTAAAAATGAACAGAGATGGGGCTGGGATGTAGCTCAGTGGCAAAGCACCTGCTTTGTAGGTGTGGCGCTCTGGGTTCACTCCCCGGTTCCAAAAAAAGACAACAAAAAGAACCCCGTTAAAAAAAAAATAAGCTAAGAACAATAAAATGAACAGCGAACCTGAATAGAAACTCTTTAAAAGAACACATATAAATGGCCAGTAGGTTTATTAAATGCTCAACATTATCAATATTTAGAGAAATAGAAATAAAAACCACAATGAAGTATCACCTATCCATCTATAACAGCAATAATTAAACTTCCATCAGACTGATGGTACAGCTTTTTTTTGTTTTGTTTTTTTGTTTTGCGGGTCTGGGGATGGAACCCAGGGGCATTTGACCTCCGAGCTACACCCCCTGCCCTATTTTTTATTCTTTATTTTGAAACTGGGTCTCACTGAGTTGTAGAGGGCCTCACTAAGTAGCTGAGGCTGTCCGTGAACTGTGATCCTCCAGGTCTCAGCCTCCCGAATGCTGGGATTACAAGCGTGTGCCACCACACCCGGCTGATGGTACAGTTTTGTGAAAATCAGTATTATAAAAAACATATTCATGATACATTGTGCTACAACATTGTGATGACTTCAATATCACTGAGTGATAAGAACCTTTTAACTCTATTATAATCTTATAGTAATGTGTCATATATGTGACTTTATTATAATCCCATAATAATGGATCATATATGTGACCCATTGTTACCCAAAGTGTCATTATGTGGCATAGGATTATATACAGAAAGGGAGTTAAATTAGTATGTTGAAGAGCTAGTTGCACTCCTATATTAATTATAACATTATTTTTAAAAAACATTATTCCTCCTGAATGCTGGGATTATAACATGTGCCACCACACCTGACTCTCATTATAACATTATTTACAATATTCAGAATATGGAATGAACTTGTATCATCAACATATTAATGACAAAAATAATACACATAAATAATGGAATATTGTTAAGCTTTATGAAAGAAGGAAATTCTTTCATTTCCAATAACATGGATATACCCAGAGTACATTATGCTAAGTGAAATTAAGCCATGCACAGAAAGAAGAGTTCTACATAAAGTTATTTATATGTGGAGTATAAAAACTAAGGCTGGGCGTGGTGACACACTCTTGTAATCCCAGCATTTGGGAGGTGGAGACAGGATGGTCGTGGTTCACGGCCAGCCTCAGCTACTTAGTGAGACCCTTGCAACTTAGTGAGACCCTGTTTCAAAAATAAAGAAAAAAAATTAGGCCTTTGGGTGTAGCTCAGAGGTAGAATGCCCCTAGGCTCCATCCCCAGTACCACAAACACACACAAAAAAATTGAAACTAATAGGAGAAAGTAAAAAAAAAAAAGATGGTTACCAGGGGTTGGGGCTAAAAAGTTGGGATAAACTGAAAAACAAATAGCACAAAGTTTCAGTCAAATAGGAGGAATAAGTTTTGGAAAATTATTGCACAGCATGGTGACTATAGTTAATAATATATTTAAAATATTGCTAGAATAGGTTTTAAATGTTCTCACCACAAAAAAATAGGTCTGTGAGGTAAATATTTGAAATATAATTAGCTTGATTTAATCATTTTACAATGTATAAATATAATAAGACCTTATGTTATATGCTATAAATATATATATTTATATATAATTTATTGGTAAATTATACCTTAATAAAGCTTAAAAAGAAAAAAATTGAGTAAAGCAATAATAGACATACCATTAAAAATTTAGTAGGGAATAAGCAAAACAGTAGGCATGATAAGTTGTAGACTTTAATAATTTGAAGAAATTGCCATTTTCAGAAGTAGGTTAGACATTTATTCCTTCTGAAAAATACCTGGGGTAAGTGTGTGGAAGATAAGGGGGAGCAGATTTCCGCTCAACATTCCTGGCACAATTCCACCATAGGAACTTTTCCATTATCTGTTTCCTGTTCATGAAATATTTTCACCCCATATAACATCATGGCCAAGTTGTTACTTCTTTCCTGTTTTTTTTTTTTTTTCCCATCAACTGTCACCTTCTCAATGATGGAGTTCAAGCTTATTTAGGATTCTAGTATCTATTTGGACTGCTCTTCCTATTGCCTGCCCCTTCTACTCTTTCACTGTGTTCTTTACAAAACATATCAACTTCAATCATCTGCATATTTCAGCATAATTCCACTGGCCACAAGTGGCTTTTCACATGCAAAGTTTAATGGACTATAATTTTCTTTTGTCCTGGAAGCTGAACCAAGGGGCATTCTACTTCTGAGCTACATCTATTTCATTTATTTTTATTTTAAAACAGGTTCCCCTATATTGTTGAGGCTGGCTTAAAACCTCTAATCCTCTTGCCTCAGCCTCCCAAGTACTGAGATTGCAGTAATGGGTCACCATGTCCAGCTTAATAAACTAAATTTAAATAAAATAAAATAGTTCTTCAGTTGTAGCAGCCATGTTTTAAGTGTTCAAAAGCCATATGTGCCCACTATCTGCCATATTAATCAATGCAGATATTATAGATCAGTTCTATAAATTCATGAATTTCTACTAGATGACATTGTATACTATATAACTTATACTTTCCTTCTAATAGAATGTGAATTTACTAAAGCCACTTCACAAATATTTGTTTAGTGAATGAGTGTATACACCTAATTAGATGTTGTGAGAAGAGTGACAAATTAAACAATAAATAAACCTGACCAGATTTTTTTAATATAGTGCACAATACATAGTGCACAGCAGACATACAGAAAAATTCAGAGATTTAGAATGAATAAATATGGATAGAGAAAAGAAAAAAAAGGATCGTACTGAGGTCATCATCATGAAATGAATATTGAAATATTGAAAGTCTGATTTATAAGTCTTCTTGAAATAAGGTATTTGATAAGCCTGTCAGGCTGATGTCAGTTTGATTCAACATTCTTAGCACTGAGTTTGGAGATTGCCAGATTTGGAAATCATGGCAGAGATGTGAGTTGAGTACCCTGAGGATATGAGCTTATCAAATAAGTGTGTAGATAAGAAGCACAAGAATGCTGAAAACCTAATGTTGGGGAAGCTTTTCTATACCATGTGTTAATCAGAGATATTTTCCCTGTGTTTTCAATAGCAGATTTTAAAAGATGATTAGGAATAAACACCATTTTATTTACTAAGAAAGTTACATTATACAAAAGTGACAGAAATATAAAAATAACAGCATACTATGATTCTATCACAATTGTATTGTAAGAATTGAACCTGCCACTTATTGTTGGTAATGTGTTAATGCATAAAGGAAGATATTTACAAGTATAGATGAAGAAACAAATTTTAAAGCTTATTTTGGTTATTAATTTTAGGTATACATTTTCGCTATATTTATTTTGAAATAATCTTATTTCTAGCCTGTATTAACCACAATTTTTTTTTTTTTTTTTGTGGTACTGGGGATGCAACCCAGGCGCATTCTACATTTGAGTTACACCCCCCAGCCTATTTTTTTAATTCTTTATTTAAAACAGTCTCGCTGAGTTGCAAAGGACCTTACTAAGTAGCTGAGGATGGCTGGGAACTGTGATCCTCCTGTCTCAGCCTCCCAAATGCTGGGATTATAAGAATGCACCACCTTCCCTGGCTTAACCACACTTTCTTTTTTTTTTTTTTTTCTTTTTTAAACAAACTGGCAGTATTTCATCTGGAAACAGGAGTGTAAAAATAGAGGACATTTTCATAAGCAAATGTGAACTGTATCTCAACAACATAAAAGAGATACTTATTAGCACATATTTGAGAGAAATTTTACTGTCAATAGCAAGGGAAATTTCTCTGATATATAGACCTTATGAAATCCTGTTATGAAAAAAATTATAATAATATAAATCATGCAGAGGTAAAGATTGGGTTGACTTGTCCAGTCCAACCTGAATTTAGGCTTATCTGCATCAAAGGAAGGGCACTTTATCGTTACAAATCTTACTTTTTAATTTCCATATCAAGGGAATAGAGAGTAGTAATTACAAGTTTCACTTTCCGTGCCATATTATATGGTTTTAGACTCCCAATTAGGCTCTGATTCCTTAATTTCCCAGCTGTGAGATTCTTAGGCTATTTCATGGTATTGTGTTTTGGTTTGTTTATAACATTACTTTCCTGTTTTGGAGACATCAGTTGTCACCTACTCAATGATGATATTCGATCCTATGTGCAATTCTAATCTCTTTTTGGACCCTTCTCCTTATTATACACCCCCTTTCCTATTCTTCTTTTATATTGTTCTCCATAAAGCTTATCAGTATTAACATGCTGCACATTTTAGTATGGTTCCACTAGCCAAAGGTGACATTGAAATGTAAATTTAAAAAGCAAAACAAATTTTAAATTAATTTTAAATTGATTTACTTTTAACTAGTGTGTGTGTGTGTGTGTGTGTGTGTGTGTGTGTGTGTGTCACTAGGTTGCTGAGAGTCGCCTATGTTGCTGTGGCTCTTTTCAGACATGTGATCTTCCTTTCTTGGTCTACCAAGTACTAGAATTACAGTGATGTGCCATTGTGCCCAGCCATTAACTGTACTTTTTCTTGAAGAGTATTTTAAGGATTATAAATGACATAGTTAGAATATTAACGGACTAAAACATTAAATAAGCACTAAAAATAATTTTCCCTTGGTCCTTCTTGCTTTGATCCCCTGTGATTTGTACCTTAATTCTTTCCATGAACTATATGAAATATTTTATTGTATTTACCTTATTTAAAATTCTTCATATGAACAAGTGAACATATTCATTAAAAAATCTCTTGATCCCAAATCCCTTTCTCACTTATGGTTGAACTTTCTCCTTTAATTTCATATCTAAACTTAGATGTGCATACCTAATTTCTGCAATTCATGGTAAAAATACTTACACCAAACACATCCTTCACTTCTGCACATGCTTACTCTGAATCAATCACTCTCACCTTACTAATGACACTGTAACAGGGGCTCCTTAAAAAATTGAAAGATTTAAACCAGGCTGGGTGGCATACACTTATAATCCCACTACCTGGGAGGCTGGGGCAAGATGATCACAGGGTTGAAGCCAGCCTTAGCAACTGAGACTTTCAGCAACCTAGTAAGACCTTGTTTCAGAATAAAAAATAAAATAGTACTCAGAGTGTATTTCAGAGGTAGAAACTCCCTGGGTTTAATCCCCTTTATTACTAAAATAAATCTGAAATATTTAAAATAAGCACCCAAGCCGGGCGTGGTGGAGCACGCTTGTAATCCCAGCATTCGGGAGACTGAGACCGGAGGATCGTGGTTCGCGGACAGCCTCAGCTACTTAGTGAGGCCCTCTGCAACTCAGTGAGACCTGGTTTCAAAATAAAGAATAAAAAATTGGGCAGGGGTTGTAGCTCAGAGGTCAAATGCCTCTGGGTTCCATCCCCAGACCTGCAAAAATAAATAAATAAATAAATAAATAAATAAAATAAGCACCCAGTCCTACCAACCTATATTCTTCAAATTGCTTCCCTCCTCCAAGCTGTATCTTATGCTGGAGCAGTAGTGACTTCCTGTCCCTCCAGTGCTGGCACTATATCATTGGCTTGGCTTGGCTGAAAACACACACACACACACACACACACACACACACACACACACACACACGCATATCCCCTCATTCTCTGCTTTTCTTTTTTGTCTACATAATCCCAAAGCTGTTTTACAAGGAAGACAGATTTTTTTTATACTAGATGTCTACCTGATTTGTTCAATACCAAAAATAAATTAGTTCCATGCTTCAACTTCATTTTGCTGACACAATCTGGTTCATTGGAACCCTGAGTCAGGCATCTGCATGGAGTCTCTTCTAACACCACCAATGACTTTCTAAATGCCAAAGCAAATGTTTTTAAGTTCCTGAGACTTTTGCCCACTTCATTACTGTTCATTCCCTTCATTAGTCTCCATGATAATGAACTTATTTGCTTCTAATTTAATTGATAGCTCTTTATTATCCAAATATAATGTTTTTTTTTCTTTTTCTTTTTCTTTTTTTCTTTCTTTTTTTTTTTTTTTGTTTTTGGTGGTACTGGGGTTCCTGGAAGCCCTTCTACCTCCGGGCTACACTCCCAGACCTATTTTATACTTTTTATTTGGAAACAGGGTCTCTTAAGCCAGCTAGGCTGGCCTCAAACCTGCTCCATCCTCCTGTCTCCACCTCCCAAGTGTGGGTATTACAAGTGTGTGCCAACATACCCGGCATGTTTTTTCTTTTAATTATCCCTTGTAAGTTGAGCTATTACAGATATTTTTCCAAGTTCTACTCATTTTACAAGTTGTATCCTACACAATGATGCTTAATCAAATGTGCAGTGAGAACTAAAATTCACCTTACTTCTCGAATAAAAGAATTATTTTGGTACTAGGGATTGAACCCAGGGACATTATACCTTTCACTCCATCTATTTTTTTTTTTTTTGAAATAATCTTGCTATGTTGCTGAGTGTATCACTAAGTTGCTGAGACTGACCTGGAACCTATGATTCTTTTGTTTCAACCTCCCGATTTAGAATAAAAAGGTTTTGATGAGGAAGTTGAGTATTACATCATCACTGCACAGGTATACATTTGTAAAATTTATCACATTATACCTCATAAATTTGTAACAAGAATTAATATAAATAAAATATGATTATATACTGGTGGTATGACTATACATTATCACAAACTATGTGGAAAATTGCAGATTGTCTATACCCAATATGTTAATCCTTTCCTCAGTCTTAGACACATATAAAATAGTTTAAAATTATTAATCTACAACATTGTGAAAGTAATATTCCCAAATGTAGTTCACAATTTTTATCATTTTATTTGTTAAAATTTACATACATAAAATGTAGATTTTAAATGTGAGAATGAGTTTTGACAGATTTATACATTTGCATACACTGGTAAAAACCACACTTCTATCAAGAGACAATATTATTTCAATCACTACAAAAATGTTTCTTGTTCCGTTTATCTGTCAACTTCTTTGAACCTTAATAACCATTTTTCTGATTTGTTTCTTAGTGGATTAGGCTTTTTTTAGTGTTCTCTAATTTATATGAATAAAATTTTATTGTACATGTATTTTTTGTCTAAATTGTTTTGCTTATTGTATCATCAATGATGTCGAGATGTTTCCATAATTAATTTTTTATTGCTGAATAGTAAACCTCTATATGATATATTACAACTTATATATACATTCTACGCTTTTTTTTTTTTTTTGGTGGTACTGAGGATGGAACTCTTCTATCTCTGGGCTATTTTATATTTTCTATTTGGAAACAGGGTCTCCTAAGCCACTGAGGGGCTTCGAACCTGCGCCATCCTCCTGTCTCTGCCTCCCAAGCGCTGGGATGACAAGCTTGCACCACCACGCCCGGCTCTACACATATTTTATTGAATTATTTTTATTATTGAGCCTGTGGAATTCTTTATTCTGTATACCTATTCTTTGTAATACATATATATATATATATACACACACACACACCTATATATATATCTATAGTGCAAATAGTTTCTCCAGGTCTGTGGTTTATTGATTTTTTAAAATGTGTGTGGTTCTGGAGTTTGAACACAAGTGAATTCTATCTCTGAGCTATACTTCCAGCCTAATTTGTTATTCTTCTATTTTGAAACAGCATATCACTAAATTGTCCAGCCTGGCCTTGAACCTGTGATCCTCCCAAGTATTGAGATTATAGGTGTTCCCCATCAACCTGGCTCAATTAATTTTCTTTTTTTGTTTTTCTTTTAATTTTAATTTTCATTCCTTTTTATTGGTACATTATAGTAATACATCTTAATGGGATACAAGATGGCAGAGGCATAGATGCATATATCACTCATTTAGCCCTTCCCCACTTCCAATTCCATTCCTTCCCTCCTCCCTCCTCCCTCCTTCTCATGTTTAAACATATCAAAGTCAATTAGTAAGTCAATTAATTTTCTTAATGATATCCTTTGATAGGCAAATATTTTCATTTTGATTAAATCTATTTTTTATCCTTTTTTTTCTTTGTTATATTTATTAAAAGTACATCACTAGGATAATCCCACAGTCAAGGGCAAAGGAATCCAAGTCCTTTTTACTCACTACACAAAAAAGAGCCCAGTGAATGGAAGTCAAATTGTTGGGGCAAGGGGAAAGATTTATTTGGTAGGCAGCAAAATAGAGAAGATGACCTGAAACTCAGGTTTTTGGCTTCTCTTGTCCTTAGGAGAAAATGCTTGATAAAATCTGGCGGTGATAAACAAGGGCTGCATGCTCAAGGAGGCACAGGCTTCTTTAGCAAAGGCTGACACTAAAAGTGGCTACAATTACACAAGGGCATGAATACTGGTAGATATCATGGATGCCACCTTTAAAAAAGTGTGGCACAGATTATAATCGCACCTAAAGGAAACATGCCTTTAACTATAAAAACTAAAAAATATAGAGAAGTTGCTTTTCTTTTTGACTTTTATGCTGTTATTGGTGCATTGTAGTTATACATCATAGTAATTGTCAGAGCGATACATAAATACATGCATACATTCATTATGTGGCACAAGCCTAAAGCAGAACGAACTAAGTCATTGTTAAATGTATACTAGATGTCAAGAAACAAATATATTTAGCTGCCTTCTCAAGTTTTAGGAAAATACTTACATGGCAGCTCTACTGAAAGGCTTTTATTGTTTTTTAAAGGAGTTTATTAAAAAGATAGAAATACAGAAGACAGTCACAGCCCCAAGCCATTTGGGAGTGGCATAAGGGGGGTGGTTCAAACGAATTCATCCCTGAAAGGCTTTTAGATAATATATATTAAACCTAGAAACCAGGGTTATTGTTTTTGTCTGTTGTTCATTTTTTCTGGGGGGAATTAGTGAAAATCAAAATGCTCATATTAGAATATTACCTTTTAAGCTGGGCATGCTGGCGTACGCTTGTAATACCAGCATTTGAGAGGCTGAGACCGGTGTATTATGGTTTGCAAACAGCCTCAGATACTTAGTAAAGCTCTCCACAACCTAGTGAGATCCTGTTTCAAAATAAAGAATAAAAAATAGAGCAGGGGGTATAGCTTGGAGGTCGAATGTCCCTGGGTTCCATCCCAAGACCTGCAAAAAAAAAAAAAAAAAAAAAAAGAACATTACCTTTTAACAGTATACATTTGAGATTAAATCTTGAAATTTGATCTTTCACCTATTGACTCTTCAGAATGTACTTAATATTTTACAAGTTATACAGCAGATATTAAAAGAAAGAAAAGCAAATCTAACTTTTAGTTGGCTCTAATTTTTAAAGACACTAGGATCATCACAGGTTTTAGACTTAATCAAGGTTTTAGACTTACACAATTCAGAAGAAGTTAGAAATGTGAGTTTTCTCCACCTATTTGATTTTTCTGACCTACCTTATGTACTATTTCTCTATTATAACAGCAGTTGAATTAGATGTTTTTCTACTATTTTGTTATTTTAATTACTTATTTTGGGAAATTGTATATATCTGATATGTATAAATAAATATATAAGATATATTCTATATATGTATGCATATAATATGTATAAGCATATAATGTATAAGATATGCCACTTCTGATAATATATCAGAATATATATTGCATATATGTACATATACATGTGTACATATATGTGATAATATATCAGATACATGTACATATCCTATGTATGTATACCTACATATCTTATTTAGTTGAAATGAATTTTCATGTGTGTTTCATTTTTGTGGCTGAAGTGATGGAGTTTGGTGATGAGAAGGAAAGATTGTGGAGGTGGGTGTGGTGTATTATCCATTCAAGCTTCCCTAGGGAAATAATAACTAAGTCAATATCAGAAGATGAATATGAGAGAGCTAGATGACAAGAGACTTAGAAGAATGTTTCTCTTAGAGCAGCATGTGAAAATCGCTGTGGCAACAGGGAGTATGAAGGCATTCAGCAGTCAGAAAATAACATTGTGGCTGGTGTCTGGTCTCTGAAAAGACAAGTTGAATCTAAGGCTTCAGAATTTGGATCTTATTCATAAAATCTGCATGAATCACTGAAGAGATTTAGGCAGTTACATAACAAAATCAGATAATCCCATCTGCACTGTAAACTAGTGACTGCTCCAGATTTGTAGTAAATTCTGAAAGACTGCTTCTAATAAGGCTGATTTTCTTTCACTTGAATATCTTGTTTGTGAAATATTTATTGTGTTGTTGCACTCACCAGAAACACACACTGGTGACTGTTGATTTGATATGTGGCTTGTGCACAGGGAGGACATTGTTAGAAATGTTGTGAATAATCCCTAAATATTTGCAATTAATCAATTAGTGATGACTGTACAAATGTAAAATCAGTAGCAAAGCAAAAAGATAAATATATAAACTTTTGTTGTAATTCATAAAATTTTACACTTTATAATGAAGAGAATGAAGCTATATTGGAACTCTCTGCTACATATAATATTGTCCTTTGGATAACTCAACTGACAAACATCACCCAATATTTCTTCCATTTTTGATGATAATAATAATGTTATCAACCACCAGTTTTTCATGGCAACTGTTCTTGCTACTTAAATACTTTATATAGATTTTTCTCAAAATAATAATACTGAGTAGTCATTTTTAACCCTACTTATAAGATGAGAAATCTAAGATTCAGAAAAATGAAGTGTCTTGCCCAAGTCTCACAGGTAATAAATAATGGAATAGGCTTTTCCAATAACATTCCATGTGTATCCACAGGAAGTATGCTTCCTGGATTCATTGATTTGCCTCCTTTCAAGTATTTTGTAAAGCAAAAGCCATATATTTCAAAACCTTTTCTATAACAAATGGAATGTAAGTCACAAAGAGGTTTATAAAGTGGCGTTTCAAAAGCCTACTTTTCATCCCATTTCTCTCCATCAGGCTCTCTACTTTGGATGAAGTAATTCATACAGAGAAAATATAGTAACCTATGCTGTCATTAATAAGTAAATGGACCTTTAGAAGTGAGCAATTTTTTCCTTCCTGCCTATCAGTTTGACAAGGCCAACTATTTAACGGCCAATTTGTTATATGTCTAAAATTTATCTTACGGGTATAAAGTTTGGAAAAGATGAATAGAATGAAAGGCACGTGATTTGCAAGTGAAGCAAGACAGAAGCACACAAGGTAATGAAACAAACCATGTTGTATCCTGCAATTAAAAGGAAGTAATTGAGTATTTCATGGTTATCTCAATAATTCTATTGTCTATATTAAAGTTGAGATTGTATTCACAATTGCATGATATCTCTCTTACTCTGTGCTTGTTAATATGATTCCTAGAATGGAATATTTCTTGCTGGCACTTCACTCTAGGGTAATAGAGACTTTTCTCAGATTTGGCAATGGATTTTAAAAGCTGCAAGTGATAAAATGTATTGACTTGTCATCTAATGATATTCATGGTCATAAACTAGGCAATATTCCCAAAGAGAAAAAATACCACATTTTCTCGCTCTTGATTCCTTTTTTATTAGAAGAAATACAAATAGTGCTTTTAAAAATGCAGTTTTAAAATTATACTTCAGCCTTTGCCAGTAGACTTTCCAGGAAATGACCAATTGCAGACATGATAACTAAACAAGACAGAAAATGCAGAGTTCATTTCAGCAATGTCAATGAATGCTTCTTTTTGACAATAAATAATGACAGATGGGTACCTTATTAGTGACAGTTGCAAACTAAAATTGTCTGACACTTAAAAAGTGCACTTCCCTAATGACATGAATGCCCTTTTCTGAAAATTATTTGGATATCATCTTTTTAAAATAAGACTTTAAATGTGCATGCTAAATGAGTTCTTTTCAGAAGGAAGATCTCAATTTAATTATACAGACATAAGCAATCCATAATTGTCACAGCATATGTCCTTACAAAGATAACAATGCTTGTTATCTTTTTTATATCATTTTTATATCATTGACATGTGATAAAATTTAAGAATCCATTCATACAATAAGTAAAAATAGGAACAATATGACACATTACAGAAAATCATCAAAGGGGGATAGAGAGCTAATGATTGCAAGATAAATAGTGAACAATGAATGGCATGATTTTTGTTAAGGATGGTTATTAATCCTTCCTTACTTGATTTAATTCATTCATGCTCTTACATTTCAGAGTCCTAACCTACAAATATATATTGAGGTTAGAAAAATTTATTTTCCCTTTGCAACTCAGTGAGATCTAGTTTCAAAATAAAGAATAAAAAAATAGGGCTGGGGGTGAAGCTCGAAGGTAGAATGTCCCTGGGTTCAATATCCAGTACTGCAAAAGAAAAAAAGTAAAGTAAAATAAAAATAAACTCAGGTTTCGATTCTGAAAGATCTGTGTTTTGTAACTGTTCTTCTCTCAGCAAGTCTCAAGCAGTTTCTTTACTTACTTTTCTACTGGTGATATCACTAAGAAGTCAAGAAAATGTTATAATAATTTTAGAATGATGTCATGATTTAACTATTAATTATATACCCATATAAGCTTGTGTAACTTGCAGATGCTATCTTTCCATCTGGTCCAATGGAAATAGTGTCCGGCTCTATATAAAACTGTCTCCTTCACTTGCACCCTCCTGCTTTTTCCCTTCTGTCTTCTCAGGGAGTTTTGAACTGCCATTTATATCTATTCCTCTTATGCTATGTCAAATGTTAAAGAAATTTGAAGAAAAGTATAAAGCAATGCCAATCTTCCCACTAATGTGTTTTACAAATAAACTTGAAGAATTCCATCTAGAATACCATGTTATACTTACAGTAGCCCTCTCTTATCCAATATTTCACTATATGCAATTTCAGTTAATTGCAGTCAACTCACGTCTGAACTGTTAGATGGAAAATTCCAAAAATGAGCAGTTCGCAAGTGTTAAATTTCTGCCATTCTGAGTACTATAATCAAATCTTGCAATGTCCTGCTCCATCCCACCCAGGGAATGAATCATCCTTTTGTTTAGTGTATCCATGCTATGTATACTACCTACCCATTACTCACTTATCAGCCTTTTGGTTTTCAGGCGAACTCTCATGTTATTTCAGTGACTTTATTTAAGAAACCCTTGTTTACTTAAGAATGGTCCCAAGGCACAAGAATAATGATTCTGGCCACTTTATTACAATATATTATTATACTTTTATTATTATTATTATTATTAATTTGTTACTATGAATAATTCTTAATTCTTAAATATTAGCAAAGATATGTGTGTCTAGAAAAAATATAGAATATATACAGTTTGGTACTATTCATAATTTTAAACATCTACTAGATATCTGGGAATGTATGCCCTATAGATAAGCAAGGAACTATAGTAATTCCTTGTATTGTCTACTTAGTCTCTCTTTGACTATTATAGTTAGTTTTTTCTTAATATAAAGCCCTGTTATTTTTGTTAATATATACATCAAATTTTTTCATTGATACATGTAATTATGCATATTGATGAAATTCAGGGTGATAGAAGCATATATACGCACAGTACTCACTTAGCCCCCTCCAGGTCCCCCGACTCCTCCATCCCTTCCTTCCCATGCTCAGCACAGTGACTGACATTGATATATTTGTGTATGTACATCACTGCCATTGAGCTGTTTCCCTCTTTCTGCCTCACCTCTCTGTAAATTTACTTTTATTTTAAATGAATTAATGAGTAAATATATTTAAATTTTTATCAATTTAAATTTCTACCCGACAAATATTACATATGACTCATATATGCAAACACTCTTTAGCCACTTCAAGCTTTCGAGCGACAGATGTTTCTGAGATCAAAATGTTTGGGTTCCACTCCCCTAGAGAATAGCAGAAACAAAAGAGAGAAAGAATATAAATATCTGAAACCGTTTCCCACTAGTTTACAGTGCTCATGCAGTTAGATTAGACATAAGTAGAGCAGTACACTTGTCTAATCTACTGAATATGAGATTTATTTTTTATAACAACATGTAGTTTGCCCTTAACAATGCAGTCTGTAATAGAGACCTTCCCATGTAGTCAATGTCATTATTTGAGTACACACTCTAAGTTAATGTTACTGGGCTGAGTAAGGATACAAATAAAAAGGACAAACACATTTCTTGCCCTCATTGTACCTAGAGAGACTCAATTACCATTTAAAATGCCAAGAAAAGAAATTCAGAAGATGGTAACAAAAGGCAAGAGCATATACGTTTTGAAGCAAAAGAATGAAAAGAAGCCTCTCAGAGCAAGTGACATTTAAAATAAGACACAAAAAGTTGAGAAGGGATTATGTCTAAGAACTGAACTGGAAGATGGGATAATAGAAATGAGAAAAAGAGAAAAAGTGCCAGATATTATTCCAGAAAATAGGAACAGTATGGATCAAAGATTAAAAGATATATTTTTTTACGTATATCATGTGCTTTAAAGAGATTCCATCTCCCCCCATCAAGCATGGGATTGAGCGAGGGGGAAGGATTGGGATGGGGATTGGATAAAGGTTCATTGGACGATGTGCACTTGGATATCCTACAATGCACCAATAAAAATATATTTTAAAAAGTTCAAAAGCTAAAGCAGGTATGTTGGTGTACTTCTTTAATTCTAGTATTTGGGAAGCTGAGAGAGGAGGATCATAGGTTTGAGGCCAGCCTTAGCAACTTAGTGAGAACCTGCTTTAAAAAAATAAAATACGAAAGGGCTGGAAGTGTGGCTCAGAGGTAGAATGCCCGTGGTTGAATCTACGATACTACCAAAAGAAAAAACCTAAAAGGGGAAAAGTATAATTGAATATAATAAAATTGTAATTGGCGGGATTGGCAAAAGTGACATTTGGAGGAATAAGCATTGAATAAATAGAAAATGAATAAAATTAAGTTCTGTATGTTGGAATTTTTATCCTCTTATTAGTACATTGTAATTATGTCACAGTGAGGTTCAGTGTGATACAAACGTATATGCACATATCACTTGTTGTATTTCCTTCTGTATCCGACCCACCTTCCCGCTCCTCCCTTGTACATGTTGGTGAGATTGACAGTGATACCTTCATATATGGACATAGTATTATTTTAACTGGTTCCTTCCTCAGTTCTTTTTTTCTTCCTACCTCCCTCCCCTCCCAAAAGTCCTTTCCACTATTCAACTGATCTTTCCTCTCATTTATCTAAAGTCCCCTATGTTTTCTATTTTCTGTCTGTCTTCCACAAATAAGAGAAAACTTATGATCCTTCACTTTCTGAGACTGGCTGGTCTTAGCATCACATTCTCTAATTCCATCCATTTTCTTTCAAATGGCATAATTTTTTCTTTATGTCTAAGTAAAACTTTATTATTGTATGTACCATGTTATTCAATAAAACAGTCTGAGCAGGCCAGCTGCACTATCCACACTTATTTATGAAAAGCTCTCAACACGAATTATGAAAAATAGAGGGGAATAGGACCAGATGGAAAAAGATAATTCATTCTAATAAGCTTTAACTGTGGGTCAAGCTTCAGAGTTTCCAGTAAAGATTAAAATTGAAATGTAAGATTTGGTAAATTTTTAAATGTGGAAGATGGATCAAGATAGAAATCACAGATGCCTCTCTGGAGTCTGTCTCAGTCCACTAATTGGATGGTGAGACCATTCACTGAGAGAGAAACAGGATTGGGAGGCAGGTTGTCAAAGTAAATACTATGATCTAACTTTTGAACAAGAAGCGTTTCGTGGGATGGTAGACAAGGAAATGGAGCTGTCTGAAAGAAAGTAAATAATCATATCTGGAAAACGAGAGATGATATGATGTCATCTGCCTAATGATAGAAACTAAAGACCCAAAGTCAATTAATTATGAACGAGATTGACCAGAAGAGTGTGAAAATATAATCAAGGCACGACAGAGAACTTATAGTAACTCCAGAAACTGAGGTTCATATGAACTCTTAAACTGCTTCTTACACAAAGGCACTATTTCTTCTTTTATTTCTCTCATAGTATTATTTATCATGAACTCAACATATATTGTTTGTTTATGTGATCTGACTCTACTGCTAGAATGTAAATTCCATGATAACAAGAAATTTGTCAGTTTTTCAGTTCATTTTTAATCATAGGTAGAGTGCCTGAAAAATACCAGAATCTTTTAAGCCTTACTTCTTAAAAAAATGGTGTTATTAAAGATATCAAAGTGAGAACTACAAGGAAGATAAAGAGGAGGCAAAGAAGGAATAGAGAGAGGGAAGAAGGATAGAAGGAAGACAGAAAGGAAAGAAGAAAGGAAACTAAAAATAAAACATGTTTTATTGAAAAAGTGACATGAAGGAAGCCAATAAAAGGCATTCAAAGAAGATGTGCTCAACCGTATAATAATTACCCATGTGTATTTCTTTTATAATTTTATACTTATGTAGGACAGAACATAGAATAGACCCTCCACAAATATTGTGAATGACATGAATATATAAAGTATATGTTGGTTTTTCAAAAGTATTTTTTTCTTTACTGGGGATTGAACTAGGGACATTCTACCTCAGAGCTATACCCCCAGATCGTTTTTATTGTTTTTATTTTGAAGAAGAGTCTTACTAGGTTAATGAGAGTCTCACTCAGTTGCTGAGTTTGATCTCAAACCTGTGATCCTTTTATCTAAGCCTCCCAAGTACTGGGATTTCAGGCATACAGCACCACACTTGGCTAATGGTGCTTTTTAATATGCAAATCCATAAACAATGATCTTCACGAGTACTTGAAATACACAGAAATATTTTCTGATGAGTCAGAAAATTATTGAATTCATTACTGAAGTATAAACAACTGTGAACCATTAGCAATATATCATCCTGGCTATATCTTTGAGGAGAGTATCTTTTCTTGATTTTTGAGATTTTATTTTTCCTAGTTATAATGCCCCAATTTCAGACCCTATTTGATGTAGTCATAATACCACTGTTGCTTTTTACTTCCTTGTAGCCATAAAATGGACTCATGACCTAAACCGATTTATTAGGATCACTTTTCTCGAACTCTGAATTCCACACAAAAGTGATACCAAAATACTACCCCAAAAATCTGGAATTATTTCATTCCAACAGCTGTGTCCTTGATGGGCCTATAAATTACTTCTTTCTGGTTTGATCTCGAGAGCACTCCTCATTTCTGCCTCTTACATGATGGCCTTTTTTTTTTTTTTGATAGATCTTTTAATTCTATGACATTCGTCAACCCTTCTTACACTTTCAAATTTTTGCTTATGCTGGCGAGACTCCTTTTCAGACTTGTAACTAGAAAAAGCAAACGGATCCATCATCTTTTAAAAAATGACAGTAAGAACTTTCTCCAATATTACAAGAGGTATTGCTACTAGAAAATAATAAAAAATTTAAAAAGCACTGATAAATCCATTATATAGTTCCCATATTATAGGATATTTAGCTAGTATGCTTAAGGAGAAATGATCTACTTTTATTTTATTTTTTGATCCTGGGGATTGAACTCTGGGACATTTTAACTCCAAGCTACACCCACCAACCTTTTTTAGTTTTTAGATTGAATCAGTGTCTTGTTAAGTTACTAAGGGTATCAAAAAGTTCCTGAGGCCTGCAATCCTCCTGTCTAGTCTCCCAAGTACTGGGAATACAGGTGTGCGCCACTATGCCTAGCTAATTTATTTTTTTAAATGACAATGCAAATCATGTTTCCTCTTATAATATTTTTCTAAGATCCATATTGGATAGCATAGAGATTTGCCAACATACAGAATAATCTAAATTTTGCATGATAATTTCAAAATTCTTACTGGAATTATTTTTAGCAGTATGTTGTATTTAATACAATAAGTATGGAATAAATGATTTATACACTGCAGACCACATTTTTTCATAAGTAGAAATTTGCAATATAGTTTAACCTGAAAGTATAGTTGTTCTTATATCCAAGTTTAATTAAAATTATCCTTTGAGAATATATAGACTTTTGATTTAAATATTAGTTAACTTGATATTTATATAACCATGGAAGGAACTGACCTAAGATGCACTGCACATGTGTTGTCACAAACACACACACCCCTACACACACACACACACACACACACACCACACACACACACACACACACACACACACACCTATACATGGGGCAGTTCAATATTGTAGATTGTAGCAAAAGTGCATTTAATCATGAGTACAGTACCAGAATTTTTAATCCAGAATACTGAAAAGTAATTCAAAGAATTCAGTGCCAGGATCCTTGGGTTTCTGCCCAGATCTGTCATTAAAAAGCTGAGGGATTTTATTAATGTCACTTGTCATTTAACCTTTTAGAACTTCTTCATTTGTTAAATTTTGGGTGGAGAGGAAGGTAGTAGTAAGATCATCTAAAAATCTCTTATTTATTACAATTATTCTATAGCATTTCTAAACAATATTTTCCTTAGAATCAATTCATAATTAGAAGTATCATCTGTTCCCATAAAAGGAGATTTCAGGAAAAATTTTAGGTGTCTAAAAAAGGTGTATAATTAGTTTATAGATAAGGAATGAATCAGGATATGTCATGTATTGTATTAACAAAAATTCATTCAGCCACATTCAAAATACCAATGGATAAGCATGATGAAAATATTAATGATTTCTCTGTTATAAATGTAGTCTTTTGACTATTTTACCCAATATTATTAACTTTGTATTAATATTTTATTACTACCATTTTGGAGCTGATTAGAAGTGACCAGTTTTTATTCAAGTAACAATATTATTAAATTAATGAATTGAAATAAAAACTTTCCTCAAGGTATAATTTATCTCTAATCACCCATTTGCGAATCATGAAAATAATTTAATATAAGATCTTATTGATTGCTATAAATATAAATGCTTAAAATATGTTTGAAATGGCACAATTTACTCATTTTAACCCTTTTCCCCAGTATATTTGTTAATTTGTATAAACATAACTAGGACACTAGAATAGAAGTATTCACAATGAACCTAATTTCTCTAAACTCTACATAGTGGAAGAAATTAAGTGACACATTTAAATGAGGATATTTACATACACCTGAAATATCTTTACAATATGAACTCAATAGGTTCCTAGTGTTGCAAAGAATAGGGTCCTGAAAGAATGGTTGTGATTTTGGAAAGATAATGATTAGACTTATGGAACACTTGGTTACCTTTTAAGAAAACCAAACATCATAAAACTTTGCTTCCAGACTTAAAAGAAATTAACATAGAATCCATTGATTTTTCTTATTAATTATTAAGCAGCAATCTTTTACACTTACTCTCCAAAATTTACTACAGCAATAGCAAAAGAAAATCTACCTTGTATATCTTTACATGTTTTAAAAATAGAAATTTAAATAGCAAATAATGGGGCACTAAAACATTTTAACCAGTTTGGTTTCAGAAATTCTGCAATAAAAACTAAATCAGATTAATTAATGATGTTTATAATGCATTTTAAATTTAGAATTAAATTTAGCAAGTAATTATTCTAAAACATGCAGTAAGTATATGTTAAAGAATGTATCACTATAATCAATCACCAGGTGTCTATTTGCTTTAAGAATGAGGCACATTCTAACATTTAACCATCTGCCAGTCAACATTATTTATTGAATACCTGCTGTGTATGGAATAGTTAACCTTAAAACAAATCAATCATACAAAAGTCAAAATTTTAATACCGAATGCAAGCAAATGAAAGCAATTACCTCAATTTATGTCCAACAGTGTAAGAAAAAGTTGCCTCATAATTTTATATTTCTCTTATTTTGGAACAAATCATTTGCCTATACTATGAAGTTCATAATATAGGTCTTTAATTAGAAGGTTGAAATATACAGGCAGCAAATATCTTTTCAGCAATTGTCTTGTAGCTAGGTTCATCTCACTAACTCCACAAAATTCTATAGTAGAGGAATTTTTCTGTACAACTGGAGTCAATAATTTAAAAATGAACACTGACACAACTACCTTTAAATAAGTGATATAACAACTTCCCTGTATCAAACAAAGCTGTTACCAGTGTTCTCAGTGACCATTATAAAGAAATTCTTCTTTAGCATCTTATTTAAATGCAGGCATTGTATTATATAGTTTTTGGAAAATATCATAAAACATTTTGTATACTATGTAAGTATTAACTACTATAATTCATCAAATTACCAACCATTGATACCATAACTCACTTACAATGATATTTTGTATTTTTTTCGGTACTAGGAATGGAACCCAGGGGCATTCTACCTCCGAGCTACACACCCAACCCTATTTCTTATTCTTTATTTTTAAGTAGGATCTCTTGAGTCAGAAAGGGCCTCACTAATAGTAAGTAGCTGAAGCCGTCCAGGAACCGTGATCCTCCTGTCTCAGCCTCCCAAATGCTGGGATTACAAGCATGCACCACCACACTCGGCTTTTCTTTTTTGAAATATACTTTTAGCTGGACTTAGTGGTGCACTGTAGTAATCCCGGTACTTGGAAGGTTGAGACAGGAGGATCACAGCCTCACAGCCAGCCTCAGCTACTTAGTGAGGCCCTCCACAACTTAGTGAGACCCTGTTTCCAAATAAATAATAAAAAATAGGGCTAGGGGTATAGCGTGGAGGTAGAATGCCCCTGAGTTCCATCCCCAGTTTTGACAAAAAATCAAATACACGTTTACTGGTGTATTATAATTATATATCATACTTAGGTTCAGAATGATATTAAAATATATGCACACAGCATTTGGTTTATTTCCCTCCATATTCTGCCTCACTCCCTTCCCTTCACACACACATTATTGAAATTGGTATTGATAATTTTATATATGTACATACAATTTTTGAACTACTTTCTTATCAAGTCTTCTTTCCTCCCAACCTCCCTCCCCCAAACCTCCTCTATCACTTCACTGGTCTCTCTCCTCCTTCATCTGAAGTCTCCCTTATTTCGCAATTTCTCTCTAGCTTTCACATATGAGAGAAAACATACAAACCTTTACTGAGAATGACTAATCTCATTTAGCATACTGTTCTGTAGTTCCATCCATTTTCCTGAACTGACTTGACTTTGTTCTTTCTGGATGATTAAAATTCCATTGTATGTATATGCCAAAGTTTTGATGTTCATTTATGTGTTGACAGTCACCTCGGCTACTTCCATAATTTGGCTGTTGTGTATTGTGCTACTAAAATCATGGATATGCATGTATAACTATAATGTTCAAAGTAAATGATTTCATTTACTTTGGAAAGATGTCCAAGAATGGGCATATGATGGTTTGGGGAAACCATTTTCCAGTCTTAGGAATTTCCACAGGGGCTGTAGTAATTTGAAATTTCACTAACCATGTTTCCCTACATTGTTTGAGATCTTGATGATTGTTATTCTAGCTGGAGTTAGATGGAATCTTAGTGCTATTTTTGTTATTTTGATTTGCATTTACATAATTGATAATTATGTTGAACAGTTTTAATATTTATTGGCCATTTGTATTTCTTCTTTTGTCTATTCAGTTCAATTACTAATTTTGATTACTTTTAGCATGATTCAAAATTCTTTATATATACTTGATAATAGTCCTCTATCTCAAGAGGTGCTGATAAATATTTTATCCACTGTTGTAGGCTCTCTCTTTAGACTTTCACTGGCTTTCTTTGCTGCAAAGAAGTTTTTAAATTTAATGCCATCCTATTTATTAATTTTATTTTAAGATCTTGAGCTTTGGGTGTCTTATTAAGGAAGTCTCTACCAGTGCCTATATTTTGGAGAGTTGGTTCTGTGTCCTCTTCTAGTATCTGCAGTGTTTCTGGTCTAATTTTTTTGGCTTTGGTCATCTTGAGTTTATTATTGTGCAGGGAGAGAGACTGGGATTCAATTCAATTCTTCTAAAAACATTTTTTCTCTTTTAAAAATAGTGTGCTTAGCCAGGTGTGGTGGCACAAGCTTGTAATCCCCACTCTTGGGAGGCGGAGACAGGAGGATCGTGCAGGTTCAAAGCCAGCCTTGCTGGCTTAAGAAACCCTGTTTCCAAATAAAAATATTAAAAAATAGGTCTGGGAGTTTAGCCTGGAGGTAGAAGGGCTTCCAGGAACCCCAGTACCACCAAAAAAAAAAAGTGTACTTAATTACACAGAATTGTTTGTTTAATTTTTGTTATCTTTATTTTAATTTTTGTCATATTTTAATTTGTGTCATAGTTGTACATGTATGTGACATTATTTTTTTTGGACAGTTCTAGCAATGGTTATTTATGTCTTATGTACATACTAGGTATAGTATCATGTCATCTGCAAGTAAGGATAATTTTAGTTCTTCTTTTTCTTTTTGCACTCCTTTGGTTTTCTTCTCTTGACATATTGCTCTGGCTAGAGACCCAAGTACTATATTGAAAATAGTGGTGATAATGGACATTTTTGTCTTATTCCTGTTTTTAGGAGAAATTCTTACAGTTTTTCCCTGTTTAATATGATGTTGGCTGTGGGTATATTATCTTTATGATGTTGAGGTATGTTTTTCTATTTTTATTCTTTGCTTTATGCATAAATGGATACTGAATTTTTTCAAATGCTTTTTGGCATCTATTGAACTTATCATATGATTTTTGTCTTTGGTTCTGTCTATGTGATGAATTACATAGATTTTCTATGTTGAACCAGTCTTGCATCCCTAGGATGAACCCTACTTGGTTATGGTATATGGTTTTTTTTTTTTTTTTTTTTTTTTTGGTGGTCTTGTTTTTAGTGTCTGTTTTTAGTGTCTCTTTGGCTGATTTTATAATTCTTTTTTTAAAAGTCCACTACAGTCTTTATTTTAGTTTAGTTTAGTTTTGTGGTACTAGGGATGAAACCCAGGGGCTTTTTTTTTTTTCTTTTTGGTGGTACTGGGGTTCCTGAAAACCCTTCTACCTCGGGGCTACACTCCCAGACCTATTTTATATATTTTAATTTGGAAACGGTCTCTTAAGCCAGCATGGCTGGCTTCAAACCTGCACGATCCTCCTGTCTCTACCTCCCAAGTGCAGAGATTACAAGCTTTCGCCACCACGCCTGGCTCTTGATGTGATTTTGAATGCATGTTGCTAGTATTTTTTAGAAGTTTTGCATCAACAATCGAGGCCTATAGTTTTCTTTACTTGAGTTGTGTTTATTTGGTTTTGAGATCGATGTGTTGTTGGCTTTGTAGAAATTATTTGGGAGAGTCCTGTTTGTATTTCATGAAATAGATGAAGGAGTATTGGTATTAGCTCTTCTGTAAAGGTTTTATAAAATTCAATTGGGAAACCATCCGGCCCTGGGCTTTTGTTTGATGGTAGATTATTGTTGCTTTAATCTCTTTGATTGCTATTGGCCAGTTTGAATTTTTAATATCTTCTTGGTTCAATTTAGGAAGGCTGTGTCTAGAAAATTGTCAATTTCTTCTAAATTTTCCATTTTGTTTGAGCGTAGTTTTTCTCAATACATGTTAGATTTCTTATTCTGCTACCATCTTTAGTCTAAAATAATTGAATGTAAGCCAGATGTGATGGTGCATGCCTGTAATCTCAGTACTTGGGAGGCTGAGACAAGATAATCACAAGTTTTCAGCCAGCCTCAGCAACATAGTGAGGTCTTCCTCAAATTAAAGATATTTACTTAATTATATTTTAGTATGAGTTAGGATAAAAGGAAAGAAGAAATGGAAGAAAATGAAAGGAAAAAGGAAGAGATTGAGTTTCCTGAAATTTTAAAGTATTTTTAATGTACAAAATTAAATATATATAGGCAACAGAAAGAAAACCTATAGATTAAAGTAATTTTTGCCAAAGATCTAAATTATATGGTTTGAATTACCATGTTCTCCAAAGATATAAAATCCATAAGTAAAACTAAGCACCCAGGCAAATAAAAATCCTCTAATATACTGTATTATGATACTGGAGAATAAACAATTTGTATCTTAAATTATAAGATTAAAATAAAAATGTATCAACTATAATAACTTATTAATGGATAATGATAAGCAGCATAAAAGTTTATAAATTGAGACATCAACATTCAGGATGTGAGGGAAATGGACATTGTGCAGTGATTTAAAATGATTTTCTCTATCAAATGTTATTTATTTAAAATAATATGGTATAAATATAATATTTTTATTAACCACAATAAAAACATAACAGTAAAATTAAAAATCAATGAAGTCAAAACATATTGCTAGAAAACATCAACTGCAAAAGAAGACACTAAAATAGGAAGAAAGGAAAAAGTATCTACAAAAACACTTAGAAATTGCATAGAAAAGTGGCAGAAGTAAGTTTCTATGTGCTAATAATTTAATGCAAATAGATTAAATTCTGATTAAAGGGTATAGAGTATTGTACTACTAACAAACAACTCATTTCACTGTAAGGATGTGCATAGAATGAAAGAGAATGAATGGAAATTTATTCTATACAAATTTAACTAAAAAAGAGCAAACTTACCTATACTTACATTATATAAAATAGACTTCAAGTAAAACAGCTATGTAAAGGAACATACAAGGTAATGATATGGTCATAATATAATGATAAAAAAGTCAGTACAGCAAGACATTATAAGAATTTTACATGCAACCAACATGGCGGCACCAATACTTCAGCACCCATGTTCTTTTAATTTTTTTTTATTGGTGCATTGTATTTATACATTATAATGGGATAAAAAAAAAACTTGTGTAGACTGCACTCTAGATGAAGGGGACCTATTGGACTGTTATAGAACTTGCTATCCAACAGTTGGAGAATATACATTCTTTTCCACTGCACATGGAACAATGTCCAGGATAGATCATATTTTAGGTAACAAATCTGAATAAATTCAAAACAATTAAAATAATTTTAAGCATCTCTTTTGACCACAATGGAATGAAACTATAAATCAGTAAGAGGCAGAACTGGAAACTATATATTTACATGAAAATTATACAATATACTGCTGATTTTGGGAGGGATTTGCATGTGTATGTGTGTGGGGGAGTACTGGGGATTGAACCCAGGGAAACTCTACCACTGAGTTATACTCAAGTCATATTTTACTTTTTTCAATTTTTATTTTCTTGCTAAGTTACTTCACACTGGCCTCGAGTCTGGGATCTTCCTTTCTCTGACCTCCGAAGTAATGAGATTACAGGCATGTGCTACAATACTTGCCTTCATTGAAGAAATTAAAAGAGAATACAAATTAGTAGAGAAAAAGAAAAAAATGTATCAAAACTTACAGAATAAAGCAAAAGCAATTATTTTTATGATTTTTTTTTTTTTGGTGGTACTGGGGTTCCTGGAAGGCCTTCTACCTCCGGGTTACACTCCCAGACCTATTTTTACATTTTTATTTGGAAACAGGGTCTCCTAAGCCATTGCACACGGCTGCCTTCGAACCTGCGCGATCCTCCTGTCTCTGCCTCCCAAGCGCGGGGATAACAAGCATGCGCCACCACGCCCGGCTCTTTTTATAATTTAACTATATTTTTTTTATTGGTGCATTGTAATCATACAAGGTGTTGAAGTTCAGGGTGATAGAGGAATCCAGTTTCCTCTTCCTTCCCATCTTCCCATGCTCAGTACAGTGATTGAATTTAATAATTTTGTGTATTACATCATGACCATTGTGGTGTCTTCTTCTCCCCAATCCTGTCTTCTTCATTAAGTCTTCCTTCTTCCCTCAGCTAAGGTTTCTCCTCCTTTGTCTGGAGTCCCTACTATGTCCCAATTTCTCCCTAGCTTCTGCATATGAGGGAGAGTATCTAGCTTTTGACTTCCTGTGACTGACTAATATATGTAGAACTCAAGAAACTTACTGCCAAGAAAAGAAATAACACAATCAAAAAATGGGCAAATGAACTTAAGATACTTCATAAAAGAAGAAATAAATACAAATGGCAAATAAATATATGAAAAAAGGTTGAACATCATCAGCAATCAGAGAGATGCTAATCAAAACTTTCCTGAGATTTCACCTAAACCCAATTAGAAAGTCAATCATTAAAAACGTAAACAATAACAAATGCTGGTGAGGATGTGGAAATGTAGAAATGCTAATACAGTGTTGGTAGGATTGCAAATTAGTGCAATTGATTTGAAAAACAGTGTGAAACATCCTCAGAATAACAGGAATGAGCCTACACTATGATCCAGCTTTACCACACTTGAGTAACTACCCAAAAGAATAAACATCAACCTACCAGAGTATGCATACCTATGTTTACAGCTGCGCAATTCACAATTTCCAAACTAGGCAATCAGCAGAGATGTTCATCAACAGATGAATGAATTTCAGAACTATGGGATATCTACACAATAAAATTCTACTCAGCCATAAAGAAGAACAAAATTATTGGGTTATCAGATGAAGGGGGAACTGTAGTAAAATATATATAACAGGGGGAACTGTAGTAAAATATATATAAAATATATATAACATAAAATATATTAAATTTTAATATAATTTAAATATAGGGCTACAGTGGTATATACACTGTTTTATAACAACAAACACATAACTCTTTTCAACTTGCAAAACTAAAACTTGGTGTTCATTAAAAAGCAACTTTCTAGCCGGGCGTGGTGGCGCACGCTTGTAATCCCCGCGCTTGGGAGGCTGAGACAGGAGGATCGCACGGGTTCGAAGCCAGCCTCAGCTACTTAGTGAGGCTCTCAGCAACTTAGTGAGACCCTGTTTCCAAATAAAATATTTAAAAAAAGGTCTGGGAGTATAGCCCAGAGGTAGGAAGCCTCTGGGTTCCACCCCCAGTACCACCAAAAAAAAAAAAAAAAAGCAACTTTCTATTTTCTCATAACCCAATAATTGTCCACTGTAGAACTGTATAAAATGCTAAAATTTGAACACTAATTTTCCATGATTTCATAAATCTGTGAAAACCCATTTTTTAATTCATGTAATCAATCTTCCATTATATCTTCTTAGCATATTTAAGTTTAAAATATATATTTTTAGATATTCTATTCCCTGCAAAGTATTATCACCTTTAAATCCATTTTAATGCTGAAACTTAGACAATGGCAAGGAGCTGCTTCAACTTATGAATAAATAGGAACAAAAATGAATTTTATGAATACTAAAAGAATACAGATTGCTTAAGTATGGCTACCACTTTATTTCAGTAATTATTAATCAGTGATAAAACCTAAAACTAGCAAGCATTGCATTTTCAATGGAAATAAAGTTAATTAAAACATTTATTGTTTATTTTTATTTTACCATAGGAAAAATCAAACCACTGTATTAGTTTACTAACACAGCCATGAAAAAATATCACAAACATTGTGACTAAAAATATCACATATCTATTACCCTCCAGTAACCAATGTCATAAGTCCAATCTAGGTGTTAATCAACAGATGAATGGATTACAAAACTATAGGAGAGTTTTGGAATTCTACTCAGCAATAAAGAAAAAAATTATGTCATTTGAAGAAAAATGGATGGATCTGGAGAACTTCTGTTATGTGGATTAGCCAATCACAAAACGTGAAGGATCATATGTTTTCTCTCATACCCAGAAGCTAGGGAGTAATCAGGATACCAGAGGGACTTCATACAATGGAGAAGAAACTCCAGTGGAGCCAGAAAGATGGTGTAGGGGAAGGAGTAGGGAGAGGGAGGATCAGTGAAGGAATCACTTCAATCACTTCTACTGATTTATATATGTGAGAATACCAATGTCAATCTCAATATCATGTATGTGAAAAGGGGGAGTTGGGAGTGAGTCAAGGGAAAGCCCACGGAGTATTGTATGCATGTATGTCACTATCACTGGGAACCTGTATT
Source organism: Muscardinus avellanarius (assembly GCF_963383645.1). Taxonomy (NCBI): domain Eukaryota; kingdom Metazoa; phylum Chordata; class Mammalia; order Rodentia; family Gliridae; genus Muscardinus; species Muscardinus avellanarius. The sequence continues at coordinate 20,707,308 of NC_137792.1, read as the reverse complement.
ATGATGTGAGGCTATAACACACAAATAAATGTAAAAAAAGAAAAAAAAAAGAAAAAAACCGAGGTTGTAAGGCAGAGAAAGGAAAAAAAGATTTTCCACAGTTAAGCACTACTTTGACAACATGTATCTTTATTGCTATTACCGCATGAGTCTATGAAATTCTTCAAAACCAAAAATTTAAAAAAGAAGTCCAAAATGGGTCTTCCTGGGCTAAAATCATGCAGTTGGGAGGGCTGAATTCTTTTCTGGCAGTTCTAAAGTACAATCTGTTACTTGCTTTTTGCAGCTTCTGGAGGCTGCTTGCGTTTTTTGGCTTATGATCCCCTTTAATGTTCAAAGTCAGCAGTTGCATCACTGTAGCCTCTGATTCCAGCACCACATCTCCTTCCTTCCTCTTCTTACCTCTCTTTATACATATAAGGACTTTTGTGGTTATGTTGAATACACATAGATCATACAGGATGTTCTTTTCATATCAAGGTCAGCTGATTATTGATCTTAAATGCATCTGCAACATTTACTTGGCTATGTCAGCTCACATCTTTGCACCTTTCAGGGATTATGATATGGCTCTTGTTGGAAGTGAGGACATTATCAGTCTGAAAGAAAGTCCATAGGTCTTCCAAAAGATATTCATGGGTGTTGATACACTATCGCTAAACAATCATCACGTGACTTGGATGGTTTACAATCAAGATGTTCGAGTGACAAACAGACCTAGAAAGATTAAACACATAATTAGGGAGAAAAAATATTTTAAATTACTTTTATCCTAATCAAATTCTGTTAGTTGCATACTTTTTAAATCAAGTAGAGACCTAAGAACTTTCCCTATTTTTACAGATGGCACTAATGAATTGATAACCCCACCGAACATCATGCCATATCCTTTAAATGAGCATGTCAATCACCTTGCTTTGTTCCCCCAATGGGAAAAGAAGAAGCAAAATAAACTTTTTCTTAACCTTTAAAATATTCTCAAATGCAATTATGTATTTCCCCAAACAGTGCCAACTTTCATTTCTAAGCCTATACTTTCCTGCCTATGTCCAGACGTAACAGTTTTTATGCTCTGAGCTCTTTTTATTGGTGCTTGTTCACCCTGTTGAAGAGTTTTAAATTTGTTTAATAATGGAAATTCCTAACCATAGCAATTTATAATTCATTTTTCATACTCTCCTCAAAACTTTCAAGTCCTATTATACCCAGTCGCCCATTAATATCAACATCCTTGTAAAGTTAAGTGACCAGTTTACCCCAAATTCATAAAAAGGGTAGAAAAAGAATTTAAATGACTTTGCCTTTAGTTAAGTTACTAAAGTCACAGAAGAAGGTCCTTATTTCTTTACCATGTCCATAATAGTAATAGGATAACACAAATGTGAAACTCACACGAAACTATAGCTTGTTTTAAACATAAAGCAAATATCAATATAAATTCTTTACCACAGAAAGAGAAAAATAAGTAATTTACCATCATTACTGTAATTTTAGGCAAGATTTATGGAAGCATATTGGTAGGAAACATCACCATTAACTAAGAGTATAGATTTCGGGAAGAAATTTGGCTTATGTCTCTTTTATCTCACAACTGTATGATGACTCGGGACAATTTTCTGAGCCTTGGATTCAACACGTGTAAATTGTGGATTGCAATAATAGCAGCTACTTCACAGAGTTGGTACAAGAAATAAGTAAAATGAAAATGTACTCAGCATATCGAGTAATTCTTGGTATATTCTCATATATAGCCCCATTTCTTGTGTTTTCAATATAGAATCATGGAATAATTGAGTGTTCACAATGAACCAGTCATCCTAATATGTGCTTTAATATGCATCTTTAATAAACTGCCTTGGTATATTATCTTTGAGTTGTAATTTTTGCCTCTTATTGGACCTAGTAGAAATAGATTAGTTAAGTAAAATTTTTTACTAACTCACTCAATATTTAGTTTTTTAGTATTGAGGTTAAACCCAGGGGCATCCTACTGCCAGTCTACCCACAACCCAACCTTTTTATTTTTTTATTTTGATACAGAGTCTTACTACTTAATGAAGCTGGCCTTGAGCCTATAATCCTCCTGTTTCAACCTCCCAAGTACTTGGATTAAAAGTATGTGCCATCATACCTGGCTTTGGGAAATATTTTAAATCTAAATTATAAAATGTATTTTTTCTACAAATATATGAAACAACTTAGTGGTTGGATGTTATTATTGTTGGATCATTTTTATGATAAATCCAGCTATGCAGAGGCAGAATGACCAAAGAACAACAATTTATGTTCACTATATCTTTTCTGCCCATAATTTTATATTAATACCATATATGGTAAGCACGGGTTTGTATACTCTTTATGATATCCATCTGATACTTCATCTTTGACCCTCTAGTGAATACTAAAGATATCACTGAAATAATGAAATTTTAAAAAGAGTAAAGATAAAGAGTGTCCAAGAGGGCCGGGCGTGGTGGTGCACGCTTGTAATCCCCACGCTTGGGAGGCAGAGACAGGAGGATCGCGCAGGTTCGAAGCCAGCCGCGTTGGCTTAAGAGACTCTGTTTCCAAATACAAAGTATAAAATAGGTCTGAGAGTATAGCTTGGAGGTAGAAAGACCCAGGTTCCACCCCCAGTACCACAGAAATTAAAAAAAATAAAGAATAAAAAATATAGGACTAGGGTTGTAACTCATAGGTAGAATGCCCCTAGGTGCAATCCCTAATACCACAAAAAAAATAATAGTAACATGCTGTCAAGACTCGCAACAACCTAGTGAGACTCTGTTTCAAAATAATAAAAGAACTGGGATATAGCTCAGAGGTAGAATGCCTCTGAGTTCAATTTCCAATTAAAAAATTAGTATGACTTTCATTATCTGGCATAGGACAAAGAGAAGATGGAGCAGGTACACAAAGAAAAATTAGAACCTCACTTTTAAATATATTATGCTTGAGGTATGTATTAGATGATTATTTAAAAGACTTAGAAATAGAAGCCTAGAGTTCAGAAGCAAGATTTGGACTAGAGTTACATATTTGTTAGTAACTGCATTAGATCATCAAAATAAAAAGTACAACATAAATATAAGAGGTCACATATCTGAATTCTGGAGTGTACTAGTGTTTAGAGGTCTGGGAGAAAAAGCAGCTCCTAAAGACACTAGAAACATGTGGTAAAGCCTGATGGGGTGGGGAATGCTTGTTATCCCAGTACTTGGTAGGTTGAGACAGGAGGATTGTAGGTTCGCAGACAGCCTCAGCTACTTAGTGAGGCACTCTGAAAAATAGTGAGACCCTGTTTCAAAATAAAGAATAAAAAATTGGGCTGGGTGTATAGCTCAGAGGTACAAGGCCCCTTGGGTTCCATCCACAGTACCACCAAAAAAAAAAAAAAAAAAAAAAGAAAAAATGAAGAAGAAGAAGAAGAAGAAGAAGAAGAAGAGGAGGAGGAGGAGGAGGAGGAGGAGGAGGAGGAGGAGGAGGAGGAGGAAACATGTGGCATAGAATATTAAAAAAAAACTTGAAAAAATGTATTGCCTCTCTTTAAATGCTGGTCACTTAATTTTTCATTAGCTTACAAACTTTGAAAATGTAGAAATGACTATACTATGTTAGAATAAATCAACAGGCCATTGGGCCATATTTGAAAATATTAAATGTTAAAAAGAAACAGTTAAGAGTGGAAGTGTATGAAAATGTAGACTTCTAAAAAGAAAGAAAAAACCCTATATAGTTTTACTTACCATATATGCACATACAATAAAAATATAAGAACATGGCAAATCATATGCATTACTGAGATTTTGTTTAGGGAATTTAACTAAACAAAACATGGCTAGAAAGAAAGACTATGTGGACCAATAATGGTGCTTCATGTTGTTTCCGAGTTGCATTAAGGTTCAATTTTTTCCTGCCTGCCTGCCTGCCTGCCTGCCTGCCTGCCTGCCTGCCTGCCTTCATACTGGGGATTAAAACCATAGTGTTTAAACTGCAAGCTACACCCTAACCTTATTTTATGTTTTTATTTTGAAACAGAGTCTCTGTAGTTTGCTGAGAGCCTCACTAAATTGCTAAAACTGGCCTTGAACATATGATCCACTCACTGTCTCAAGTGGGATTACAGGGATTATAAGTGTAGGCCACCATACCTGTTTTCAATTTTTAATTTCAAATACTTTCTTTAGATGAGGATAACCTTTAGTTTCAATTGATTCAGAAATGCCTGGGAGGAAGAAAACACTAGAGGTTTTCATTGTCATATGTTAATACAGTCTTGAAATATGGCTCCAATGTTTACTTTATGGCATAGTGTCAGGCTTATGTCTCCCTGTGTTCATGCTTCTTGATAGGACGTAGGTTATCCAGGGCTCAGTGTCAATTGTTCTAAAGGGATTCTGAGTTTCATTAAATTTAATTAAGTTGACACAATGTTTTATTTCATCTGTTGAGATTGATGGATTTGGCCTAAAATAAGTTTAAAGTGCAAATACTTTTTGCCATATAGTAAAATCAGAATGACAATAAATACACAACTTTAAATAGCACCTTGAAATCTCTTCTATGAGTAATTTGTGGTTATATATATTCTAAGTTCTATTAAAAAAATCCTGCATTTTTCTTTTTCTTTTCTTTCTTTTTTTCAATAGGGGAAACATTACCAAGATGGGTTTTTTTTTGTTATTTTCTGCATTGTAATTTCATATCATATTGGGATATAGAATATCAGAGCTCCTAGTGCCCTTCTCAAAAGTATTTCAGTTCATAATACATAGGAGAAAAGAAATAGAGATTGTGAAGGCTATTCTATCAGGATCCAAGCAGATTTTACAGCATGATACAGAATGCAGATGGAATATTTCATAAACATGTTCATCCATTAATTACTTCATTCATCAACAAATATGTACTGAGTATCTACTATAATACTACTATACTACTATCATTCTTCTTGACAACACACAAGTGAAGAGAAAAAGCGTTTTGCCTTCATGGAGTATACACTGTAGAAGTAAGGTAAAAATGAATAAGAAAGTTACATTTACCGAGTGTAAAAATGATGTAGGGGACAACAATAAGAATTGAAGGGTTTATATTTAGGTCTTTTATCTATTTTGAGTTAATACTTGTATTGGGATTAGGTAAGGGTCCAATTTTATTCTTTTCCATGTAATTATTATTTTTCAACAATATTTAGTTAAAAGATTATTATTTCCACCACCAAATGTTCGTGGAAACCTTGTCAAAAATAACTTGACAATATAGGGAAGAATTTAGCTCTAGGCTTGTATTTAACTCCAATGGTTTATATATCTGCCTTTAGAACAGTACTACACTGGTTCAATTATTGTAGCTTTATATGGTTTGAGATCAGAAAATATACATCTTCTAGCATTGTTCTTTTTCAAGATCGTTTTGGGTATCTAGAGTCCATATTCCATATTAGGATAGATTTTTTTCTGAAAAATAAATATATAAATATATGATAGTTTCACCTAAAAAAACAGAAAAAAATATCTTCTGGTAAGAAAGAAAGCAAAAAGAAATAATGAAATGTTATCTTTAAGTCATCAAAAGCTTGGTATCAGACAAATGAAACTGTTATGTGATATTATCATTTTTAATTTTGGATAAATTGCTATAATACTAGATGTCAACCACTAAGCCAAGCATGGGAAGGAGGGATGGGGAGAGACTGGGGTGGGGATCGGGTGGGGGCTGACTAGGTGATGTGTGCATGTATGTCTACAAAAGTTTGTATTCCACTATGATGTATGAATACAGTGCACCAATAAAATAAAAATAAAAAAAAAAGAATTGAAGGGTTGATGTTTAATAGATGATGGCCTGGGAAATCCTCACTGAGATCAAATACTTGAGGAAAAACCAAAGGCATTATGGGTATGAGATCAAGCGATGCACGTATATGAAAGAAATGTATTTTAGCCAGTAAGACCAGCAAAGGTAAAGGGAGGTTATAGTTTCAGTAGCCTCTTTGAGGAATAGCAAAAAGGTTTTGGGACTAGAGCTAAAAATAAAGGGGGAAATTGGATAGATAAGTGGGAGCTAAATGCTATAATGCTGTATAGAAATTTTAAGTCGTTTGCACTTAGCAACATGGAAAGCCATTCCTGTGTTTGCGAAGTGACGTGATTTAGCATATGTTTTAATAAGATCACCATAGGTCCCTATGCTATGTTAAGAATATGCTAGTGTGTGGCATATTCTCAGTGAGCTCTTTGCTTTGGAACATTCTAGTCCTTCTTTCATCTCATTTTGTCCAATTAATCCATGAAAACTTATGTATCCCCCTTCCTGAAAATATTTGATATCTCTTTCATAGAGAAAATATGATCTCTTCACAGAGATACAGCATTTGTGTATCTTAAGATCTTTCTTGTGGAAGTGTATGTATAAAATGTCTTGGCATAAAAATTAAATCTAGAAACTTTGTAAATGCTCTAGTGACTGAATTACATGAAATGATTTTGGCTGCTAAATCCCTGAAAAAAGAAATTCTTTGTATCAGTTAGGTTTTCTCAAATATGAAAAGAAAATACTTCATCCAGTCTAACATATTTATACCTTGTCCTGAATATTGACACAATACAAAGCATAGAGATATAGCTTTGTTCAAAATGTTATGGATTTTAAGTGATTTTGAAGAAGAGCCCTTAGTATAAGGCTCATCACTTAAAGCATCGTTACAGAGTTAATACTGTTTTTCTACTCCTCACAATGTCATCGACAGTTGTGCTATGTTCTCATATTAGAATTCTCCATAAGGTGGGATAGGAATACTTTTGGAATTTTCTTTTCCACTGGAAAGTTGCTTTCGATGACCAGTTTGGGTTCTATGTTTTGTTATTTATTTATTTATTTATTTTTATTTTTTGCGAGTCTGGGGATGGAACCCAGAGGCATTCGACCTCCGAGCTACATCCCTTGCCCAATTTTGTATTCTTTACTTTGAAGCAGGGTCTCACTGAGGTGCAGAGGCCTCACTAAGTAGCTGAGGCTGTCCATGAACCGCGATCCTTTGGTCTCAGCCTTCCAAATGGTGGGATTACAAGTGTGCGCCACCACACCCGGCTGGGTTCTACGTTTTTAAAAAAATAATTACAAAATAACAATCTGTTTTTAGTCTCCAATATAGTTCAGACTGTCATATGAGCATTCATAACAAATTTTCCTAGGATTTATTTCCAAATTAAATAGAAAGAACCGAGCTACACAAATCCTCCCCTGAAAAAAATCTATTATATATCTTTGATTTGTGCCCTTTGATATATTTGGAAACTTTATTTTTCTTCTAGAATAATACATTTCTGCAAATGGTTTATCACAGAATAGTATTAATTACTTCATGGATGTGGAATCAAAGCAATAATTTCTAGAGGAAAATGCAAACCTGTCTTAAGATATGCAACTTAGGAGACAAAAAGAACAAAAATGCCAGAAAAAGCAAATTAGTCAACAGAAATTTTGTCTTTTTTGTCAATTAAATGGATGAAACCATGTAGAAAAAAGCCAAAGGAAAAATTAAATTAATTATAATCAGCTGTTTGTTTTACCAAGTAAGTTATGAACTTAATTCATTGTGGCTAAACTTAAGCTGTCAATTTAATTTCATCATTAAATAATTCTTTATTTGAGTTCATTTTAATTTTATTTTAATATACCAAATGCAGATTTTTTGCCTACCTTCCCTATAGGCCAGGTAATCTTAATAAGACAGAAAGAAAGAAATCATTACCTTATTTACATGACAATATATCTGAAGTATATTTTTAAGCATTCTATATGAGAAAGAGAAAAGTTTGTCTAATACAGTGCTACTTAAAGTGAGGTCCTGAGATTAGCAACATCAGTATTATCTGGACTGTTTTACAAATCCATATCCATTGTTCTCACCTGAGGATTCAAAGAGCTGGAGGTGAAGTGAGACATCCAAGGAATATTGATTTCACATTGTTTTCCAGGTGTTTCTCCTACACTTAAAAGCCTTGGCGTGGCAGCCATTTTCCTTTGTTCAAAGACCCAACTCACATGACTGTTTCTCTATCACCAAATGAAGTGAGCTGAATATGAAGGAAGAATGGAAGTTAGACAGTCAAACAGGCTGGAGCATCATTAGGATACAGAAAAGACACAGAGAAACTCCATGCTGCTTCTTCAAGGTAAGCTCTTTTGACTGGCATCTTATTAGTTTTGACTGGCATCTTATTAGTTCGATTTGTGCGATGACCTCCTGAGAGTAATGTTTTACTTTTGGTAATGGACTGTTGGTACATTCCTAATATTTCAAATGTTATGGGAGGCCTAGATGTTACAGTTACTAATGCATCAGTGGTGTTAAGATAAAGGGAGGCGCATGATCCTTCAACCTTCACTGTTTCAATGTGTTTACTTTAATAAAAAAATGAGTTATGTACCGTATATTGGCAACGCACCATACTAGTAAACCAAATGTTAAAGAGATACTATTATCTGCTTTATGTATTCATGCAGACAGTGGTGTTAGTGGTGATCATAGCTCAAATAGATTCTCAAAGCATTTCTTACTTAACATGAAATGTCCCTTTATATTCTATCCTTTTGTTTCAAAAATAGAAGGTATTAACTTTTGCATGAAATATTTCAAAAATGGTTCATTGTGTTGTCCAAAATCAGAGTTAGAGTATTGGCAAACTCAGAATTTGAAGGCACATTTTAAGAGTCAGTATTTAGATTTCTTTCTTGTGTAATGTAGTTCTCAAATTATGATCTATAGGAACCTATGAATCAATGGGACCTTTTCAGGTGGTCCTGTGAGTTTAAAAAATTGGTAATAGAAGTTGTCTTTCCACTGTGTTCATATTTGCATTGATGTTTTAAAAGCAATGTGTAATAGTGCTGGCACCTGAGAACAAATCAAGGCAGTAATACTAAAATGTATCCACAGTACGAAAAAATGATGGTTTCCCTTAATTATGTCCTTGGGAAAAGTAGGAAACATTAATTTTATAAAATCTTGGTGGCATATCTATTAACAAAGCAAACCCAAAACACTGTGTTGTATACTGGACTACAATGGTTGTATCAAAGCAAAGAATTTGTGCAGTTGTTTGTGAACTGAAATCATTGTTTTGTTTGTTCACAGAGCATTTTTACTTGAAAGAACTACTGAAAGATAAGTAAATATTACCTGTTATTTAGACTCGGATACTTAGAAGATTTTGTCTCAAAATGATCAAAGTGAGCCTGCTTCTTTATAGTAAAGAGCTGACAATATTTGTTGCCACAGCAAAAGTTTGATATTTCATGCAAAACTTAGAACTTGGGAAACTTTGTAAATGTTTCCATAAATGTGACAACTTTACAATAATTACAGATGTCTGATAAGAATGGTGGTGATTTTAGTAAGAATAATTTTATATTACATAACAAATGCTAGTAAGCCAAATTTCCCAATCACCAAGGCAAAACAGCATACGAAATATTATATGTATAAAGACCCCACCTATCTTCTAATGAGCTAGATGTTTAATGGGTTTGCAAATATGTAATGTAATACCATCCTCACTATTTTATTTTGTTCTTTTAAGTTTCCATTTTGATTTCAAATATGCTTAATATTAAGAAAGATGCCCTATCCAATGGCTCTTTGGGTCAGTATTTAAGACTGTAGCCCTCAGCCCAAAATATATGAGGATCAGCTGTAGTATGGTGAGTATCAGGAATATAAAGCAGCATTTTACATTTGTATAGTTCTTCATATCTAAAATGTTTCCTCTGGAAAAAATTAATTTGATTTTCAGAAAAATTTAAGATAGGTTATCTTAAAATGACCTCTGTTTATAGATAAATATATTATGGCAAAAATAATTGCCTTAAGTAAGAATATTAATTATAGGATGTGTCATGTCACCTGTCCCCTAAGGATTAATGCCAGCAGTCTGAAACTGGCTTTAGTTATTTGTTTAAGAAATCTACCAGCTCCCGGTCTGGGGGCGCACGCTTGTAATCCTCACGTTTGGGAGGCGGAGACAGGAGGATCGAGCAGGTTCGAAGCCAGCCGTGCTGGCTTAAGAGACCCTGTTTCCAAATACAAAGTAGAAAATAGGTCTGGGAGTGTAGCCCAGAGGTAGAAGGGCTTCCAGGAACCCCAATACCACACACACACAAAAGAAATCTACCTGCTCAATAATGGCCAATTGCTACATCATGAAACTTATTAAGTGTTGATTTTTAACCATGGCTCCAAGGGGACAGTTTTTTTTTTACCAGCTTATCAACATAGTTTACTGATTACAAAGAGATGGATGGTTCACACTTGATTTAGGAGAGATACCTTTTCTCACCTATCCCTAGGGTCTCTTATGTTGGAGCTGTCTGCATAACAAAGAATATGCCCACTGTGAAGGGTAGTGAGTGAGAAGCCTGAGCTCAGACTCCATTTTGAGCTTCCTGGTTTTAGGCTATTCTGTGGATGTGTGTGTGCAGTTCCTGAGAGAAAATGTGTCTTGATAGGGCCCCCATGGAGGGAGGAGAATGGGTGCTGGAGTCTAGTCTATTCAGATTCCTTGTGTAAACCAGTGTTTAGCTGCAATCATGGCCTGGTTTTAATGCTATTGCTGTATTGTATTAATTTCCTGCAATAATTGTAGATTCATAAGCCACATCATTTTGATCCTGAGAGTGGTGGTCAAACCCTTTCTGGGGCCACCACTAGCGAATCAACCAATAAAATGTACTAAAAATAAAAATAGCTACAGTTTTTTTTCTTTAGAATCTTTGAATATATTTCAAAAATATTTATTAATATCTCTATTTTTAAAATACAACATATTTACTAATATTTGTAGCTAATATATGTTGAAGTGCATACTCTAAAAATATATCAAACAAATAATTTATTATTTACATCAGAAATTCACCATGAAACTATTATAGAGATAACAGTTTGGGCCGCAAGGACATTAGTTATCAAAAAGTCTGAGAAGAAGGGATTCCAGGATTGATTTAGACATTTAGTGATAAAACTAAGTACTTTGGCTTGTTTTCAATATTACCTTCCACACTCAGTACTGAGTTTTCATCCTCAGGACTAGAACACTGGAGTGATACTGAGGCAGTAGAGATGTAATATCTGCACATGTCCCACATCAAGTAGATAGGGGTTTTCTTTTTCATTCTTATTTTATCTATTTTAAACAAGGTGGAATTTTTCCCTCAGAGATGTTGCATCCCTGTCGCAAGACTTTCTTTGAACAGGACTTGGTTACATGGACACACTAATAGTAAGGGTGGCTGAGACCAAAAAGATTGCATTTGAGTATCCATCCTGTAGGATAATCACTGTGGTTAAGTATGAGAAGGAAAAGAAAATACTCATGGTGAGCAAATACCTAATTATTAAACTACAGTGTATCTGTGTGAGAACCTATCTTCACGTGTCTGGTGTTAATTGAGATAAGCATAAGAGATGGTATGGCAGTATGAAATCCCTCGGATACAACTAAGTTTAAGTACAATCAAACTATGTTTTTAATTGTTCCATGTAATACCCGTTTTCTTTAACAACTAAGTAAATTTTTCTCTCTGAAGTTCCAGGTCAAATATCATTTCCTCTTTGAAATAAGAAGAGAGTTTGTCTGTGTTATATGTCCTTTCAGTATTGTGTTCAAATAACTATCATAGAACTAGCTCTATTTAAATGATGTATTTATTTTTTCATTTCCTGGGTAGATTGAGGTGCTGTGGAATAGAACTATAATTTATTTTTATATGTTAGTACATTATCAGCTTCTGTGTAATAGATATATTTTACATGTGGATTAGATTAGAAATAGATGATTGAAACCATCTTTTTCACAAAGAGTATAAAATGAGGTTGAAGAAAATAGCAAAATAACACTCTTGCCCAATGCCACTTAATGAGCATACAAGGCCACATAGAAGGGTAATATAGGCAAGTAGGCCCATGTGATTTTCTTTACTTAAAACGAATTCCTCTATTCATGGGCTAAGGTGCAGTCATCCTTGATTAAAAGCGATAAAGACATGAATGAAAACAAAACATGTGAAATGTGTTTGACCTTTGGGTTCAACTAATATGGTAAACTATTTATATCTTTTAAAATTATTAACAAAAAAGACCAGGCATCCCTAGTAGTAAAAATAGTTTCTTCAGCTAAAATAACATTAATATAAAAGATCTATAAATATGTATGCTTTATAATATAAAACCAAATGTCCCCCATGGTATAATTAAACCAAACCGTAGCATTTAGAGAGGGCTTTTCATCTGTGGATCTCAGAGTGATTCACTTATTATTAATTCCACAAAATTGCCTCTAAAGTAGGCAAGTTATAGATTAGGAAACTGAGAATTTGGGTTTATTTGCTAAAGGCTATAATGGTAGAAGACTTCAGAGATATTATTTAAGACCAAAGGATATTTTTCTTATTCTTTTTTCAGGTTATAAGTAACTGCTATCATTATATCATTATCCTGTAAAAACAATGTCTTAACGATCAGCCAAATGTCCATGAAAGAGTCCTGGGCACAGAACAAAACATGTTTAATGACAAAAATACTTAGCATGGATTCAAATCTACAGCAGAAAATGTAGGTTCAAATTTTAGTAACAAACAGGATTTTGATACAACATTTGTTGGCAGTAGAACAATTATGTAAATATCAAGTAATGATATATTTCATAGTATTTAAATGGTCCCACCACAGAGTTATACATAAATATAGATGATAGTGCAGAGAGAAAAGAATGTGGAGAGAGAGTATAGTTTGAGTACGAATATATTCTAAACATATGTTGTCTTAAATCAGGAATAACATGGAAAGTTTTGTGGACAAAAGAACACTTCAGGCTCAAAAGAGATCTGGAGGAAGATGAGAGGAATGTATAAAATTAAATGTATGAATTTTTATCCTCTTATTCCCTCACAAAAATAAAGCTTAACTAACTGAACTAAGTTTTGTTATCTTTTGAGGAAAACTCTGATTATATCACTGTACGAATACTGAAATAATCCACAGCACAGACAGAATTTTCCTTGCACCAAGAGATAAAACATACATAAAAAAAATCATTAGTAATGCATAAAGCCCTTTACATTTGATGGTGAGTGTTTGAGCAGACTAATAAGAGATATCCCTGTGCTTACACAAGCCATGCATATGTTCAGTATACTTCCAGAAAAATATTCATAGTTGCACGAAAAATCTCTAAAGTTATTATAGATTATCTCACCATCTAAAGGTTTTATTGTTGGTGTACTCATTAAGCAAAACTTTACCTTTGCATTAGTCTTCTTAAGAGAGAGTCCCCAGGGGCTTAACTCACTAGGGGCCTTTCCAGTGCACTTAGCATTTGGAGAATGCATCTAATAACAAGTAGCTTACCCCTAGGAATCACACTGGAACCTCAGAAGCATTCATCCTGCCACATATTGCTCTCCAGCACATAGCACACCTGGTCCATTCACCTTTCGACCCTAACTAGTAACAACTGATATCTCCAAAGAAAATTAAACCAAATAGAAAACCCCAACTTCAAGATTCCTCAGAATTCATGTGGCAAAATTGTTTTAGAATGTAATCCATACTGGTCTGTACTAGAAATGACCTTCCTCATAAGGCTCCGAGATCACTACTGCCCTTCACAGACCATTTTAACTGTTGTAATTGTTTTGTAATTCGTTTGCCCAATTCTTAACCTCCGAGTTTTATACATGGAAAAAATACGTTTAAATATTTCAAAAATAAAATTTTAGAATATGATATATTATAAATAATTTTTAAAGATAAACCTTTTTTCTTCTTAAAAAGTTTTAGAGCACCTTTGTATTTATATCTTACCCACTGTATTAGTTTTCTAATGTGGTCTAATGAATTTTTATAGACTTACTGGCTATTAGTAAAACCCATTTATTAGGTTATGTGAATCAGAAGTCTGGGCACAGGGTCTTACAGATTTCTGCTCAGATTATCAGAAGGCTGAAACCAAGATGTTCACTACCTATATTATCATGTGGGACTCAAAAGTCCTTCTATGCATATTCAGGTCTGTGGAATGCAGTTTCTTCCAGGCTGGAGTGTCTCAGATCCTAGTGGCCACCCTCAGTTCTAATCTTAGAGAAGGATATTTTCTCTCTATTCAGTGACATTCCCACCAACTTCCAAGCCAGAAAGAGAGAATCTCTTTTTATTGTTGAAACTTCTAAATTACTCTGACTCTGACCTTTCAGCACAAATTTAATGGACTCATGTGATTAGATCAATCCCATTGGCATAATTTCCATTTCTTAAAGTGAGCTGTGCCACATAACACAATCTTATCATAAAAACAAAATCCATCATATTTCCAGTCCCAGGGATCATATATGTATGGTATACAAGAGAACTGAGATCTTGGGAAACACTTTAAACACTAATACCCGGATCCAACTACACATCAGATTTGGGTCTGTTTTATATAGTATCTAAATGAAATTTTGAAATCTGATTGCATCCTTGTTAGTGTTCTCTCAGAAAAAGATGTGAATGCCATTATTTAATTAAGCGTGTTTTCCCATTCATTTTGTATAAAGGAAGGCCAGGTGGTTAATGCTAAACCAAAAGTAAAGCATGTATTTTGAAATTTTTTTATCATCCTGAATCATTATCCCTTAAACAATATGCATATAATCACGTGTGCCTGTAGAGTTACCTGACATAAGAGATATGAATATATTTTTCTAAAAGAAATGTTTTTTCATATAAAATGATTCATTTTGCATGAAAGCAGATCTTGTTCTACAGGTTTTCACAGGAGTAATGGTAAGTCTGTCTGTGGTAAATGTTCAGCTTTAGACAAAGTATTTTTCTCCACTTGAAAAATTGAATGAAAGTAAATTATTAAATGGAATTTCTCAAAATATATAATATGATCATTATCACTTTTAAAATATCATGTCAATGTCATCAGCAATTTTAAGATTCTACATAGTTGTTCTCCCTGAATACAGGAAGAAAAATTGATTTCTAAGTTGTTGAACAAGTAAAATTTTGTTACTCTTGCCAATTTAAATCTTATTGAGTGGGCTTTATAGAAGTTATGAAGACGTGGTTCTCTTATTTTTACTATCCTGATGATGTCCAGAATAGCAGTTTAACATATTTTCTTATTTTTTATTTTTCTTAAATAGCATAATTTGAGTCTTAATAAAATAGAAAATACTTCTGAAGGTGTATATATTCCCTATGTAAAAGATAATAATATATTCAGAGCAAAAAGTATTCTGGGAAACATGATTATCTAATCTTAACACTCTAAAGTACTATACCTAAGAGACTTAAAAATGCAAATGTTATATCATTAGCCCACTTAAATTATTTGTGGGGGTACTAGGTATTGAACCTAGAGGAATTCTATCTCTCAGATACTCTACCAGCCCTTTTTATTTTGAAATAGGGTTTCACTAAGTTGCTAAGAGTATCACTAAATTGCCGAGGCTGGTCTTAAATCTGCAATCCTTCTGTCTGTCTTCCAAGTACTGGGATTAGAGGTATGTACTACAATGCTTGGATCCACCTATTTTTTTTTGGTTGTTGTTTGTTTGTTTGTTTGTTTGTTTTGGTGGTACGGGGGATATAACCCTTCTATCTCTGGGCTACACTCCCAAACCTATTTTATATTTTTATTTGGAAACAGGGTCTCTTAAGCCAGCAAGCCTGGCTTCAAACCTGCGTGATCCTCTTGTTTCTACCTCCCAAGCATGGGGATTATAAGCGTGCGCCACCCACACCCAGCCACCTAAATGTCTTTAAACTATCTAGATTCTTAAAATATTTACTTATTGAGTCAGTGTTTGAATTTCCCCAGTTTTTATCCAATGTTATATACTTTTGTAAAAAATTATGAAAAAATTTACTATTTCTAACTGGTTGATATACTTTCAAATCTATTTTATATTTGTATTCACACCTTCCAAACCAAAACAAACAAACAAAAATCCCTAGTTACCAATGGCACTAACACAATTTTTTATTTTCTTTTCTTAAATTTTTTTTATTAGTACATTGTAGTCATACATCTTAATGGGATAAAATACTTCTGTAGACGTACATGCACACATCACCGAGTTAGCTCTTACCCAATCCTCACCCCATTCCCTCAACATCCCTCCATTCCATGCTTGGCTTAATGATTGACTTTGATAATGTTTGTTTAAGTACATCCTGTGCTTTAGAGTTTCCCTCTTTTCTCCTCCCATCCTCTCAGTTAGGTCATCTTGTATGTTCCTCTATAGGATCTTCTTCTTCATCTAGAGTTCCTTATATTACCCATTACTCTCTAGCTTTCACACATTAGAGAAAGCATCCGATTTCTTTTTTATTGACTGACTAATCTCACTTAGCATAATGTCCTCCAGTTCTATCCATTTCTCTGTAAATGATGTAATTGTGTTTTTATTTTTGGCTGAGCAAAATCTCATTGTGTACATATCTCACAGTTTTGTAATCCCTTCATCTGTTGATGGACATCTTGGCTGGTTCCATAGTTTGGCTATGGTGAAATGTACAGCTATGAATATAGATACACATGCATTAGTTTGGTAGTTTGGTTCCCTTTCTTTTAGGTAGATACCCAGAAGTGGTATTGCTGGATCAAATGGTAGATTTGTTCCCATTCTTCTGAAGGTTTTCCATACTGTTTTCCAAAGTGGTTGCGCTAATTTGCAATCCCACCAACAATGTTTTAGAGTTTCCACTTCTCCACATCCTCACCAGCATCTGTTGTTGTTTGTGTTTTGAATGATTGCCATTCCAGTTGGAGTTAGGTAAAATCTCAGGGTAGTTTTGATTTTCATCTCTATGATTGCCAATGATGTTGAACATTTTTTCATACATTTATTGGCCATTGAATTTCTTCTTTCGTGAAGTGTCTATTTAATTCTCTTGTCCATTTTTTGATTGGGTTATTTGTTTTGTTAGTCCTGAGTTTCTTGAGTTCTCTGAATATTCTAGATATGAGTCCTCTATCTGAGGAGTAGGCGGCAAAAATCTTCTTCCATTCTGTTGGCTCTCGATTGAGATTCTTGAAAGTTTCCTTTGCTGTACAGAAGCTCTTCAGTTTATTTCAATCCCATGTATTGATTCACCTTTTAGTTTGTTGTGCCTTTGGGGACTTGTTGAGAAAGATTTTTCTGATCTATCTTGAATTGACTCTTGTGTGCAGGGTGAGAAGGTGGAATTTATTTCCATTTATATATATATGGTGAACCAGTTTTGCCACAACCATTTGTTGAACAGGCTATATTTTTTGCGGTGTATGTTTTTGGCCCCTTTGTCAAATTCAATTGGCTGTAAGTGTGTGGATTTGTTTCTGAGACTTCTATTTTATTCCATTGGTCTATGTATTTGTTTTTGTGCCAGTACCATGCTGTTTTTATTACAATGGCTTTGTAGTATAGTTTAAAGTCAGGTATTGTGATTCTTCCTGCATGGTTTGTGTTGCTGAGAACTATTTTGGCTATTCTAGGCTTTTTGTTGTTCCAAACGAATTTAAGGACTGATTTTTCTATGTCTGCGAGGAATGATCTTGGTAATTTAATGGGTATTGTGTTGAATCTGTAGATCACTTTTGGAAGTATGGCCATTTTGATATTTAGTCTGCCTATCCATGAACATGGAAGATCTTTCCATCTTCTAAGATCTTTGATTTCTTTTTTCAATGTTTTATAATTGCATGATATAACACACAACTTCTTTGAATAAGAATACAAATAGTACAAAATTCAACATTACTGCTGAAAACTGAGGATTTTGCTTGTATGTGTGTGTGTGTGTGTGTGTGTGTGTGTGTGTGTGTTTGGTTTTTGCAGTTCTTGTCCTTAGAGTACGTGACACTAGACAGTTACAGTCATATAATTGTACTTTTTTTGTGGGTCTGCGAATCAAACCCAGGGGCATTCGACCTCCAAGCTACATTCTTGCCCTATTTTTATTCTTTATTTTGGAACAGGGTCTTACTAAGTTGCAGTGGGCCTCACTAACTAGCTGAGGCTATCTGCAAAGCATGATCCTCCAATCTCAGCCTCCCAAAAGCTGAGGTTACTAGCGTGGGCCAACAAGCCCAGCGATTAAATTGTACTTGCAATTCACTTGAAAAAGTTTTTATTAGTATGATTAATGATTTGGCTGCTTTTTTAAATATAGATTTTCATATTTAATTATTGCCTTTAATTTAATTGTATTTTATAGTTTGATAACATATACATAATTCCAAGGGTAACTAGTAAAATCAAGGAATAGTAGGGATGTATAATTTCTCTTCCTGTTATACTGAACTATTTTATTAGTTAACATTTTTTCATATTTTTGTGTTGAATGGAATCACATTATATACATATTTATTAAAATTGATTTTTTGTGTGTGGGGGTCTGGGGATGTAACCCTCGGGTGTTCAACTTGAAAGCTATTTCCCCTGCCCTATTTTTTATTCTTTATTTTTTTGCAACAGGGTCTCATTAAGTTGCAGAGGGCTTCACTAAGTAGTTCAGGCTGTCAGCAAACTGCAATCCTCTGTTCTCAGCCTCCCGAATGCTGGGATTACAAGGGTGTACCACCACACTTGGCTTATTAAAATTGTTTTTAATGAAACCATATATCCTAGATATAATTCCATAGAAATACAGAAAGTATCTTTTATTTCTTTTCATAGCTTCATACTAATCCTGAGTAGGTTACCATAGTTAATTTGTACAATCATCTGCTAAATGATATTTAAGGGTTTTTTCTTCTCATCACTTTGCTATTAAAATAGTCCTTTAGAGCACAGCATTCTACATGCTATGTTAATATTATATTTTTCCTGTGTCCTAGAATGGTATGACATATTGGTTTGCCATATATGGTTTGTAGTTTAATTTAGTGATCAAAATAATTTTTATCTTTCTTCCAAGGTGAATTTTGTTCCTTCTGACACAATTTAGAATATAAATACATTTCCTTCATCTCCATTTATATTTTATCAATTCAGAGTTAGGTTTAGTTTTCATGAAAAATAAATTAATAAATTGCCCCTTTCCCTGTACTATAGGTCTTCACGGGTTCAAAATCATATGTTTATCGTTTTTATTTTATTTTTTTTTATTGGTGCATCGAAATCATTTATCTTAATGATGTTTAGGGCAGTAGAGGCATACATGAACATGCACTCATTTAGCCCTCCACACATTCCCATTATATTCCATCCTCTTGTGTTTTACCCATGCTCAACATAGTGATTGCCTTTGATAAGCTGTATATGTACATCATGTCCATTGAGGAGTTTTCCTTTTCTTCCCTCCCATTTCTCTCAGTTAAGTTACCTTCTTCACTCATCTAAGGTTTCTCCTCCTTTGTTTCAAATCTCATTTTCTTCCTAGGTTCTGTATATTAGGGAGAGCATCTGATTTCTTATTTTTTTGTGACTGATTGATCTAACTTAGCATAATGTTCTCCAGTTCAATCTATTTACCCCCAAGTGACAAAATTTTGCTCTTCATGATGGCTGAGCAAATTTCGTTGCATACATCTCCCATAATTTTGTAATCTCTTCATCTGTTGATGGTCATCTTAGCTTGTTTCATAGAATGGCCATTGTGAATTGTGCAGCTATGCATGTAGATACACATGCATTAGTTTGGTTGTTTGGTTTCCATTCTTTTGGGTAGATACCCAGAAATAGTATTGGTGGATCATATGATAGGTTCATTCCCATTGTTCTGAGAATCTTCCATACTGTTTTCCAAAGTGTTTGCATTAATTTGCAATACCACCAACAATGTATTGGAGTTCCCACTTCTCCACATCCTCTCTAGCATTTGTTGTTTGTGTTTTTAATGATTGCCATTCTAATTAAACTTGGCTGAAATCTCAGAATAGTTTTGCATCTCTCTGATTGCTAATGATGTTGAAGATTTTTCTGTACATTTATTGGCCATTTGACTTTCTTCTTTCATAAAATGTCTATTTAGTTTACTTGCCCTTTTTATTGGGTTATTTGTTTTCTTATTATTGAGTTTTCTGAGTTCTCCGTATATTCTTAATATTAATCCTCTGTCAGAGGGGTAGCTGGCAAGAAATTTCTTCTATTCCATTGACTCTGTTGAGGTTCTTGATAGTTTCCTTTGCTTTACAGAAACTCTTGAGTTTCATGCAATCTCACATATTGATCCTCCTATTAAATTCTTGTGCCTTTGGAGGTCTTGTTAAGAAAGTTTTACCAGTGCCTATATGTTGAAGTGTTGGATGTATTTAAGGAGCTTCAAAGTCTCTGGTCTGATTTCTAAGTCTTTGATCTATCTTGAATTAACTTTTATGCAGGATGAGAAAATGGGGTTTATGATGTCCGTTTTCCTGCACATAGTTAACCAATTTTGCCAACACCATTGGTTGAAAAATATTTTTTCCACTGTATGTTTTGGCACCTTTGCAAAAAAAAAAAAAAATAGGCTCTAAGTGTGTGGATTTGTTTCTGAGATTTCTATTTTGTTCAATTGCTTTATGTGTCTGCTTTTCTGCCAATGCCATGCTATTTTTATTACTATGGCTTTATATAGATATAGCTTGGAGGTAGAATGCCTCTGGGTTCAACCCCCACCACCGCAAAATACATAGGGGTATCTAAAAGTCCAAATTTAGGATACTAATACAGAGAATGCATTTGTACTCACAGGAGGATGATAATACATAGGAATTAGTGTGTCCCATAATATTTTATAATGAATTTTCACAATACTATTAATATTACATGGCTAGGTATGCTCAGAGAATCTCTTGATCTTCACACTAGCTCCATAACCTCAAATATTTTTAATATTATTATATATTTTGGGCAAGATTATTCTTAAGGTTGAGGATGGGGCTGCGTTCTGCATTATAGAATATTTACTAGCAATACTATTCTTTACGGACTAGATTTCCGTTAGCAGTCCCCAGTGTGGCATCTCCAAAGATTTCTAGACATTCTTAAATGTCCCATGAAAAGGAGAGTTGTGCCCAATGAGAGCCACTGCTTTAAGGTCATCATCCTTACCACCATTGGTCAGATAAGGACCCTAAAATTAACAAAGGCTAAGTAACTTGCTCTCATACCAGGAAAATACAATGAGATGAACCCAGGACATCCTTTCTTAAAAGTCTCTATTTTCCTTATTTTATACTACCTCACCAAAAATAATATTGCCTTATATTGTTATTTTTAGTAAATTTTAGTCTTATTAATAAGAAGTATATAAAGCAACAACAACAAAGCCACCACAGAATGTAATTAAAATTTCTCTCCTTTCCACATCCCCACTTAATTCTTGGGAGATTTACCAATCGACTGGATTTTTAGTGGTTATAAACATTAGTTCACTTAATGTTAACTATGTCTCAAGATAACAAAATCAATTGTTATTTGTCTCCTTTTATAAAGGTGATCTTTATACCCTAGGTTTTGGAAGAGATACATTAACAAACCAGATCTTCAGAATTTTGAAACCCTACTCTTCCAGCTCTATCACACTGTATAGGTACAAAAACACTAACCATCTTCTTTGGTATTAAGAATATACAAAACTGACCAGGTTTTCACCTTTCTAGCAGTAATATTATTTCTATTTTAATCCTAAAATAATGGAGCTCATATTCATGCCCACAGTTACAGTGTGGGAGGCCTACGAAAATTTTTTTTTTTTAAATAAAAAAAGGCAATGTAAAGCAAATTATTTTGTATACGCCTGTTGCTTTTTTATTTAGTATGTCTGCCCTAATTCCTTTTTAGTCCCAGGGCACAATTACCACTGTTTATTTCCAGGACAACATTATTTATGTGCTGAACTCCCATCAAGAGGGTCTCCTTTCTCTGTCAGAAATGGCTTAATGAAATAGCCTTTCACCTTTTGAGACAGGGCTTTAAATTCTCTCTGCACAAATGGAAATGCTGTAGGTCATTTTCTTCTAATTGCTTGTGGAAAAGGATTGACAAGCCACCACACAATTTAACTTGATTGGCAGATTTTTCTCAGAAGTAGTCCAAGCTTGAACCAGCAATTTCAGAATAAGATTTAGATGTCTTGTCAGAGCTTGTTGGTAAAGTTTAGCTTTATTATGAATGCTCCCAAAGAATTGTTTTTAATAGATTGAGAAGCATATTAGAATTATTTAACATCAGATACGATGCTATAGCTTAAGTATACTTTGAAATAGTTTTAATAATTTGCTTTTTAGTTGTCAATTGATGACTCCTCCATAATCTTAATATCAGAAACACATGCAGGAAAAATATTTGTGTTGATCTTATTATTATTATTATTAGTAGTAGTAGTAGTAGTAGTAGTAGTAGTAGTGATAGTAGTGGTGGTGGTGGTGATTGAACTCAGGGTTTTCTATCCAGGAGCTACATCTGGAGTGCTTTTTATTTCATTTTGAGATAGGATCTTGCTAAGTTATCCAGGATGTCCTTGAACTTGTGATCCTCCTACCTCAGCCTCCTGTGAGGCTGGGATTATAGGCATGTACCCGAGTGATTGGTAAGTTGAAAGTATTTTTATTTTATTTTGTTTTATCTGTGCACTGCAATTATACATCATTGTGAGGTTCAATGTGATAAAAACATACATACACACAGCTCCTCACATACTTCCCTCCACATACAACTCTGCTTCACACTCTTCCCTCCCCAGTGTGAGATAGTGAGGTTGATAACAATATATTCCCATAGTATTATTTGAACTGATTCCTTCTTCAGTCCTCCCTATTAACGTAATCCCATTTAGCTACTCTACAGATCTAGTTTAGAATTATTAAAGTTGGATTTTAAAACATTTTCATAGATTAAATTATTGTGAGATGCTATAAATAATGACTAAGCGTAAGTTTTTCTCTGACATCAGTGCCTCTGTTTTTTATATCTGGGCCCTGTGTCTCAGTAGTTTAACCGATATTTCAAATTGCCAAGAGTGCTCTTGCTAATTCAAACTTTTTCTGTAATATCTACTGCTGAGAAAAAGCAGGTGGTCTCGGCAATCTACAGTTACTTTGAATTAGACCTTCTAAAGTATATTCTGAAAACAATGGAATTATATATTTATCTTCTTTCTTGTTTACGTTAGTTCATTGAGCTTGTGTATTGAGCTAGTAAATAATGATCGTGCATATTATCCTGTATTCTGCATTTCCACTATTATCATCCATATTTTACAAATAAAACAGAGACCCACTAAAGCCTTATTTCTCTTGGTGAATAAGTAACTGGCTTGGCATTAAATCACACATATTCCATTCCAATCCCAACTTCAATAGAACTATATTTTCTATTATCCATTCATAAAAATAGGCAATTGAAAGATATTTATTCATGCAAATTACATAAGAAAAAATAGCTGATCATCTGAACTTCGTAGTAACAAGAGAAAATATTTGGTTTTTAGGTGTTGTACCAAGCTATCCTTTGTTTAGAAGGGTACCTTTAAAATGGCTTGAATATTAAGTTGCATTTAGCAAAAATAAGAATACAACAAATGGCAATCAAACACTTGATTTTACTTGAATATTTTGTGATATTTTCAATGTTTCCATGATATTAGTGTAGGTATCTCCATGGGGAATTTCTTCACTTCATTTTCCTTTTTTTAGCAAAAGTCAGTGTCAAATTTACATATACAGCCAGGTGTGGTGGTGCATGCTTGTAATCCCCACGCTTGGGAGGCTGAGACAGGAGGATCATGCAGGTTCGAAGCCAGGCTCACTGGCTTAAGAGACCCTGTTTCCAAATAAAAATGTAAAATAGGTCCAGGAGTATAGCCAGGAAGTAGAAGGGCTCCATCCCCAGCCCCGCCCCCCCAAAAAAATTACATATGCAGACATCTTATTGTTGTAGAAAAAATCCTTTAAGAATAATTACTTTTCTCTGTTGGCAAATTGTTTAACCTAAATAATAGTACCATCTGCTAAAAAGGACTAGTGAGTCACAGCCAGGTTTTCAGAAGGCTCATTGTGGTTTGATGCATGGGAGCTGATGATTGTTTTTGTTAAAAAGTCCCAGGGGAGGTAATATTAAATAAATGTGAGAGAATTTTAGGGTACTGAAAAATCAGGACATTAAAGAGGAATTTTGCAAGACAAAAACCTTGATATGCTATAAAACAGAACATCACAAAAGGCAGTTTTAAAAAATAGTTAAATGTTCTGCAATCATTATTATGCTGCTAGCAAGACATTCTAGTTAATGGAAGTAGATGTGAGGAAGTAGTGTCATTTAATTAAAAATAAACAAGTCAGTGGGATTAGGTTTTGTTAATTCTTAAATCTCAAAATATTCTGAGGAGGCTGGGAATGGTGGCGCACGCTTGTAATCCCCGTGCTTGGGAGGCGGAGACAGGAGGATCGCGCAGGTTGGAAGCCAGCCGCGCTGGTTTAAGAGACCCTGTTTCCAAAAAAATTAAAAAAAGTATAAAATAGGTCTGGGAGAGTAGCCCAGAGGTAGAAGGGCTTCCAGGAACCCCAGTACCACCAAAAAAAAAAAAAAGGAAAAAAAATATTCTGAGGAAACATTGGTTATATATGCTATCATTTAAACATCAAGATTAAGAAAGAAACATTGATTCTTGTTTTTCAAACATGCTGGAATTTTACTGGTATGTTTGCAGTTCGTTTAAGGCATATCAGACAGGTAAACACACTTGCAGAAGAAATGTGTTTAAAATAAGCTTGTTACATATTGTGTTGTTACTATTCTATTTCTAATTTTTAGTTGTCTAATCTAATTTTTAGTTTCTAATCTTGTCACATTGATGCTTCATCAGTTCCTAATGGTATTCTGAGTGTGAATTGATGTGATCATAATGAAGTTTGCCCTAGAATGCTTTTAAATAAAAAATAGTATGTAGCTCCTTTTATTGCTATCAAAGGAAAAAATAATCTAGAACACACTAATGTTAAAAGTGCCTGTTAAGAACTCTATCTCCATGTTACAAGTAATATGGTCCTGAAAATATAAATATGTAATCTTTCTAAAACAAGTTTAGTTATGAGTACTGTGTGCATGTATGTCACAACCACACTCTGAACTATATTATGATGGGAGACCACAATGTATAAATAAAAGTATATATATAAATAATTAAAGCAAGTTTATAGATACATATTGACAATGTTAAATGGATCATTATATTTTTATTATGTTAATGTATTTCTCCACAGATGTTTTAGGATTTCTGTATGATATTATATAATACCAAATGTCTAAAAAAAACACAAAAATTTAGAGAAAATTTCCTGAATTCAACATTTATTTTGCCTATATGTTAATTTTTGTAAATATATTTTGAGTTTGTCTCATACACATCATACTATTAGATTTAGCATTACCATCCAATGTGAAAACACACACACACACACACACACACACACACACACACATATTTAATATAGGTGAATTTAGCCTACTTAAACTTACTGATAGTTTGGGCTTATACATGTGTGTGCTCATTCTCTCTCATCTCTCTTTCTCTTTCTCTAGCCATATCTTATGGAATTTAGGAAGCTTCAGATATTTGTAACTGTTACCTATATATTTGTACCTATACATAGTCTCTTTATCCTTCTTCTTATTTATTTGGATATTAGTTTCCAACTATGTAATTAGTGTTAGCTAGTAATATCCATTTCCCCATATCCTTCATTCCCCTTATTATCAGGTTTAAAATAATTTTTTTTTATCTAACACTTACTATCAGCAAGTCTATTCCATTTTTTATGTACTCTTCCTTTTCTCTGTACATTTTTCATAGTTGAGTTTATATGTGTTTCCAGGAAATATAGCCATATTTTATTATACCTTTATAATCTTATAGTCTTAGGAATAGATAATTAAAAATTTTTAAATAATCAAACAATACAATTTAATAAATAATAATTAAAATTATAATCCAAATGACTGGCGAGATATTGACTTAAAGAGTAGTCGTGAGAATTAAGAATTGATTTTAAGAATTAATATTTAATTTTAAGCATTAAG
This sequence comes from Muscardinus avellanarius, assembly GCF_963383645.1. Taxonomy (NCBI): domain Eukaryota; kingdom Metazoa; phylum Chordata; class Mammalia; order Rodentia; family Gliridae; genus Muscardinus; species Muscardinus avellanarius. Next base: position 20,681,271 of record NC_137792.1, on the reverse strand, counting down.
TTTGGAGACAATCTTTTAAACACTATTCAGTAAATATTTATACCAAAAAGTGATGGAGCGGGATCATATGGGAGATTATTTTTATTTTTTATTTAGTTTTTTGAAGAACCTCCATTCTTTTCCCCATAATAACTCTACTAATTTTCATCCCTACCAACAGTATATAAAAATTCTGTTTTCTTTACAATCTCCCCAATTTGTTATTTTGTATAGTAGCTTTGATTTGCATTTCTCTAAAGACTGATGTTGAGTGGTTTTTTTTATATATTTGTAGGCCATTTGTACTTTTTCTGTGTTACTGGGCGTAGAACCCAGAAACAATCTAGCTCTAGTTATACCCCTACCCCTTTTTAAATTTTTATTTTGAAACGGGGTTTCACTAAGTTGCTTAAGGTTCTTTTTAACTTGCTGAGGCTGAACTCCAACCTGGGATCCTCCTCTCTTAGCCTTCCAAGTATTAGGCTTACATGTGTGCACTACAACACCTGGTTTGTACTTCTACTTTTGAAAAAGTGTCTATTATTATTTTATTTTGTTTTCTTTTATTAGTGTAATTACCCATTCTAAAATTAGTTTTTGCTAGTTGTTTTAGTTTATTTTTTAATAAACTATAGGTATTAATCTTTTGTCAGGTAAAAAGTCAGCAAATATTTTCTCCTATTCTATAGTTTTTCTTTGTTGTGCAGACACTTTCTACTCAGTTGTAATCACCTTTGATGATTTCTGCTTTTATTTGGGGAGTTTTGGAGTCCTATTCAAAAATAATTTCCACCATTTTAAATTATTCTTTTTTTCCTTTATTTCTTTTTGACAAAAGTCCCTGTTTTTCATCTACCATTTTTCACAAGGGAGTAATTTTCCTTTATCTGTAATTCTTTTCTGAGTCTTGTTGCTTCATTTGTTAAATCGGCCATTTTTTCTAGTCTCAAAGTACAAACTTATAATAATATTTTAAGTCATTTTGTTGTTTTTTCACAGCTTCAATCATTGTTAATTGATTTTAGATTGAAATATCAATTGCTTTTTAAATATGCAGTTTTTAGGCATATATTTTTATTATAGTTTAAGTATCCATAGGACATTATTTTATTTCTTATTCTCTTTTTTAATGATAATTTTGTACTGGATTTTGACCAGAATAAATTTAAATTTTTATTTTGAAAAAAAAATATTCCTTTCCTCTACTTTAAGAGGCTGCACTGGCCAGAATGGCTTTCCTAATGTCATCAATCTAGAATTTTCTTTTCCATTTTTTTTTTGGAATTAACAATAAACTTTGCTTCATATATTTTGATATCTGCCTCCTCTGTTCCACTCTTTAAATTTTATTCGATTTTTCCCTTTTCTCTACTGCATTGCTCCCGTCCTCCTTAATTTAGATTATACTGCCAGCAATTTCTCTTCAGTTATGGGTTTGGTCTGGAAGAAAGTTTATTTGCTCATTTAAGCAGTTGACCATGCATAACGCCTTCATCTCTTACCTTAGTCCTTTTGCATTAAGTCAGAAATATGCATGTAAAAGTTTCAATAGATGCCTAACAAGTATGATATTCCTTTAGATTATATACAGTCTTTTCTTAAAATAGCAAAGAAAAAAATCTTCTAAAGATTATCTTATTAATAACTGTTAAGATACTACATACTGAGTTTAAACATTGAAGTAATTTTTAGGATCTAAATATTTAATATATAAAATTTATTTTAAAAGGTCTTACACTTATTAAATGGCTATATAGCATTTGTCTCAATCATGTATGTTAAGGTCCACAGTTTTTTTTTTTTCATACAAGGAATTGAACTCAGAGATGCTCTACCCCAGAGACACATCGCCAGACGCTTGCTTGCTTTCTCTCTTTCTCTCTTTCTCTCTTTCTTTCTTTCTTTCTTTCTTTCTTTTGGTACCAGGAATTGAACTAAGGGGCATTCCATATTTGAGCTATACACTCAACCATTTTTATTTATTTATTTTTAAATTTTGAAACAGGGTTTCTTGTATCTCAATTACTCCCTAGCTTGTACATATTAGAGAAAACATATGACCCTTCATTTTATTGCAAATGACATAGTTTTGTTCTTCTTTATTACTGAGTAGATCAGAGGGACTACAGATAATGGGGAGAAACTTCACCAGAGCCAGAGAGGTGATCTAAGGGAAGGGGAAAGGGAACAATGATGTTTATTAATAGAATTACTATCATTGACTTGTGTGTGCACATGTGAAAACACTAATATCAATCTCAGACTCTGTATTGGGAAGGAGGAAAATGGGGATCCAGGGGGGCACCAAGTGCTGTATGCATGGATGTCACTGTCAATATGATTTACATTATGATTTGAGAGAAAGGTACCAATAAAAGCATAAAAAAGAAATGCAGTCTCATTAGGTTGCTTATGATCTCACTAAGTTGTTGAGGCTGTCCTCAAACCTGCAACCCTACTGACTCAGCCTCCCAGGTACTCAGGGTAAAGGTATATATGCCACCACATCCAGCTTTACTTTTTATTTTGAGATAAGGACTTGCTAAATTCTCTAGATTGACACCAAACTTCTGATCATTGTGCTTCAGCCTCCCAAGTGATTTGGATTATAGGTGTGTGCCACTGTGACCAGCTAGCTTCACAAATTTTAATATTTCAAAGTCCTTTGTAATAAAGTTAAAATAACTATTTCTATTTTGCTCATATCTACTAAAGAAATTTCTAACATTTAAAAACCAATATGTGAAGTATAAAAATTGCTCTTTATCTAAAATTAAGCTGTTTGGTGGTGCACGACTATATCCACCATACTTTATTGAGAAAGGAGGATCACTGCCTTCAGGCCAGACTCAGAGGCTTAGTGAGACCCTCAAATTTAGTGAGGCAGTCCCTGTTTAAAAAAAATTATATATATATATATATATATATATATATATATATATATATATATATGAGGGGTTGTAGCTCGGAAGTAGTACATCCTGGGATGAATCACCAGTACCAATAGCTAGAAAGATAGATGACAATTATAGATAGATGATAGATAGATACAAAGATAAAACCAAATGTCTGCATAATTTTCTGGATTGGAGATGCGTAACACCCATATGGCGGATCCCAAGGAAAGGAAGGTGACAGTGCTTAATAATTATGTCTGAACTGAAACTTCTCCTGTCCAAAATGTTCCTTGAAAATAAATAAATAGCATGTATTCATAGGGCATTAAATAATACTTCTTGATAAAATATTGTTTTTCCAGAACATGTTTTCATTGTTTTATTGGATTCTTCTTTATAGTATGTTTTACTTTCATGTTTTTCCCCATGTATTTTCGATTGGGCTCAGGAAGTTAGCATGTTTAATTTCCAGAGGATTTCTAGAATAATTCAGGTTGGAAAACAGATTTATTCATATTTTCAAATCACAAATACTAATGCTATTTCTCTCCTAGGAATAAAAGAGAAGCTATGCCTGAGGGTTACAAAAAGAGTTTGTACGATGTTTTAGAGAATCCAAAAGAGATGAAAAGCCTATCTGTAGTACCATTAATTGATAAGTCCAAGAAGTGAATTTTTTCAGTATACCTCTTAGATAAAAAAGTAATAAAAATCCATGCTTCATAGTATGTATTCTACAAATAAGCTCACACAGTAGCCACCTCTACATATATGCAAATAGATATATTTTCCTCAATGTGATTATAAAAAAATAGATATTCTCTACTTATAATGATGATATATTCTTTCAAAGTATAAATCAGATAGAAAGTGAATATTTCTCTATTGAAATAGTTTATCCTTAAACAAATTATTTAAATATTTTTAAATGTTGCTCTCAGTAAGGTGTGGTTGCCTACCTCTGTAATTCTAATACTTGGAATGGTGATAAGGGAGGATTACAGGTTTGAGGCCAGCCCCAGCAATGTAGCCAGACCTTCAGCCACTTAGACCCTATTTCAAAATAAAACATAAAAGGGGCTTGAGTTGTAGCTTGAAGTATAGTACATGGGTTCAATCCCCAGTCCCCCCCCCCAAAAAAAATGTTGTTTTCACAATCATAATCATAGGTTAGTGAATATCACACATTTGCTTTTTTTGTGGTACTAAAGATTGAACCCAGGGGCATATTACCTCTGAGCTACATCCCCAGCCCTATTTTATTCTTAATTTTTAAACAGGACCGGTCTCACTAAGCTGCAGACGGCCTCACTAAGTAGCTGAGGCTGGCCGCGAACCCGTATCCTCCTGTCTCAGCTTCCCAAGTACTGGAATTACAAGTGGGCGCCACCATACCCAGCACACATTTTTTTTTTTTAATACCCAAGCCTACTAATATCTATGTTGTGATATAATAATATAATGTGAACATTTAATTGCTATGTTATCAGTTAGCTTTTATAAGTTAAAATATATCTTTTATCACATTTTATTTATTCAAAAATAAAAGCCTTTGGAAATTTTTCAATGAAAACACACTTACTAGTATGAATCTTTGTTCCACCTGAAGTACTTGCTCACGTTGCTCTCCTAGAATGATCAATGCCAATCTGATCCTTCATCACCTTCCTATATAAACACTGAGTGAGAAGAATGGAAATGCATATTGAATTAAGGTTCCAGGTTGATGTGACAATTCTGAAGGAAAGAAAAGTAAAATTTATTTCAACCTATCCACAAAATACAGTGCAGCCTATATTCAGTCTTTAATCTATCTAGAGATAAGTAGGTAACTAATAGCTGCCACAAAAGTAAGCTTAGAATGAAGGAACCCCACCGAGAGAAAAATCACCTCCTCTTGTTTAAACCACACGTAGCACTTTTTTTTTTTTGCAAATGCTAAGTTCACGTGGGAATCAAACGTATGTAAGTAATATATCCTAAGAGTTAAATCAAGCTTTTATACTCTTGGAAAAACAGAATCAAATGAGTAATTAGCTAGTTACTTCCTCAAAGCAAAACAGCCAATGGAGAGAAAATTTTATATTAATACATTAGAAGTTTAAACGGGCCAAATAATATTGATATTGGTGTCAGTAGAAATGTATTCAAAATATGCTCAGGCCAGAAGAGTATGTCTTATCCTAATCTATACAATACATCTACTCCAGCTATGCTAAAATTAGAACGAAAAATTTATATACGTTTTCTTTAATATATCTTTAATTTATTTAATCATTTTTCTACAATTATCTACTGAGTGTTGGTCATGTTTCTGATATTTTGTATAGAGGTTTTAAATGTCATAAAGAAAACAACTGAGACTGTGAGCGTCATAAAAACTTTTGTAATCTTTGACATCAGGACAGCTTGTAATAACACTGAAGCCTGTTGTAATAACACTGAAGCCTGTTGACAAGTGTCAGTTTAGTGTGTGCCTAATATTTGATATTAGTAAAAAGACTAGTTGAGTAGAGTTTAATGAGGGGGGGAAGAATAGGACAATATAATATAAAGAGAGTGTCAGAGATCTATGTCATATAGAACCTTGTACAATAAGAACTTTGCTTCTACTCTAAGAGAAATAATAAGGCTAGTGCCGGGAGTGGTGGCGCACGCTTGTAATCCCCGCGCTTGGGAGGCAGAGACAGGAGGATTGCGCAGGTTCGAAGCCAGCCGCGCGCGCTGGCTTAGGAGACCCTGTTTCCAAATAAAAATGTAAAAATAGGTCTGGGAGTGTAGCCTGGAGGTAGAAGGACTTCCAGGAACCCCAGTACCACCAAAAAAAAAAAAAAAACAAAACAAAAACAAAACAAAACAAAAAAATAATAATACGGCTACACAAAGGTCTGCTAAGTAGAGGACTATTAGAAGCTCAGTTTCCAACTAGTTATGTTTTAAATTCTTACTAGACATTCAAATTTAGATGTTTAGTGAGTAGTTAAATGAGCTTGACATTAATGGGATTTTGGCATTTAAAAATGATCAGCCTGAGTATTCCATCACCTACAACAAAGACAGAAATAGGTCAAAGATGAAGCACTAATACATTCCATTTCTGGAGGATGGGAAGAATTGGTATGGGAACTACGAATAAAGAGGCAGAAGGAAAAGTGAGTGAGTGGTGTCCTTTAAAGAAAGTATTTGAGAGAGGCAGGTGTCAACAATGTGACAAATGCTACTGATAAGTTCAATAACTTAAGAACTGAGGATTTACCAACCAATTTGGGAATACTGAAGTCATTTGTGACCTTGAGTAAAATAGCGTTTTGCTGTAATAGCAAAAATCTCTGTTTGGGATAAAACCAAGAAAGAATTGGAGAAAAAGAAAGTATACTCAGTGAGTATATATAATTAATTCTTCTGATGCCTTTTATTATAAAAGAAAGCAGTATTGTTCTAGGCCAAGAATGTAGCTAAGTAGTAGAACATTTGCCTACCACGCTCCAGTTTCTAGGCTCAAATCCTTAGTACCAAACAAGAAAAAAAAAAAACTCATACAAAAGTATTGTTCTGCTATAATAGAAGAACTAGATAATATTATTGAATATTCAGATATGATTGTAATGTACTCTTAGAGTAGGAAATATATCGAGATAAGGGAACTTCAGAAAAAAATATGACTCTGAAAAAGGAGACAATTTTTTTACACTAGGGAAAGTTTTAGCTTTAACCAGGCAGGACTACAGCAAGTTCATCTATAATCTAATAAAAGAGAAAGCCAAGTACATGGTTATGTTCAGATATAGAAATCACCATATTATGAAGTAATTAGATTGAAAGGGCAAGAAAAATGGATTAGTAGCTAAATACATGAAATGATAAGGGAAACGAACTTGCGGAATGTGCATGGATGCCTACAGCAAGGAGGAATAATAGGTGACATGTCAGTGGTATGTACTCTTAGTGATGAAGCATCCAAGGAAAGAAAATCAAAGTATAAATGCCTGGAGATGGCATTGAAATGTAGAAACACAGTGATGCTTCTTCCAGGCTAAGTTGTGAAAAAGCAAATATCTGAGAAGTCTCCAGGAGGAACTGTATCCTCAGGGGAATGTGAGCTTTCAGTTAAAGCAAGAACACGGGAAGATGGGATATTACAGGGTTCCGAGCCAAAAGGTTTTGAAGGTAGAGAAGGGTGATGATAGATGATGGCGCAGTATTAGGGGATGCCCAAAACATATAGAATGTGGATGAAATGGTGATGAAAAAAAAAGTAAGAGTATTGAGTTTCTTGTAGTAATGACACAGAGATTTTGAAAATGCTTTGGGAAGTTCTGAGGGCCTCTCTGATCATTTTGTTGATGCAGTTCTGAGTGATTTCTTGCAGGGTGATAGTTTCCACACACAAAAACTCCAGCCTAATATGATATCAAAATCAAGTAAGAGCAGGGAATCAGAAAAAATATATAATCTGGAAGCTTACTCCCACATCCACTTGGGAATGTGTTTCCATTACTGTTCATGTCTCCAAAGAGACTTGAATCCTGAGTTTCAGTTTTCTTCTCATTTTAAAGGAAATAAAATAATATAGGGTTGTTACTGACATTAAATTATTTTAATGACAAAGCACTTAACACATAATCTTCAAAATACTTCATTAAATGGTAGCTTTTAGGTACTGTAATTACTGAAAATGATTTTAAGAACCTGAACTTTAGTGAGCATTTTTGGTTATTAAGATGTGTATGTATACCTAAAATGGCATATTCTGAAAATCAAATGGATATAGTCTCTGATAATATGTACAGCATTAGAAATGTACATTTATGGAATTATTAACTTCTTGATAAAGTACTTTTTAGACTGCTCAAAAGGCATCCCTTTGAGGTATCTATAATAGGGATTAAAACTTTATAATTCTGAACACCACTCTACTTAGTGAATTGATAAGATGAACATAGGTCATATTATATCATAATATATACCTGGTACTAGGGATTGAACCCAGGGGGATCCTACCTCCAAGGCCACTGCTTTTTTTATACATATTTTTTATTGATAATAAATGGTATACATTCAAACTGTACTTGGTGCCCTCTCCCCCCACCCCCATTTTCCCTTCCCCACCTCCCACCAATGATTGTCCAGGGTAACCATGCCTTATTCATACTTTTACAAACACTCGGATATAGACCCTCATTAATCAAGTTCAGCCTTCTTCCTCTCCTATCTTTCCATTCAAACTTTGCTGAGATTTCCCTTCCATTATCTGGAGTCCCTCTGGTATCCCCTATACTCCCTAGTTTGCAAGCCCACTGCTTTTTAATTTTTGCTTTTGAAACAAACAGGTTCATGCTAAGTTACTGACGGTCTTTCCTAGTTGCTGAGGCTGTTCTTGAACTTGTAATCCTCCTATATCAGCCTGCCAAGTACAGGGATTACAGGCAGTTGTGTGTCACCAAGCCCAGCAGTTAGTATACCTTTGAAATCCCAGAATTTGGCTATTGAATCATCTTACTTTGCGTGGTTTTATGTTTTTTTTTTTTTTTTTTTTACTCTATGGATTTGCTTTGAATTATAGGAAAATATCATAGACGTGAATCATTCTATTTTAATAATTCTGATTCAAGAAGTAGAATTTCTCTAAAGTGGGGAACTAATATTAATCTATTATTCAATGATATGCTTTGATCAATATGTACTTCAGAAATCCTCATTCTCTCTTTTTCTACCTCCCTCACCCACTTTCTGTTTCTATCCCAGTCTCTGTGTTTTGGTCTGTCCATTAATTTGGTATTGAGAATTTAGGTCATGACAAATAGTTACTTAAACTGAGTATGAACAGAAATGATTGTTGCCTCTATTTGTTTGAAATAATAACCTTTATAAAACACATGGCAATCTTTGCAAATCATTTTGTTTTTCTTTCTAGAACAATTTATCACATCTGTCATACTTCTAGTCATGGTGTTATGATTTCCTACTTTTGAGACTCTTAAAAATGATGAACCAAAAAAAATAAATTGATGAACTGAAGATCCAAAACAATCTTAGTATTCTAAACAAAAGAAAACTGACAATTCAATCATTTTATGAATATTAAATCCAAACATTACATAAACCATATAGTCATGGAAAAATGATAATTATTAACAAAAATATAGCATGATTTCTTATTACACTGCCTAGTTTTTAGGATTATACAAAGCACTTTCATGCACATAATAAATTCTCACAAGTCATCCACTTGGGCATGTGTTATTTTCATGTCAGGTGACAAAAGTAATGCTCAGAGAATTAGGGTGATATGCTTAAAGTTTCACAGAGAGCTAAAAATTGAAACCAGAACTTGATTCACACTTTATTGCCAATGACATGCCTTTGCCACAGGTTGATGATTTGAAAAAAAAAAATTCTTCTTGTTTTCTGCTTATTGCTACTATCTTCAGCTCTAATTGTTTTCCCCAGTTTCTAACATAAGTCCGAGGGACAACACATAAATTCTTCTTTAACTCCATTTCCTTGTTTCCTAAGTCACATTTACATTTTCACCACATTTCACATATAGCCCATGCTCCTTCTCTACCCTGTTTTACTCTGATCTTCCCTTCAAATTTTCCCCAAATCATTATCATATAGCTCCACTTGTAAATACTCAATTAAGATTAATTAAGATGACATAGAAATTGTCTAAAGATCCCATCTTCTCAGTTTGGAATCAGGTACCTGGAAATTACTGAGCTATGCAGGTTCATAGAAATGGTGGGTGGGCCAAGGTCTGTGTGGATAAGCACAAGAGGCTGAGTAATGTGCTCTTTCTGAAGCAAAAACCTGAGATAGACTGGGAAAACTCATCTACTTAGCGAGGCCCTCTGCAACTCAGTGAGACCCTGTTCCAAAATAAAGAACAAAAAATAGGGCTGGGGGTGAAGATCGGAGGTAGAATGCCCCTGGGTTTCTTTGCTAGTAGTACTAAAATATTTAGGGTTTATTTATTTATTTATTTATTTTTATTGGTACACTCTAGTTTCACATCACAATGTGGATCATATTGACAATGGCATACATTCACACAGTATTCGGTGCCTTTCTCCCTCGCTTCTCCTTTTCCCCCCTCCCAACAATGAGTGTCCAGTTTGACCAAGCTATAATCACACGTATGCACATATTCAAATGTAGCTCCTCCATTAATCAACCGCAGCCTTCTTCCTCTCTTATCCTTCCTTTCTAGCTCTGCTGAGGTTTTCCTTCCATTATCCGGAGTTCCTCTGGTATCCCTTATACTCCCGTATTTGGGCATATTAGAGAAAACATATTTCCCTTCTCTTTCTGTACTTGGCTGATCTCACAACATACTGTTCTCCAGGTCTATTCATTTTTTTGTGAATGCCCTGATTTTGTTCTTGTTTATTGCTGAATAGAATTCCATTGTGTGTATTTCCCATAATTTTGCAATCCATTCATCTGTTGATGGAGACCTAGGTTGGTTCCATATTTTGGCTATTATGAATTGTGCTGCTATGAACATGGGTATGCATATGTTATTGTAGTTCTCTGATATCAATCCCTTTGTATTGATACCCAGGAGTGGCAGAGTTGAATCATATGATGGATCCATTCCCAGTTTTCTAAGGAATCTTCACACTGATCTTCATAGTGCCTGCACTTGTTTGTAGTCTCACTAACAGTGTAAAAAAGTTCTTATTTTTCACATTCTCGTGAGCAATTGTGGTTACTTGACTTCTTTATGCTTGCCACTCTGATTAGGGTTAGATGGAATCTCAATTTATTTGTCTTTTCTCTAAGTTGAATGCTTGAATGCGTCTACCTCTCAAATTCTTTCCCATCTTTAAAGCATTATTTATCTTCTATGCTGACAATAGTTCAAATCTTAAATATTTTTGGAATTTGGATGTATTCATCTTTTATTTTGATGACAGTATCTATATGAACAGTTTCTTTGAAGCCTGTTCAGTATTTGATGAGAGCAGAGATGTTTATGGTAATTAAGTTCTTCAGTGCTAGCACTGAGAATCAGATCTCTGTTAACACAGCCAGCCAGATGTGATATCATAACTTCATTTGCGTGTACGTGTGTGTGTGTGTGTGTGTGTGTGTGTGTGTGTGTGTTACAAATGGTGCCCTTTAACAGCACCACACCAAACAGTCTCTTCTTGCTTAAATCTAAGGCTAGAACTAGAAACTCCTTGAACTAGAAACTTCTCAGTAGTATTCTGGTACTTTTGTTTAAATCTAAACATCACAAATCTTTATGTATTTCTGTGTATGTGGTTTTCCTTATAATTACTAAGCTCTAAAAGTATCCCTATTTTACAAGATCAGGTATAAGCTCCAACTTTTAAAACCTTCCTGGGTTAGCACTCAACAGAAGTGATCATTCTTTTGGATTTCTTGAACTGTTTATACTTTGCATTAACTTACATTTAATGCCTTAGGATTCTGACAGGAGTATTTCAAGAACTCCCACCAGCTACCTTCAGTGATAAGAGTTCTGTTTTGTTTTGTGTAGATATTCTGTTTTGTCTTTCACATTTGAGCCATCCATGTAATATAGCATTTAAGGAAAACTAAAATAGAAAAAAATGTCAAAACTCTGGGGGTTAATATAGTAGTTCAATTATATACATTTATAGATTCCATCATTTAATCATCTACTAGATTCCAATACTATGGAGGCAGCAATGAAATTTTGTTACTTTGTTTCTAAGGTTGGCAGGCATTCCATTTTGATTATACTGATTACTTCCCATCTAGAATTCATAGTCTCTTTTGTATTCACAGACCATTTCTAGTTGCTTTCTATCACCTATTAAGATAGTAATGAAGCAAATGAGAACAGGGTTGTGTATGGTTTCTGAGCCACGAACTCACCCAAATCACAGTCTATATTCTAAAGTTGCTTTAAAAGTCTTTCACCTGAAGAGAATGACAGAGAAGGGGATTAGTAAGAACATGAGAGAGAGAGAGAGAGAGAGAGAGAGAGAGAGAGAGAGATGCAAGATAAGCATATTATTATTATTATTATTATTATTATTAGTGGTGGTACTGGGGTTCCTGGAAGCCCTTCTACCTCCGGGCTACACGCACAGACCTTTTTTTTTATTTTTGGAAACAGGGTCTCTTAAGCCAGCGCAGCTGGCTTCGAACCTGCGTGATCCTCCTGTCTCTGCCTCCCAAGCGCGGGGATTACAAGCGTGTGCCACCACGCCTGGCCGAGCATTTTATAATTATGTGTTCTGAAAAGGCTGATTCCGACTATTGTAAAAAGGTCAGAGCAAGCCGGCACAATGGTGGACATAAGTAATCCCAGTGCTTGGGAGACTGAGATAGGAGAATCACAAGTTCAAAGTTAGCCTCAGCAATTTAGTAAAACCTTTAGCAATTTAGAGAAACTCTGTTTTAAAATAAGAAATAAAAAGGCCTAGGAGTATAGAATGCCCCTGGGTTCAATCCCCAGTATCAAATAATAAATAAATAAATAATAAAAAGCCAAAGCAAAGTTCCAGTTTTAATTTGTTATCTGACTAGCAGCTCAGCCTGAAACTCCTTCCAACTTCATACTGATAAAATTAGAATATTAGGAGAAAACAAAAGCAAACTGTAAGACCAAAAATTCACCACATTTAAACTAGTATGAACAGCGGTCACTTTAAGGATCATTCCATTTATTCTCAGTTACTGCATTGGTTTTATTATTCTTCTATTTGTCCATAATGATACTGATCTTGTCCTAAATATATTTAGATACACAATCTTCCAAAGCAATCTGAGGCAACCCTTTTCAGTAAGGTTGCCAGATTAGAGGAGGCACCATTAAATTTTGATTTTAGATAAACAGTGGAGACTTTTTATAGTATAACTGAGTTTCAAATGTTGCATAGGACATAATTAGACCAAAATATCAATTGTAAACTGAGAATCTTGTATTTTAATTTTTAAAATCTGGCAGTTTTATTTGTGGGTCTACGATGTTTTTCTCTCCATTTTTTTTTACACCTCTACTAGTCTGGTTAATATTTATTTGCTAGTTTCAGAGGGGTATAGAGCAGGTTCTTTTCTCTTTTGCCTTGAGGTTTAAAATCATAGCTGCAGGGCTGGGTATGAGGCTTAGTTGTAGGAAGTTAATGGGAAAGGTCCTGGATTTTATTCCCAGAACCACAAAAATAAATAGGATAAAATTATAAGGTTATATGGATCATTCTGAAACAAAAATAAACCTTTATAAAATAAAAATTAAAAATATAATCGTTTATAAAAATAAATAAAATATAATTTTTATAAACATTTATAAAGTATAATAAAATAAATAATAATTATATATAATAATAACATATGATAACAGGAGAGCTTTAAGACATTCAATTACCCAGTAGGTGACTATAGCTAAAATGTCTTGTATATTTCAAAATAGCTAGAATATTTAGGGTAGCTGGTAAAGATCTCCCATTCTGTAGGTTTTCTCCTTAGATTCTTGTTGATTTCCTTTGATGAGGAGAAACTTTTAAGTTTGCCATCCCATTAATTAAATTAATCTTTGTTTTAATTTCTTGCACATTGGAAGTCTTGTTAAGGAAGTTACTACCTGTGTCTATATATTGTAGTGTTGAACCTATGCCTTCCTCTTATAGCTACACAGCACAGTCTCTCGTCCGATTTTCAGGTCTTTGATCCATCTTGAGTGGATTTCTGTGCAGAGTGAGAGGTACAGATTTATTTCCCTTTTTTTTTTTTTTTTTTTTTTTTTACAAATGGATAGCGAGTTCTCCCAGCATCATTTTTGAAAAGGCTTTCTTTTTTCTACAGTGTATGAATTTGGCCCCTTTGTCAAAGATCAATCGACTCTAAGTGTGTGAGTTTGTGAGTTTGTTTCTGTGTCTTTCATTCTGTTGCATTGTTCTGTGTGCCTGTTTTTGTGCCAAATGCCATTCTGTTTTAGTAATTATCACTCTGTAGTATCATTTGAAGACAGGAATTGTGATGCCTCCTACATGGGTCTTATTACTGAGAATTGCTTTGGGTATTTGGGATCTTTTGCCTCCATATGAAATTCATGGCTGATTTTTCTAGGTTTATGAAGAATATCATTGGTATTTTGATAAGAATTGTATTGAATGGCTATTTTGATGATATTTATCCTGCATATCCATGAGTAAGGGAGAACTTGCCATTTTCCAAAGTCTTCTTCACGTTTTTCTTTAATGTTATATAATTTTCATTGTACAGATATTTTTATGTTTTTGGTTACGCTTATTCCTAGGTGTTTTACTGGTTTTGAGGTTATTGTGAATACAATTTTTTTTCTTTCTTCATGGATTCATTGTTGACATATAGAAAAGCTACTGTTTTCTTTTTAGGTTGATTTTTTTTTTCTATCCTGCTACATTGCTGAATTGGTTAATCAGCTCCAGTAGTCTTTTGGTTGAGTTTTTTGGGTCTTCTAGATAGAGGATCATGTCATCCACAAGCAATGATAAATTTAATTCTTCTCTTTTCCTATTTGAATTTCTTTGGTATGTTTCTCTTATCTATTGCTCTGGCTAGCATCTCAAGAACTATATTGAAAAGGAATGATGATACTGGGCATCCTTGCCTTGTTCCTGATTTTAGAGGGAATTCTTGCAGTTTTTCCCCATAAAATATAATGTTGGCTTTGGGTTTATTGTTACTTCCTTAATGATTTTGACATGCATTCCTTCTATTCCAATTTTTTGCAGTGTTTTTTTTTTAACAAGAATTTGTGTTGTTTTTTGTCAAATGCTTTTTAGCATCTATTGATATGATCATGTGATTTTTGTTCTCAGTCTTTTTCCATGTTTGAAAAATTATCTGAAAATATTTCACTGAAGAGATTACAGAGACTCTTGTTTTATGCCTCTATCCTTTCTTCAATGGCTTTTATCCATAGGTAGGATGATTCATATTGTCCCATAGTTATTAGATGTTTAGATTCTGTTGTACTGTCTTCTGTAACTTATTGAGTTCACTTTTGCTTTTGAATGAAATGTCTTCTAATAGTAATATTCTGTTTTCCATTTCACCTATCCTTCCAGAATTTCTTTCTATTGCTGTCTTCATTTCATCTACTTACTCTTTCATTTCATTTCAGTCCTCTTTCTGATTCTTTCTTAATATTAATTTCCTCTTTCATTTCCTGCCCACTTACTGTGAGGTCTTTCATTGTATTGAAGATCAGGATTCAGAATTGTCCTTCTTGCATTTCATGTAGGTCAGAATTTGTGATTTTCCTCATTTCATCACTGTTTTCTTATTCTCATATTTTCAGAATTCTTGGATTTGTGTTTCTGTTGTACTGGCATCTTCTTTCTCTTTGTTTGTGAGTTCTAGTTGATAAGTGCTTTTCCAGAGCTTCTTGGGCCTCCAAGCCCTTGCCTGTTGTTGGGAGAGATGATTCTAGCTGTTCCTTACACCTTGATATTAACCCTGAAGACTGTGTCTACTATCAGCTCACTGTTCTACCCATTTATCATCAATATTGGGTTACCCTGGGGTTCCTTCTGCTTGCTACTATTGTGGCATTGATGGGTTTTTGGTGTTAAGGTCGGGTATTATGTGTTCCAATACCTTTATAAAGAGTCACCTCAGCAGTGTGGGAGAATATTTTGTGACTTATATGTTTTTTAAACACATAAGTGTGTTCTATTAAGAGTTTCCTTTGGTCACCTGTAGTTAATCTTTATTATCAAATTGTCTTTCCTGTGTATCACCTCTCCTTTTTAATCTTAGCCTTAAGATTTACATTTGACAGCTGGTTCATGCATGTAGAAGTAATGTTTCAGTGGTGAGGTTAGGTGAAGGAAGCTGGGGTGATGGGTACAGATATAGGGTAAAGTAGAGATTATGATCAAGTTGAGTAAGAGTTTAAGTATAATAAGTAGTATCTAGTTGAGATGCGAGATAGTGAATATATAGTAGGATTCTTGTAGTCAGTGTAGAGTTTATGTATAGAGATATGAAGTAACTTGAATATAAAACAAGAAGATGCAGAATGAAAAACGTTTTGAGAGAAGAGAGTTGATAGGATAGAGAGGAAGCTTGTAAAATGAGACATGCAGAAACAAACATGTAGAAAATAACAAGACAACCAATTGACTAACAATAACAACAATAAAAAATCCAAAACAAAAACAACCAAAAAAAAAATACTAAAGACAATGAAGAAAAAAACCAATCCTGGAAATTTACACATCAAGAGTCCAATTGAACTTTGCAGAAATACTTTCAGCCATTTAATGTCTGCTCACTGTAGTAGGTTCTGGGTCATATTCCAATATCTCTCATTTTCTCAGTAACCTATTGTCAGTTTTTGAACCTATTTTTTAAATGTCAGCACCCCTCTCTTGCCTCTCATTGCTTTGTGCTCAGGTCTCAGGGCAGCGGGTGTCACTGTAAATGGGTTCCATGTATGTGCAAGGTTCTGTGCTTCTGGTCCTGGGCCTGGAACTCCCTACCTACACTGCTGGAGGGTGTCCAGTATAATCTAGGAACAACCTCCCCTGTGACCCTGTGTGGATACTGTGCCCTGGGCACTATGGGTCTTTTTTTCGTGTGTCTCTGTAGGTTATAGCCTGACCACTTTAGGGATGAACCACCAGATCTTAGCCCACTGGGGTCCCTGCAGTTTCTCTGGGCAGTCATCCACTGAGAAATGGAGGCCCAGGTCTCTAGAGGGCACATTGTGAAGCTTCAGGTGCAGGATTATTGTGAGCACATGAGCTTTTGAATCTTTTCTTTTTTCTTTTTTAATTTCTTTTCTCCATCCCTATAGTATGGTGCTCGTTGCTTAAGATGTTAGAGTTCTCCTGTTTTACTTAACCTCAAGTCCTTGGTTTCCTTGCTGGGATTTCTTTGGGCTGCAGAGCATGCAGTCACAGTTTGGGTCAGCAACCCAAGATGGTGCCAGCCACCATACCCGGTCAGTCATATGCTCAGACTGTTTGTTATCTCGTGTTTTGACTATTGGATTTTATTCTGCCATGGTTCCCATTTTTGTGTTTTCATTCATATATATCTTTGCTGCTTTCTTTTTCTTGTCAAGAAACTGTCCTCTTGGTAGTTGATTTTCAGTTGTTACAGCTACTGAGATGTGTTGCATCCTCAGTCATATTTTTATTTACTTACAGAAACATAGAATTTGAGTTATTCTAAGGGACATTTGATGTTATAAGATCCTGCCAATTCATTATATCAATATAACTACTAAACAATATATAGACAGAGTCAACATTCCTTATAACTACTTCAGTTCTCATATTTGTAGCATATTAAGCTTTTTTCCATAGTCTTATCATGAAATACTGTGTACCTACAATCTTGATTGACCAAATCCCTGAACTTGCGGCATATGAAAAATTTATGGATTACAACTCAACCAACTCCAATTTGAGGTGATTATAAATTAATACAGACCTCTTAGAGGGTCATTTTTCCATCAAGCAGGTTCATCATTTAGCAATTTATATTAAAAATAAATAACAGGATTTTTCTTAAGTTTTGTAATTTTTATACTATAGATTATGAAACCTCATGAAGACTGCCGAGTGCTCAGTTAGTTAATGTAGCTGAGAAATAACACACTCAACAATAAACTGCAGAAATAATTTTAAAGGACATTTTGAAAAAAAAGAAATTTAAGCACAGTAAAGATATTAATAATTAAATACTAATTAAAGCAAGAATAGAATATTGCTTTGTCAACTAGCCAATCAAAACATTACTAATTAATCATTTTAATATCTCATTTGTGAAGGTACTGTGTGACAGGTATTGCTTTGCTTTGTTATATAAACCAATTATTAAAATTTTCAGGAGGATTTTTAGCAATCACCAAATTCATAAAAACATATCTTTTGTCTGATTAAGTTCAATAATAGAAATTTATGCTAGTTTATAATGGGTATATACTAGCATAACCATAACAAATTCTGAGGACATGTCAATGAATATAATTAGTAAAACTTACTTTCTTTTTGCATTACTGAGGATGGAACCTAGGACCTTGTACGTAATAGGTAGGCACTCTAACACTGAGCTACATCCCTATCATAAAAATCAATTTTTATTAGTCATCCTTACTAGCAAAAATATGGACTTTCGCCAAGCAAATAAGGTACATCTTTATGAACACAACTTAATGCGGTCATCAATGTAGATTCTTTAAAAGAATGTGAAAATATAAAAAGTTTCACAGAAATTTACAAAGAAGGAATGAAATTTGGAATAAAATGGTACAGTTCAAATCTTAAATAATAAGAGTTAACATGAATGTATATATTCTAAAGTTAGATTTTGGGTGATTATTATTTTTCATCTTTTATGCTGTTTGAAATTTTGATTTTTAACAAAAATCATGAACTTCAAAGGAAATAATTAACTACATATTTTTGAACAAATTATAATAGGAAGACACCTTGACAAGGAGGTATGAAAACTTATATGTACATATATGAGAGAAATGGTAGAGGGAGGCATTGCGGAGTTAAAGAAATATCAGCCTTTTTGTTTGTCAAACAAACGAGGCTTAATACTTCAGATATACTACCACACCCTCTCATCATCTCTGGATTTTAGTACCTTCTCCTCCTTTTTAATTGGAAATACTTTTTGTGGTTCTCAAAGCACTACATAGAGTATGATTGGATTTTATTTTAAAAATAAAGCGTAGGAGTAAAATTACCTGTGCAGTTAAAAGTGAAAGACAACAATTTGAAGGAAAATATTCTTAAAATCTGGTTTCATTTCACATTGATCATGTAAAGATTCTAGTTTACTTCTTTACATAATTGCGTTTGGTTTAGTATAGAAATATTGTCAATTGCTGAACCTCAAAGGCAAATGATGTTCCCCTGGAGATGTTCCATGTTTATTCTGTGCTACTATATTCTGCCTATAGAATTCTATAAATTCCATATACATATATTTTAAAGTCTTCAAAAGTGATATGACAGCAATTCTACAAATTTCTGTGTCTGTATCAGGACGGCTATTCACTACTTTTTGTGTGTGGGGGTGGTACTTCGGGATTGAACCAAGACACACGCTACCACTGACCTGCATGCACCCTTTTGATTTTGCATTTTGAGGCGGGTGTCACTAAGTTGCTGAGGATTTTACTAAGTCATTCACGCTGCCCTTGAATTTGGCCATCCTCCAGACTCAGCCCCTAAAGTATTGGGATCACAGATGTTCTTCCCCATATCCTACTCTATTCATGAGGTTAGTGTGTGTGTGTGTGTGTGTGTGTGTGTGTGTGTGTGTGTGTGTGTGTGTGTTACTGGGGATTGAACCCAGGGACATTCTACCTCAGCCCGATTTTTTTTATTCTTTATTTTGAAACAGGGTATCACTAATTTGCAAAGGGCTTCACTAAGTAGCTGAGGCTGGCCACATCTTGTGATCCTTCTGCCTCAGCCTCCCAAGTACTGGGATTACAAGCATGTAACCACCATTCCTGGCTTCATCTATTAACTAGTTTTAAAGAAGCTCTTTCTTTTTAACTGGATTGAATGAGAAAACTCCATTTTGCATCTTCCATTGCAATTAGCTGTGGCCCTGTGAGTAAGTTCTGGACAGTGAAATGTATATCGGAATGATATAAAAATATTCTTGAGAGTTTACTTAAAGTGGGTGATATTTCTTTAAAAGTACAACCCAACTCTTAAAAAGGAATAGTTTTTGTGTTTCTTTACACTTATCTGGAAGACCAGCATCATAATAGTTGTGAGAGCAGCTATCTGAGCACAATGAGGAAGTCACCTGTGAGCATGGCTTGACAACAAAATAGGCCTTTGCAATTGCTACATAATCTTTGCAGCATCTGTCTGGGTTTGTATTTAAAAGAAAAATATACTGTCTTGTTTAAGCCACTATTATTTTTGTATTTATTGGTCATCTGCACCCAAGCCAAAATTTACCTAATAATGGTGATCTTTTGGTTTCCTTGCAGCTCTTTTGATTTTGCTGGTTGGAGGTGAGAAGCAGTGATGACTACTGTCTAGAAACTGTACTCAATTGTTCAGTCTCTCGAAATGTATTTGTCCTATTCCAAGCCTGAGCTTGGTCTTTCCATTAGCAGTTACTGCTTTTATTTTTACCCCTTCATAACTCAACTGCAGCTTCTTTGAAAAGACAGGATCTGTCTGAACAGAGTAACAGAAAGAATGGCATTTTGTAATTTGCTGATACAGTTTTTCTTCTAGCTTAGAAAATAAGTCTCAAGAGTACTGGGTAAAATCAGCTGCAGTTCAGGAGACTGCTTTTTACAAAGCTTTACAAATACCTAGCATTATTAATTATGCATTACAAATACCTAGCATTATTAATTATGCAATACTCACCTTGATACTAATTGAAAAAGTAATAAAATGATAAAGCTTTTGAATAAGCAAAATGATACTTAATCCAGTTGTGCATTCTATGGAGATTTTGTGATTTAACACTTATATTACCTGATTTGAAAATATATTTGTCTATTCAGTACTAGAGTCTAAAACTGAGACTTTAACCTCACTGAATATATGGAGATATTTCTGCCCCTGAACTATGCTTCGTAATAATGATTAAATTTCCTTTGCAACTCAGTGAGACCCTGTTTCAAAACAAAGAATAAATATAGGGCTGAGAGTGTAGCTCGGAGGTAGAATGCCCCTGGGTTCCATCCCCAGGACCACAAAAAAAGAATTATTTTATATTCTTAATTGCATTATTTTTTCATTAACTGCCTTTAACTGCAAACCAAGTCTGAAAAAAAAATAGATCAATGTGAAAGAATGGATACTCATTTTGCATTATTATACTAAATAATTTAGGTAGTATGTGTTATATTTATAGTGAAATCTGAATGAAATGTATTGAATATACTCATTTATCACTTACAAAATTAATTTAATTTAAACACATAATTATGTGTGATGTTATTACAAGAATGTATACTCACTGATTTTACTTTTATTATAATAAAGCAATTATTTTATGCCAGGTGAATATACTTTTTCTTTCTTAGCATGATATACATCATATTTCTTGTAAAAGAACATGAAAAATCAAAATCTAATTAGAAAATTGCTAAAAATAAGCATTTTTAATCAGAGTTCAATTCTTTTTAGTACATGAAGATGAATGTATGGCTATGCTTCTACCATTTCTAATAATACAGATGAAAAAAGGATTTTTCTAATTTAATGTATTTTTTTTACAGGAGAGCATATTCATTTTAATGAGGACATATTTATCAGAATATTTCTGGTATTCCTGAATTTGTTGATTTTTCTACTTGTGAAAACTATATGTATTTTTATTTTGCATCACAATTCTTCAGAATTTAAGTGTGATTATCATATGTGGTTATTTTAGTTTGTTGTTTCTAAAGAAAATTTTAGAAAAAAAAGAGAACAAAGCATTAAAATGATAGATTATAAAAATTTTCTTGAAGATCATAGAGTTTTAGCTATGAATTGTAGCTGAGCAGTTGCAGATATAAACTTGAGGTATAAACAGGTTATTAAGCTGGGTGTATTGTTACATGCCTATAATCTCAGTACTTGGGAGACTGGCACAGAAGGAGCACACATTCAAGGCCAGTCTCAAAGATTTAGAAAGACACTTATTAATATAGTGAGATCCTGTTTCAAAATTAAAAAATAAATAAAATAGAGCTGTGTATATATCTCAGAGATATAATGCCCCTGAGTTTAATCTCTAATACTCACCCCCCACACAAATACAAGTTATTGATCTCCTTATTTATATGAATGAATAATAAGCGTCATCGGCATTGTAAATAGTTCACTACACATGTTTAATCAGTTGGTTTGCTGCTAAATAATAAATTCTGACTTAATTCACCATATTCCTGACAATAAATACAAATTAACAAGGGGTTCATATCCTTCATAATTTTTTCCCCAAGGAGAATTTTGAATATTGCTTTTGAATAATAGTCACGGATACTCACAGCTATTAAGCTTTCTGTGACTCCTCAGGGACATATTCTTGCTAACACATCCAAGAATAATGCTTACTTTATATACAATCAATAAAATTCTCCTATTTTTTTTTACCATTTTTTCCTTTTGTGAAGAAAACAAGAAGGTAAAGAATAACTATTATTTTTTAAGCAAAGTAGATTTTCAGTTCATTGTATGCCTCTTCTGCCAAAGAAGATTAGAGAAGGAACATTAAACTTTGACCCTTACCCATTTATTTAATTGTGATCATTCAAATGGGCCCAGGATTACAATTTGCAGTAAAAATGTAAAAATTACATCCAACATGTTCTCATAGAATTAAGCAGGGTCAATGTGGAGATTTTTTCCAAAAGCCACAACTGTATCTGGAGAAGAAGATGGGATAATTATAGGAGATTGAGTATAGAAAATCTATTATGGTATTCACTGATTCTCTATTCTACTGAGGACTAGTGATGTTTTGTGATACTAAAAGTTTTAGGCTTACAGTACTTCTATAGAATATTTTGCTATATAGATAAATTAGCCTGCAGCATAAGGGAAATATAAGGAAAATCAGAAAAAATATTGCCACTCAGATCATAACAGTAATAAATTTGTGATATATTTGAATGATGGTTGAACATCATACTCTGTTGTCATATATCACTTTCTTTGTGTTGCTGGTTATTGACCCCAGTGGTATTCTACTTTTGAGCCACACCTCATTCTTATTTTTTATTTTGAAACAAAATCTCGCTACATTGCTTAAGCTGATTGCAAACCTGCAAATATCCAATTCAACCTCCCAAGTACAGGGATTATATGTGTGCATGCACTAGCACACCTGGTTTCACAAACATTTTTATATCATGAAAGATATAACTAATAATTTTAGTGGCTAGCAATAATAGTGCTGGCTGAGACATGTGGGAAAGAAATAAAAATCCTGTGCCAAAAATAGATATGTCAAGAAAAGAAACCACTAGTTCTTTGAGGATAGAAGGGTCTCTAGGAAGAAGAGTGAATAGCATAATACCAGAGGCTCAGAGTCAATTTCTCTTGCTGGCATTAAAAGGCAGAATGATAGCAAGATTAGCCTTGGTAAGTAATTATGATGCAGGCTGAAACATTAGTCCATTCCACTGGGGAAAATGTTTCTGTCTGGATCCAGGGAAGTTCTAGAGCTCTGTCTGTATGCACTGTTCCAGGGATATCTGTGCTGTTTGAGGTTAGAGATTGATGATGATATTAAGCTAAATGGCTTTTGAATCTCACAGCTGATGGGCCTATATTGTCTGAGGAAGGGGGTCTCAGACCCACTACAAAGCTGGAAATAATTCAGCCTGAAACTCAAGTCTGTCCCACTTGTGCTCTAGTCTCTGCCTGACAGTTGTGTCCGCCTAGAGGTTGTCTGTGAATTCTGACCTGTTAATGGGCCTTCTGTTTCTATACCGTGCTGGGCCTCACTGCAGTGGGCCTAGTATTGGGCTCTGAGACAAAGGCTTGTGCTATTTTTCATGCCTTGCTTCTAAACAGGGTAGGTCTTATTCCTCTTTTTCTTGAGTTTGGGGGAAAGTATTCTTTTGACTAGTTGACTAATGGAGTTTGAGCTGATCATTATGTCAGTACTATCATGAGTACAAGGGTTGGAGGACTCTATCTGGCACTGGGTTTCAATCAACACCATGTATTTTTCTTATTATGCTATAACTAAGCAACAAAGTCTCTCACCTAGCTTTCTGTGTAGCTAGTTTGGTGCGTAAATAGCTGTTCCAACTTGTGTATCTGTGGGAAGTTAATCATTGGAGGGTCTTATTCGGCCACCTACTTTGCCCCATCTCTCTAGCCAAATGGTGTTCCACCAAGGCATCAATAACCTACAAGGGAGATAGGAGAATCTCTTTAATAAGTGGTGCTGGAAAATCAATATGCAGAAAAAAGAAACTAGAACCCTGTTCCTCTACATATTAAAGCATCAACTCTGAGGTGTGGTGGTAAGCTCCTGTAGTCTCAATACTTGCAAGGCTAAGGCAGGAGTATCACAGGTTTGAGGGCAACCTCAGCAATGTAGCATAACTCTGAGTAACATAGAATGACCCTGTTTCAAAACAAAAACACAACAATAAAAAAGGGCTTGGGGTATACCTCAAAGCTAGAATTCCCATTGATTCAATTATCATAACTCATATACATGCACACATAGAAAAATCAACTTTGAGTGGATCAAAGATTTAAATGTAAGAACTCAAACTGGGGATATATTTGAAGGAAATATAGGGAAAATGCTTTAGGACATTGGTCTGAACAAAGAATTACTGGATATGTCCTCAAAAGCACAGGCTACAAAAGCAAAACTAGACAAATGGAATTAACTCAAACTAAAAAGCTTTTCTACAACAAAGGAATCAATCAAAATAGTTGAAGCCAAAACCTACAAAATAGGAGAAAATATTTGCCAACTGTTCATGTAATAAGATATTAACTTTCACAATATATAAAGAACTCATACAATGTCACAGGAAAACATTATCCAATTTAAAAATAGATAAATTACCCAAGTAGGCATTTCTAAAAGAAGATACATAAATGGCCAGAAAGTATGTGAAAAAATGCCCAACATCATTACTTTTCACAAAAATAAATGAAACTACCATGAGATATCATTTCTTCCCAGGTATTATCAAAAAGACAAAAATCAGTGGTGATGCAGATACAGAGAAAGGGAAATTTTAATACACTGTAAGTGGGGATGTAAATCAGTAAAGCCATTATGAAAAACATATTGAATATATAGAACATTATGGAAGTTCCTCAATAAAATCTAAAGGATCTGTCATGTGATCCAGCAATTCCACTACTGGCATGTATCCAAAGGAATTGAAATCAGTATGTTGAAGAGATATCTGCACCTGAAAAGCACTCTTCATAGTAGCCAAGATCTACAACCTATATGTCAGTTGACAGAAACATGTACAAAGAAAATGTAGTACATAAATTACTATGGTATATTGTTCAACCATAAAAAAATGAAATTCTGTCATTTGGAGCAACATGGATAGACCTGGCAAACACAAAGCAAAACAAACTAGACACACAAACACAAATACCACACAGTCTCCTTTATATGTGGGGGCTAAAATATTGATCTCAAAGTAGAGTGTAGAATAGATACTGGTATGTGCATGGGGGAGAGAAGAATGGAGAAGATAGTTAATAGATAAAGGGGTATAATTGGAAAGAAGAATAACTTATTTTACAGCACAATAGATTACCCATGCTTGACAAGAACTGAGTATTTCAAAATACCTAGGAGAGAGGATTTTGAATGTTCCAAACACAAATGATATATGTCTGAAATGATAGCTATCCCATTAACCTGATCTGATAATTACACATATCATATATGCATTGAAATGTTGTACTTCACAGATATATACAATTACTATGCATCCATTAAAAATGTTTAACTTCTCAAGCTAAAACTTGGCCTAATAAAATGAACTTAAACTCTTTTAAACTGAAAAGGAAAACTTTATGAGGTTAGGAGTATGCAGAAGAAATTATATAAATGAATTTCTAGAACTTAAGCAGACAAGACCTTATATTGCCAAATCTACTTTAAGATAAATTCTCAATTATGACATATTTGTGGATTCTATTTTTTACAGAATTTTGGGATACAAAATCTACCATTCCATGGTCCTGTTAGGACACCTGTGCCAAGAAAGTGTAGCTCTCTTTTACTGCAATATCCCTGAATTAAGAGAAAACTTGGTTCTTGGTACTGAATTTTTAACCCATTTTCCAACCTTAAATACATTTGGATTGATCTTCTAATTCTACCTTAACTCATACATTTCAATGAGTCATAGCACACAGTTAATTTACATCCATGCCATATGAACTCTTTCTTTGTTATTATTTCCCAGCAAATTAAAAAGTATTTTCATCTCCTTATCATAAATGGTTATATCCACTGAGTCTAGTTTCTGCAACATAAGAGTTCTATGAAAACCTGGATAATGAGCTAAAGATAATTATTTACCTTTTGTAGACAATGGAACACTAACATATATGTACTTTTAATAATTATACATGTTTGAAATATTAACATGTAATTTACATATTAGGTGTTACGAAATACATATGCATCAGCCAAAGACCACATTTTCTTTACTTTATAAATATATATTTTTTAGAATATAATAAATATATAAATAATATATAATAAACATAATATTTTATATAAGATATAATAAATATTTTATATAATAATAAATATTTTATATAATATTTATTTTATAATATAAAATATAATAAATATATAATCATATATAATAAATATAATATTTTTAGAATATAATAAATATAATAAGTATTGCAAACTGGGTACAGTGGTACATTCCTGTAATCATAGTACTTGGTAGGGTGAGACAAGATCTTGTACTGCAGATTCAAGATCAGTCTCAGCAATTTAGCAAGGCCCATGGCAATTTAGGGAGACCCAGTTCCAAAATAAAAAAAATAAAATAGGGCTGAGGGTATGGCTTCATGTTAGAATGTCCCTGGGTTCATTCCCTAGAACCACAAAAAAGGATTGTGTAGAACACATACAGAAGCGAATCAAGAACTGCTTTTGGTAAAGAAACCTGACGTCATAAATACTGAACATAATTTTCATTTTTTAAATGTCCAAAGTGAGTTATTTTTTATATTCTAATAGGATTCATAAGGATTGTTTCTATTTCAGGAAAGGTTTTAAATTCCCTTTCTTTAGGGGATAAAGTGTTTAATCACCATTTTCTTTTATATGAAATCAGTGGCTAATAATGCTGTATAATTCAGAAAGGCAATTATGAAGGAAAATATGCCAAAAATCAGTAAAAACTGAAGCTCTTGCCAGTAGATGACAGATGCAATGCAAAACATTTTTATTATTTAAAAAATAGAAAATAGGTTTCAAATTAAGAAGCAGCCTAAGGAAAACTGCCACAAATGAACATTTGAAGAAATAATTAGTTGTTGAGGATGTTAGCATCTTCTTAGTATCTTGCAGTGTGATATTATCAGCTACTCTTACAAAAATCAGTACTAAATAACAGAACTCTTCAATGTCTATTAATTTAATATTCTAAAATTCTCTTTTTTTAAAGAAGAACATGGCCTGCCTGCTTTTCAAGTTAATGCTTTAGAATTTATCATATTTAGGCACAGCCACCTTCTCAGAATATATTCTATACTGCAAATGAATTTTAAAATATGTTTAGTCAAAACTGTTGCCATTTTACTTTCTTTGTGTATGAAGAAATATTTTCAACAGATCTCAGTTTTTAAATGAATGCTTTTGCTTTAAAAATGTGAATAATTCTTTATTAAAGAAAAATAGAAAGTAAACTTGAGTTTTTTTAAAATGCCACATCCAGACAAAGAGAAGAAATTTAAGTGACAATAAATCTTCTTTTTTATTTTATTTTATTTTTTGGTGGTACTGGGGTTCCTGGAAACTTCTACCTCAGGGCTACACTCCCAGACACCTATTTTTTTATATTTTTATTTGGAAACAGGGTCTCTTAAGCCAGTGAGGCTGGCCTCAAACCTGCGCGATCCTCCTGTCTCTGCCTCCCAAGCGCGGGGATTACAAGTGTGCGCCATCACCCCCAGCACGATAAATATTTAATTATCTGCAATACCAAAATTTATTTTTGTATTATTGATTATTTATACTTTTATCCAAATATTTGCAATATGAGCATATTAAAGGCATTGAAAATTGCCAGAAGGTTTCACCATAGGTGAGGAAATGTTTGTATTGTTAAATACCAAACATGCTTTCCAGAATTTCAAGATGTTGAATAACATTTTGTTCTTGTTTACAAAGTGAGTCTAGAGAGTAGACAACAGTGAAAACATAGAGAAGAAAAAAAAAAAGATTCAGTTGTATTGTAGATATTTGTAGGGACCTCTAAAGTATCATCTTCTTAAGTTGTACAACTTTTCTCTCCTAGTTTTAAAGAAATATTAGTGGTTTTGTCATCATATTATTAAAATGGAAGAACACCATTACTCAGATTGCTTCATTCATTAAATTACATAACAAAGGAGCATATACTTTATTCTACTCCAGGCATTCTTTTCAAATCCATGTGTATGAAGGAAATTCTTTTCTTGAATCTGATACCCTGGGGTGATCTCTGTGTAGATTTCTCTCAGGCACATGTGTTTCATATATAATATATTATAAAGTTGCTTTGGGGAGAAAATGGTTATTTTTAACATTCTGTTTTACACATATAAGCAACCCTGTAGATGGACTTAACTGATAGTATCACTAGTCTTGTTTTAAACTTTTTTGAATTAGCTACATGAGGTATAAATATTTGGGGGAATTTTTCAGATTCAGATCATGAGATGTAATTTAAAAAGCTTGTCAGATCAAGGAATCTAAAGAATCAATCATTACATACAATCATTTAAAAATAGGTAGCAGGCAAGTAAGTTAAGCAGAATTAGAATTCTTAGGTCTGATATTTAATACAGTCCTTATAAAGTATATATATATATATATATTGGTGGTACTGGGGTTCCTGGAAGCCCTTCTACCTTGGGGCAACACTCCCAGACCTATTTTATATTTTTATTTGGAAACGGGGTCTCTCTAGCCAGCGTGGCTGGCTTTGAATCTGCACGATCTTCCTGTTTCCACCTCCCAAGCGCGGGGATTACAAGCGTGTGCCACCACCCCCGGCTGGACTGGGGGGTTTTGAAGACCCAAAACCTCTTGAAAGAGTATAATTTTGATTGCTCTCTGATAAACACTACTTAAGCACTATGTATGACATTTACATTTTCCTTTAAACAATGTTGGCTTTTATTTCACTCAGCGAGATATTTCTTAGGGGCATTTGCATGCATATATATTTTCAGAAGTTTATGATGGGAGAAAGAGAAGATAGATGATAAATCAAACAGACTAAGGAATGATTTTAAGAACTATGAATATTCGATGTTACACTGAATATACACAAATACCAGCATAATGGTAATATATGGAGAACAAATAAAGAGCCAAAGGAAGATAGTAAACTAAAAAACTGAACAGAAATAAGATATTCAAAAATTTATTGCATATAAACACCTTCACTCATTGTGTGTATAGTAATGTGGCAATTACAGAAATTAATTGGGGTGTTGAGATCTTGGTTAGTGGGGATCAAATACAAGTGTATTCTATCTCACAGGTACAGCCCTGCTCCTTTTTTACATTTTATTTTAGGATTTTTTTTTAGAGTGATGCATTATAGTCTCACATCATAATGCAGTGCATAGTGATGGTGACATATGTGTGCACAGCACTTGATGGGCTTTCCCCCCAGCTCATTCCCCAATTCCGGCTTTCCCATGCATGATATTGAGATCTGCATTGGTATTCTCAAATATGTAAATAATGCTAATGGAATTATTGCTTGCTCTCCCCCCACCCTTCTCTAGACCACTTCTCTCATTCTTGTAAATGACATAATATTGTTCTTTTTTTTGCTGAGTAGAATACCATTATGTATATATCCCATAATTTTGTAATCTATTCATATGTTGATGGTTACCTAGGTTGGTTCAATAACTTGGCTACTATGAATTTTGTTACTATAAACATGGAAATGCATGTATTAATATAATATTCTGATTTTAATTCCTTTGAAAGATACCCAAGAGTGATAAAGCTGGATCATATGGTAGATACATTTCCAGTTTTCTGAGGAATATCTACATTTATGTATGTTTTATTTGAATCAGGGACTTGCTAAATTACCTCACACTGGCTTCAAACCTGTGATACTCCTGTCTGAGTGTCTCATGTAGTGGTATTATACGAGTATGCCACTGTGCCGAACAAGAGAAAATATTAACTAAAAATTTATTGTCTATGTTTAGAATTAAACATAGATCCTTGTGAGGTTATTTATCTAAGATCAATTTTTGTGGGAAATTACCTCACACTGGCTTCAAACCTGTGATACTCCTGTCTGAGTGTCTCATGTAGTGGTATTATAAGAGTATGCCAGTGTGCCGAACAAGAGAAAATATTAACTAAAAATTTATTGTCTATGTTTAGAATTAAACATAGATCCTTCTGAGGTTATTTATCGAAGATCAATTTTTGTGGGCAAAAGAGTGCTCTCATAATATTTTCCTATTACTGTTGTAACAAAATACCAAAATTTTTTATCTTAATACATTATTATTTATATTTCCATAGGTCCGACATGGGTCTTGTTAGACTAAAATGAAGGTGTCAGCAAGCCAACCCTTTCATCCTGCCTCTCTCTTCTTTTCTCTTTTCTTCCATTCCTTCCCTTCCCTTCCTTTCTCTTAAGAGAAGGGAATATGGTATTGACTAATGGTTTTGTAATTTTCAAAGTGCCTGTATTGTTCTAAATCTTGTTACATTTTTACACTGCATTGATATTTCTTTTTGTAAAAAGGATACTCTCAGAACTTATTCTTCCAGATATTCTCAGAACTTATTTCTTTTCTTCCATTCCATTCCCTTCCCTTGTATTATCTTGTCTTGCCTTCTTTTCTCTTCTCTTCATTTCTCACTTTCTCTCTCCTGTATTTATTAATACAATTTTGACACATAACTATACATCCTTAGGCAGTATGGTGAAGAATGACTAAATCAGGGTAGATAGCATATCCATCAACCTAAATACTTATCATTTCTTTGCCTATTTCCATACCCTATCCAGCAACTAGAGGCCACTTAGATTTGTTGGTTCATATCCCCATTTTTACCTTCAAATCCATGATTGCAGCAGCTTTTCTCTGATCTCGGCTTACATCTTCACATGTATTTTTGTGTCTCTGACCCTCAAGTTTCCCTCTTATAATGACCCCTTGAGCCTATCAAGAAAATCTCCCCATCTCAAGATCCCTAATCACGTATTCAAAGTATGTTTTGTTATGTAGATAATATATTCACAGCTTTCAACAATTAGAATGTGGCCATCTTGCATGGAGACATTCCATTCACCACACTTCTGTACCTCCTTTGTTATCTTATTGTATGCAAACAACATCCTTCATCACAGTCAACATGGTAATTCTTCACATCAGACTCCATGAAAATTAAAATTTCTTTGTTTAGTTAAACATTTTATATCCCAGCATATTGTAAAGTTCCTGACATATCAAGGAATTAGTAAATCTTATATAGCAAGCAAGTTATACCTAGACATGAGTTTTTAAGATTTCTAGTGAGAGGCACTACCACCAGTAAAATGGTGATTTTTAAATTGATATTATCAATTTTTATGTATAGTAATCTGAAGATTGTTCTCATAGCTTGATTTTACAACAAAACTTTAAAAATGTCCTCTCTACCATAAGTGTTAAATTGATACACACTCATATATAATCCATATAAAATATCCTCCACTTCATATTGTAGTTAAATTGTATCATGACCCATGCTCGATAATTTCGTTGCTTAGCCCTATTTTTACTTTCCATGACCTAACAAGAAAGAGAAAACATGTTAAAGAAATTGAAGTTTTGTAAGACATATTCTTGAAAGTGTTAAATGAATTGAGAAAAATCTTTTCTTATATATTTTAACCATATAAATTTAGGTCATATTAAATAATTCAAAATATTATGTTTGAGGTTTATTTCAAGGTTTGGGATAATATGTTCTTTATATATCTGTAGTAAAGTGATTTTTACCTGAAAGGAGACTAGTGCAAGATTGAAATCCCTTTAACATAGAAAACAATGAAATGCACCATCCACAGGTTGCCATGGTTTCAGTTTAGTAGAAAAATGAAATTGGAAGGTCACCAATAAGTTCTGAGAGTATCCTTTTTACAAAAAGAAATCATATCAATGCAGTGTAAAAATGTAACAAGATTTAGAACAATACAGGCACTTTGAAAATTACAAAACCATTAGTCAATACCATATTAAGCTGATTTATTACCCTCTGGAGCTACAGTCTCTTAGCTGCTGATGGGGATCCAATTAAGAAATAAGATTATGGCTCCTTTCTTGAGGTTTTCACACATTACTTTCTGAGAAAATAAAGCAAATTAGACAATAAATCATTGTCCTTATCAGTTTTCAACTAGTGTCAATCTAAGAGGTGGATATTGAGGTTGAAAATTATTTCTCCCTTCCCTGAATCAACATTCCATACTGTCACTTTCAATCAAATGATTCAGGAGACTCTTTGATTCCTAAGAAGACTATCCAGTTTGAACTAGGTTAAAGAAAAACAACAACAAAAAATTATCAAAGGGCAATATTTTTTTTGAGGTACTGGAGATGGAACCCAGGGGTATTATACCTCCAAGCTACACCCTCAATCCTATTTTTTATTGTTTATTTTGAAACAGGCTCTCACTGAATTGTGGAGGACCTCCCTAAGTAGTACCTGAGGCTGGCCGCAAACCAGGATTCTACTGTATTAGCCTCCCAAATGCTGGGATTACCAGCATGCACCACCACGTCTGGCTCAAAGGGCATTACTTTCCTAGATCACATTCTAAGAGTTTCATGAGCAGGGTCCAATGTAAAGCTACCAAGGACAATTTTAATTGCCCTATGTGGGTCTGCTTTGGTCACATGACTTTCTACTTCACAGGTTTTACTCATTAACCAGGTAAGGAAAGTCCAATGATTGATTTACATTCACATAATTGTCTTGTTCCTCACCTTCTTGATAGGATCAGGATATCATTGTTTTTAGTCAAAAGAGAACAAAAAAGAATGAGTAAGGTAGAATAATGCCCCTCCAAGGATGTCTATAACCAAATTTGCAAAAGTTGCAAATATGTTACATGGCAAAGGGTAAATTGGCAGGTAGAATTAAGTTTAATAATCAGGTAATCTTAAAATAGGAAGATAATTTGAATTATCTAGATGTATCCAATGTAAACACAAGGATTTCTAAGTGGGAGAGTAGAACAAAAGAGAGCCATAAATAGAGAAGTTGTAATGAAAGCAGGACCAGAGGGATGCTATTCTTCTGATTTGAAAATCAAGGCATGGAGCCATTTGCCAAGAATGAGGATGGCCTGTAGAAGCTGGGGAAAACACAAGAAAATGGAAGGTCTCTTAGAGTCATTAGAAGGAACACAGCCTGTAGATACCTTATTTTTAGCCCCATAAGGCATCTTTTGTGATTGTGTCCAATAGAACATAGGATAAAACATTTGTTGTTTTAAGCCACTATTGTTTATAGTTATGTGTTATAATATGGTAGTGATTAAAAACTAATACAAAGAAGACAGCAAAATATGATTAGAGAACGATTCTAATAATCAAAGCAACAATCATATTTTCTCAGTCATGATTTTTTTTCTTCTAAGGAATCATTAGTATTATTGTTTTTAGTTTATTTTCAGGAGTTTGACACTGGAGAATACTGCAGCTGGATGTGTGTGACTATATTTCCTCTAATATCAATTTGGCCATTTACATTTATAAATGCCTTCTTTTAGGGAGAAATTATAATTTTAAATATTTTTTTCATGTTATAGGGATCAAATTATATTTTTTAATATCTTGAAGACTTGGTTATTTAGCTGTATCATTTTGTGTGATCTTTTCGTATCAATTCCACATAGTTTCTCTCATCGTCAAGATATTATTTACCAGGTAGCTGTTTTAATTTAAAATATTCAGATAAACTATGTATATTTTATAAACCTCAAATTGTATATAGACCATTTAAAGTACTTCTTTTCTTTTGCAAAAATATCCTCAATTACTTTCTTTTTGTTTCAAAATTCCTAATGTGTCATATATTTAAGTAATATATTATTTATTTATTTATTTATTTTGGTGGTACTGGGGTTCCTGGAAACCCTTCTACCTCTGGGCTACACGCTCACATACCTATTTTTTACATTTTTATTTGGAAACAGGGTCTCCTAAGCCAGCGCACGCTGCTGGCTTCGAACCAGCGCGATCCTCCTGTCTCCACCTCCCAAGTGCGGGGATTACAAGCGTGCGCCACCACGCCCGGCAGTAACATATTATTTCTAACTAGCTGGCTTCCCCAGGATTATTTAGAATCCATGACATTCCTCATCTTTAACTGTATAAATAGATATTGTATGTATATACACCTATGTTATACAGCATCCACCAGAGAAGACCACTCAGACTTTAAGTGAAATAGAAAGCTTTATTAGCCGGCTGGTCACTGCACTGCAGGGTGTTTAGTCCTGAGTGCAGCCCTGAACCAATTCTCAGGGCTCCGTTTAAATTCTTATAGATATGAACAATTCCCAACAATTTCTTTCAGTGGGTGTGCAAGTCAAACAGAAAGTACAGAAACTAGGAACAGCATTATGCAGGAGCCCAACAACCCATGTCAATCTCTTCATTGTTTTAAGGATAGAAAATACCTAAAATCCTTTGTTTCTCTGCAGGTACAAGCTAAGCTGGAGTTACCTTGCATGGATAGCAAGGTACCTGGTGACAAAACTTAGTTCTCAGGGGACATTAGGGCCTTGTGGTCACCTAGGATAACATTGTGGCATTACTGAAGCTGAGGCCTAGGCTCACTTTATTGCACCTATAACATAAATGATATTAAATAATATTTAGATGGAAACAGAGTTGGATTTCACCTAACATCCTAAAATTTGACACTGAAATGTTATTTGTTTCCTATTGAGAATAAGAAAAAGAAAAATTTTCTTGCTAGGGAAAAACTTATTTTCAGGTGCCCTCACCCCCCCACCCAAAATGTGTGTGTGTGTGTGTGTGTGTGTGTGTGTGTGTGTGTGTGTGTGTGTAGGTTAATGCATATATTAGTTTGATTTAGCCATTCTGCAATGGACACATTTATCTAAAAATCTTATTGTATACTACAAATACGTAAAATTACATCAATTTAAAATTCATAAAAAAGAATTTTAGCAGACTAAGTAAAACTTGTTTCTAGACAAGCATGGGGGTATACTTCTGTGATTCAAGTACTTGGGAGGCTAAGACAAGAGTATTTCAGGTTCAAGGCTAGCTCAGAATAACTTAGTGAGACTCTGTTTTAAAATAAAAAATATAGCCGGGTGTGGTGGCGCATGCTTGTAATCCCATGCTTAGGAGGTGGAGACAGGAAGATTGCACAGGTTCAAAGCCACCCTTGCTGGCTTAAGAGATTCTGTTTCCAAATAAAAATGTAATAAAATGGGTCTGGGAGTGTAGCCCAGAGGTAGAAGGGTTTCCAGGAACCCCAGTACCACCAAAAAAAAAAAAAGAAAATAAATAAAATAAAATAAAAAATATAAAGGCCTATAGGTGTAGTTCGATAATAATAGTTCAGAATAATCCTGGGTTCAATCCACAGTACCAATAAAAAGGAAATAATCTTGTTTCCAATCCATGGTAAAAATTATACATTATCAATTTTACTAATATTTTTTCAATTTAATTAAAAATGCCCCAATCTAGCTTCCTTTCTTCCTTTAATTTCTATCTTTCCTTTTTTAAATTTCTTTTTTCTTTTTTTATTTCTCGTCCTCCTCCTCCTTCCTTCTTCTTCTTTTCTTTCTTTTGCTATTGAAAATTAATCCCAGAGGCATTCTACCTCTGAGCTATACTTACAGCCCTTTTTACATTTTTTTAATGCTAAGTTTCTGAGAGTCTCAGTATATTGCTGGGGCTTGTCTTTTGTCTCAGCTTCCTAAGTACTGGAATTACAGGAGTGTGTGTGCCACTATGGCCAGCTATAATTACCTTTTTTATTTTCTTTTAAAAAATTTTTATTGGTTCATTGTAGTCATACCTCTTAATGGGATATAAGATGGTGGAGACATACATGCACACATCATCCAATTAGTCCTTACCCAATTTTTACCCCATTCCCTCCCCCTCCCTTCTTCTCATGTTTGGCTTAGTGATTAATATTGATATTTTTGTTAAAGTACATCACGTGCATTAGAGAATTTCCCTCTTCCCCCCTCACCCCCTCAGTTAGGTTGCCTTATTTGCTCCTTCTTCCTTTGGAGTTCCTTCTATGACTCATTTTCTTCCTAGCTCCTGCATAATAGGAAGAACATCTGATTTTTTATGCATACCTATGTTCATAGCTGCACAATTCACCATTGCCAAACTGTGGAATCAGGAAGATGTCCATCAACAGATGAATGGATTACAAAACTATGGGATATGTACACAATGCAATTTTACTCAGCCATAAAGAAAAACACAATTATGTCATTTACAGGGAAAAATGGAACTGGAGGATATTATGCTAAGTGAGATTATTCAATCACAAAAAAACAGGAAATTGGATGCTTACCTTTCTTAAAGTATATCTATTAGCAGCAGTCAAACTTCAATAATGTTTCAGTGGCTAAAAATCACTCACTGTCTAAATATTACCATTTCTATTTTGCATGTTTTTATTGGTGCATTGCACAAGATAGATTTATAGTGATACATTCATATATAGTATTATTCATTTGTTTCCTTTCCTCTATGTCACCTTTCCCTCTCCTTTTTTCAACCAATCTCCCTCCACTATACTAATGGTCTTTCTCTTCATTTGCAGAAATTCCTTTTCTTTTCATTTCATTTACTTTCTTCTTTCCTTTTTACTCTATAGCTTCCACATAGGAGAGAAAACATATGGCTCTTGATTTTTTGAGTCTGTCTTATCATACTGAGAATGATGTTCTCTAGTTCTATACATTTTCCCACAAATTACATGATTTCATTCTTTTTTTATGTCGGAGTATATTTCTAGTGTGTATGTGTGTGTGGATATGTGTATCACATTTTCTGTTTGTTCAGACACATAGGACTGTTCTAGAATTTGGCTATTTTGAATTGTGCTGCTATAAATATGGGTATGCATATATCACTATGGTATTCTGATTTTAATTTTTTGAAAAGATACTGAGGATTAAACACTTCCATTTCTGAAATCTACCAATCCCTGAATCCCTTGTTTCCCTACACGCTATAAAATGTCCCATTGCTTCTTTCAGAGCCATGGTGAGGTACAAACATGACTCTCCCTTAATAAGCAATAAATGCAGAACTTAGTTTCAGATTTTTTAATAATACAAATGGTGTTAGTGTCTTTTACACTGACCGGCCTTTTTCTTCTATCCATTTAACCCTAAGGAATAAACACAAACAGGGACTAGGGGTCAAAAATAAATTTAAAACTCCCAATACATTTTTCAGTTTGGTTTCATCTTATAAATCAGTTAATTTGTGTAAATATCCATCTCTTAATTTTTCTTTTATTCCTTTATTTCTCTGCAGTAAAGAAACTAAGTTTTTAGCTTGGCTTTATTTACTCTTATGCAAAAAAATGAATCCTTGTATTAACAAACTATATAGGAGTTTAAATAATTTGTTCTTCTGACCACAGGGGAGAGAAGAAATTTCAGTTGAAATATTTTCCTGTGGCTTTTATTCTTCCTGGTCTTAGATGCACAGTGGCTGAAATATTCTAGCATTTGGATTTGGTGGCCATGTTTATTGAAGATATTCTGGATTTCACATCCAAAATACATGATTCCACTTATTTGTTCTTCTCATTGTAGTCTGTCTACTTTTGGGTTGGGGTTCAATTAAGCCATCTCATTTTATCAATCTATGCTGCCATTCTATTCTTTAAGACCTCTACAAGTTTGACTCAGGGAAATGTACCTCTTATGCCTCTGATGTTTCTAAGATCTCCCATACATAGTGCACCCCTTTCCTGGTTTCAGTCTAGTTGAGAGTAGAATGAAGAAGTCAATGACTTCTTCCTAATATACATCTTTTCCAATTCTTACACAACATTGAGAAAGAAGAATAGATGTACCACTTACTTTTATAACATGGATTTTCTTGAATCACTTCTTTATTTTTCTCTAAGAAATTAAAATTCATAGCTCAATAAAAATATCCTTTCTAAAGCGTGGAGTAATTCTATGATTAGATCTAAGTCCATCTCACAATGCTATTGGAATCTAATTAAGAAAACCCCTTTCTCTCTTGATAAAACCTACCTTTTAAGATTAGCATGTTTTTAGTTCAAAGAAAGTTGATTTTGAGTTTCAAAAGCTGCCTAGTGAGCCTCTATTTCTCTTTGTACTGCTGTTCTAATAAGTCTAATCTCTCCCAAGTTGAATACATGCCTCCAACTTAATAAGGAAACATCATAAACATAGGAATGTATAAGATAAATGAAAATAAAGGGGATCTTTTTTGAAAACTGTATCTCTTAAATATATAGGTGCAATATTTTGCCAAAATATCTTAAACATTTTGAAAATATATTGCTATATAATAGTTATGGTTTGAATCACTCAAAATATTAAAGCACACAAATAATTTATATACATGGGGAGATAGCTTATACTTAAAAAGTTTCGACAACCTAAAGGTTGTATATGCTTCTAAGAACTGTAAATCCCCCAGTGTTTAATATTGAGTTAGTAGACTCTCTGAGACTAGAAATGGAGAGAGTTTCTAACCTAGATATCATGTGAATATTTTTGTTTTGGAAGTTGGTGGGGTCAGAATGAAGCAATGACTCAAAGGGATACTCACTCAGCAACCAATTAAAATTAAAAAAAACTGCAGAGAAAACTGAAGGAGGTTCCAAGTGGCAAGTGGTATCTGCTGAGCAATATTGAGACGATAGAAATAAAATACGAAGTCGTATATATTATAAAACTCATCACAAACAGTAGAATGGAATAAATTATTGTGATCACATATTTAATCTTTACATAAGATGCCCAAGAAGAGTTCCAAATCCTATCTGATACTCTTATTTTATTTGTATGGTTTGTGGTGCGGGAGTAACAATAACCCGAACTTATGTTAAATTTTTCATCTATGCCTACGTTTTTCCAAGTGTTATGTAGGTATCAGCACATATTTAATACAACAAACCTATGAAGTATTTAGCATTATCATCTCTATTTTATAAATTAGAACATTGAAACTATAAAGTTACACTAATATTTACAAGGAGATGCAGATAAATGTTGTGAAACTTGATTTATGATCCGTGCATTTAAGCTTCATTCTCTTAATATGTGAGCTATATTTCGTTTGAGTCACCAATCTGGTTTAGTGAGAGTTTGGACTTCAGTGTTTGCCCAGATATGAACAAATGCTTATTTTATGCAGCATGACAGTTATGTCTCTGAATTTTTTCTTAATTGTTGTTTTTCCTCAGAAGCCTCCATTCTCCATAGCTTAAACATCCAGAATCTAGTCTACTATTACGCAAAGTTTCTCAAAGTTTATCATGTTGAGAGTATCACAATCTAACAATCATGGCATTTAATTTTTAAAAATTTATTTTTATTGGTGCATTGTAATCATATATCACATTGGAATACAAGACTTGAGAGGATATACAAGCACACATCATCCAATTAGCCCTCATCCATCCCCCATCCTATTCCCTCCCCCTCCCTCGATCCCATGCTTGTTTGGTGATTAACTTTGATACATTTGTTTATGTACCTCCTGCGTTTTTGAGGCTCCACCCTCCCCTATTCCATACCCTCTGATTGGTCACCTTAATTGCTTCACTATAGGGCCCTTTCTATAGCTCGACCTCTTCCTGTTGCACCTTTCCTCCTAGTTATTGCTGATTAGGGGAAGCATCTGGTTTTTATTTTCTGCGATATTTCTCTGTGCATGCCGCGTTGCAAGTACCAATCCCACTCTTGATGGCCCCAGTAGTAGCCTGGCTACCCGGTGGACTGATCCAGACCTCTCTGGCTCAAGCAGTGGCCTTGCCTCATGGGAGGCCCCAATTCTGGTCACACTGGCCCCGACACTGGCCTAACCCCTTGGCTGGCTCCGATCCCGGCCTCGGTGGCCCCAAACCGGCCTAGCCTCAAGGCAGGCTCCAATCCCGGCCTCGGAGGCCTCAGTAGTGGCCTTGCCTCTGAGAAGGCTCCGATGCCGGCTGCTGGCCCCCGCACCGGCCTAACCCCTTGGTAGGCTCTAATCCCGGCCTCGGAGGCCCCAGCACCAGCCTTGCCTCACAGCAGGCTTCGATGCTGTCCAGTGGCCCCCGCATTGGCCTAACCCCTCGACAGGCTCCGATCCCATCCTCGGAGGCCCGAGCACCAGCTTTGCCTCACGGCAGGCTCCGATCCCAGCCTTGCTGACCCCAGCACCGGCCTGACCCCTCGCCAGGCTCCGATCCCAGCCTCGGAGGCCTCAGTAGTGGCCTTGCCTCACAGAAGACTCCGATGCCGGCCGCTGGCCCCGGCACTGGCATAACCCCTCAGCAGGCTCAGATTATGGCCTTGGAGGCCCCAGCACCGGTCTTGCCTCACTGCAGGCTCCGATGCTGGCTGCTGACCCCGGCATGGGCCTAACCCCTTGGCAGACTCTGATCCCGGCCTCGGAGGCCTCAGTAGGGAGTATCACAATCTAAAAATCATGGCATTGAATTTAATGAAGAGCCAAGACCATTAGAACTAAAACCTAAGTTATTTTTATACTTTTATCAGTTCATTGCAATTTTGTATTATAGTGAGGTTCAAAGTCACATCTATATGCATATACACACACATCTCTTGGTGGACTTCTGACATCCACCACACAACCTCCTTTTCCCTCTTTGTAAATATTATGAAAACCAGTAGTAGTAACTATACATTGCCCAAGCATTATCTGATCTGTCAATCCTAAATCTTAATCAATTATAGCAATATATAACAAGAATCATCTGTCTAGAACTTTAGTCATCCACAACTACTTTCATTTCTCACATGGGAACACTAACTGGTAACTGACTTTGGGTACCTACCATTTAAACTGCTATTGTTGTGGCTTATCACATTCTTTGTTTAAAGCTAGTTTCCTTTTGGCTAAATTAACTGTGGCTATTATGGAAAATCTCAATGTTTTGGTACAATTCCAGTTTCTTCTTAGAGTTTTGAGTCTAAGGATATCTCCATATGTTTTCTGCTACTATAACAAAACACTACAGTTGGGGTAATTGATGAAGATAGAGATTTATTTTTTATTTTTTGTGATGCTAGGGTAGAACCCAGGGTCATTCTGCCTCTGAGAAATACCCCCAGACCTATTTTATTTTTATTTGAAACAAGGTCTTACTCCTTACTAAGTTGCTCAGGTGGGCTCCAAACCTGTGATCCTCTGGTCTCAGCTCCCTGAGTGCAGATATTAAAGGTATGAATAAAAATAGAGGTTTATTTAGTTCATGATTCTAAGAAGTAACTTACTTCTACTAGAATCATCAATCCATCCATTAAATTGTAGTCCCATTAACCTAAATACTTCCCATTTAGGCCTTACTCTCTGACACTGTCACACTGAGAATTAAGGTTCAAGTGCATAAACTTTTATAAGAAATATTTATATTATACTAGGAAAAAAAGTAGAGAATACATGTTCTGGCTAAAGAAAAAATTGGATTCCACTATTCCCAGTAGATATAATTTTGTATAGAAATGTATTCATTATTGATAGCTTTTCTCTTTCATAGGATGAGGGATTCTTAATATGAAATCTCAAAACAATATAAATAATAATAGATAAAAAACTTCAAAAGAAGAAAAAATCTGAAAAAAATCCACATTGCACATCACAAACATTCCTGCACACAAATTCTCACAAGTTACATTTCTCACAAATGAATATCCCTAGTCAGATTTAATTAGGCTTCTTTTGACAAATTTACATAAATGTTGTGTTTCTCAGTTTGGCTTCTTTTTGGGGAATGGAATGGGGTAACAGTATTGAACCCAATGGCATACTACCTCTAGGTTATATCCTTATCCCATTCATGTTTTGAAACATGTTCTTACTAATTTGCAGGAGTTGGCATCAAACCCATGACCCTCCTGTCTCAGCCTTCAAATACTTGGATTGCAGATATGCACCACTGCATCCATCTTTAGCCTGGCTTCTTACAGCTGTTAAAAAAAAAAAAAGCCTGTAAAATCAAAGCTATTTTCAACAGAGCTCTTGTGGCACAGCTACTCTTATTTTGTTACAGAGGTACAAAACTATACCCTTTAAGATTCTACATATTTGGGGAAAGGCTAGACATTCTTGGGTGAAAATTAAAGCAGCCATCATAAGCATGCCCCTAAACAGAGATTAATTTCATCTGCTTCAAGAAGTTAACCTAGAAATTGCCAAACGGAAAGGACAAGACTTTCTTTGGTAATGTTCTTTGGATCTAGTAGTATCAAGTAAATAATTGTTCTCAATGCTTTTTGGTGGTTGTTTCTATATACTGAAGAGAAAATTAATGGCTAGAGATGTGGCTCAGTAGTAGACTACTTGTCTAGCATATGCAAAGCCTTGGATTTGATCTTTAAATCTCGGAAGAAATATTTCACACAGGAAAAAATATTTCACCCAGGAAAGAAAGAAAGAAAGAAAGAAAGAAAGAAAGAAAGAAAGAAAGAAAGAAGTACCCAACTCCTAAAGTTAAAACGAAAAAAATGATAATGGTAGTTAATTAAAAACCAAATAATTAAAACACTCATTGATTATCCAGTTTACCAAAAGATAGTTCTCATGTGTACCTTGTAAAATAAAATCTATCTATAAACATGTGACCAGTACTTTTTACATGAAGTCTTTATCAGTCACTTCCTACTTTATAGATACCAATACCACTAGCACTGTTTTATATGCCATTTCACAGAATTCTCAAATATTAAAATATATTTTGAGATATTTTTTATAGCATTGAACTTCTAATAAAATGTAATCTCCATGTCTTCTGGCATTATTTTGCCCACATTTTTGTATTTCTGCAAAATGCTTTAGTTTCAAACTGAATCACTATAATTTAAGATGATGTCAAAGTCTCAGCAATCTTATTCTGTCTGCTTAAGACCGGTGCCAAATAGCCTTGGAAAACTGGCAGAGTTTAAGGTGAAATCTATAAATGTTCACTGAGATTAATCAGCGTGGACTCTAAGAAGTAGATGGTTGTCTTGCTCTGTCATTTTTTCACTTCTGAGTGCAAGATACTTCCATTCACTGTTATAATCAATAATCTGTGTAAGTGATGCAACCATGGGCACTTGAGTGAGTACAAATGACCCTGTTTATATAATTTACTTGAAATATTTTATGCCTTTCTCCAAATGTCCTTACATGCCATCACTATTACCATAACTTCCTAAAGAAAGGAAGCATGAAATAAACATTACTAAACTATAAAAGGTATGCAATAATCTCTATTTTTATATATTTGAATTCACTCAATGTGTAGGAGTCATCCTCTTAGAAGGCTTAAAATTTCAGATATTTTGTGTAATAGGAGAATTTTCTATTCTGTTTTAGGGTCCATTACCTGAGGTGGGAAAATTTCTAGTGTCTTGTTTAAAGCACTAGGGAACAATTGCTCCATTGTTTAACATTTTAGTTTCTAGAAAGCAAATTGTGCTGGGTGTGGTGGTGAATATTTGTAATCCAAGTACTTGAGAGGCTGAGGATTGCAGGTTTATGGCCAGCCTCAACTACTCAGTGAGACCCTCTGTAATTCAGTGAGACCCTGTTTAAAAATAGAGAATAAAAAAATAGGGTGGGGGTGTAGCTCAGAGGCAAAATGCACCTGAGTTCAATCTCCATTACAGTTTAAAAAAAAAAAAAACTTGCTTAGTAGATCTGTCTTCTAAAAAAAAAATTACATGTTTTCCAAGCATATTCTGTTTGTATACCATTATCAATATGATCCACATAAAAGTACAAAAAATTTACCAGGCGTGGTAGTGCACACTTGTAATCCCTGTGCT
Source organism: Muscardinus avellanarius (assembly GCF_963383645.1). NCBI lineage: Eukaryota > Metazoa > Chordata > Mammalia > Rodentia > Gliridae > Muscardinus > Muscardinus avellanarius. The sequence continues at coordinate 20,637,660 of NC_137792.1, read as the reverse complement.
TGGGAGGCGGAGACAGGAGGATCACTCAGGTTCGAAGCCAGCTGCACTGGCTTAAGAAACCCTGTTTCCAAAATAAAAAAAGTATAAAAATAGGTCTGTAAGTGGATCCTGGAGTTAGAAGGGCTTCCAGGAACCCCGGTACCACACCCAAAAAAATTAAAAATTACATGGTTTATTAAAATGTAAACCCACTTTTATTTCTCTAGAAGATTTTTAATACTTATTTTTCAATAGCACACAATTAAAATAAATTAGATTGCACTATTAAAATTATTTTCATGATTTATATTTATCTAAATTGGATATAAATACACATTTAAATAATTCTGGTATTTTACAGAATCATCAATATATGAAGGTGACACACTTGAGAGGTCTTCACATAACTAGTACATTCTATCTTTATGTTTTTCTATGTTCATCTTATTTATAATTGGGTATTGTATTCTGGTGATATTATATACACTAATCAAAGATACAATCTCTAGAGGGGGAGGAGTTAATCTCAACTCTACCAATATATTTTATTTGTGTACACAAGGTGAGAAGAGGGGAAAGAAGCAGAACCTGACATTTAAGAGAAAGTAGAGCTGGGTGTGGTTGAGCACATTTGTAATCCTAGTACTTAGGAAACTGTGATAGAGGATAGCAGGTTCTTGGCCAGCCTCAGCTACATATTGAGACCATCCGCAATTTAGTGAGACCCTGGTTCAAAATAACAAAAATGAGGATGGGTGTACCTGAGAGTTAGAATACCCCTGTGTTCAATCCCCAGCACCATAAATAAATAAGTAAATAAATAAATATATTTAAATATCAGTGCAATATTGTTCTAGAAAGTTAAATATTTATGTTTTTTTTCTCATATGTGGGAGCTAGAGAGTAAATAAGATGACAAAAAACAAGGCATGAGAAATCCAAGGAATTTGGAAGAAGAGCATGTTTCAAAGAGAATGAAATTGAATATGTAAATGCATCTTTGAAAGTTAATATAGTACTTGAGATTCTAGCCAAAGCAATAAGGTAAAAAAAAAAAAAAAGGAAATCAAAGGAGTACAAATAGGGAAAGAAGAAATTAAACTTTCACTATTTGCAGATGACATGATACTATATTTAGAAAACCTAACAAACCCAGCCAAAGGCTTGTAGAACTGATCAACACATTCAGCAAAGTTTCTGGATACAAAATTAATCTTAAAAAATCATAAGCTTTTTTGTACACCAATCACAAATCCACTGAAAAAGAAATTCAGAAAACACTTCTAAGGATCTCCTACAAAAGATAAAATACTTACAAATAAAATTAACCAAGGAGGTAAAAGATCTCTACAAAGAAAATTATAAAACATTGATAAAATAAATCTAAGAAGAATTTAGAAGATGGAAAGACCTTCCATGTTCATGGATAGGCAGAATAAATATCATTAAAATTGCCATCCTCCCAAAAGTGATCTACAGATTCACGGTAATGCCCATTAAACTACCATGATCATTCCTCACAGATATAGAAAAATCAGTCCTTAAATTTATATGGAACAACAAAAATCCCAGAATAGCCAAAGTAGTTCTCAGCAACAAAAACCTTGCAGGAGGAATCACAACACCTTTCTTTAAACTATACTACAAAGCCATTGTAATAAAAACAGCATGGTACTGGCACAAAAAAGATACATAGACCAATGGAACAGACTAGAAGACCCAGAAACAAATCCACACATTTACAGCCCATTGAATTTTGACAAAGGGGCGAAAATCATAACTAGTTAACCATATGCAGAAAATTGGAAATTCCACTTTCTCACCATGCACAAGAGTCAGTTCAAAAGGAAATTAGACCAGAGACCTTGAGGCTCCTTTAAGAGGGCATAGGTCCAACACTGCAACACATAGAAACTTTTTCAACAAATCCCCAAAGGCACAACAAACTAAAAGGTGAATCAATATGTGGAATGCATGAAACTAAAGACCTTCTGTACAACAAAGGAAACTGTCAAGAACCTCAATCAAGAATCAAAAGAATGAGAAAATATTTTTGCTACCTACTTTCCGATAGAAGACTAATATCTAGAATATACAGAGAACTCAAGAAACCACAACACTAAAAAAACAAATAATCCATTCAAAAACTGAGCAAGCAAACGAAATAGGCACTTCATGAAAGAAGAAATTTTAAATGGCCAATAAATGCATGAAAAAATGCTCAACACCATTGGAAATCAGAGAGAAGCAAATCAAAACTACCCTGAGATTTCACCTTACTCCAACTGGAATGGCAATCATTCAAAACACAAACAACAACAATTGCTGGCAAGTATGTGGAGAAGTGGGAACACTAAAACATTGTTGGTAGAATTGCAAATTAGTCAACCACTTTGGAAAACAGTATGGAGAATCATCAGAAGAATGGGAACACATTTACTATTTCGATCCAGCAATACCACTTCTGGGTATCTACCCAAAAGAAAGAAAACCAAACTACCAAACTAATGCATGTGTATCTACATTCATAGCTGCACAATTCACCATTACCAAACTATGGAACCAGCCAAGATGTCCATCAACAGATGAATGGATTACAAAACTGTGGGAATATATACACAATGAAATTCTATTCAGCCATTAAAAAAACACAATTACAACATTTACAGGGAAATCGATGGAACTAGAGGTCATTATGCTAAGTGAGGTTAGTCAATCAGAAAAATTTAGAAATTGGATACTTTCCCCAATATGCAAAAAGTAAGGAGAAATGGGTCATAGGAGTAACTCTAGATGAAAAAGAAAATCCTATAGAGGAGCAAGTAAGACAACCCAATGGTGGGGATGAGAAGGGGGGAGAAGGAAACTCTTTAAAGTGCACGATGTACTCATTCATGTCATAGTCAACCACTAAGCCAAGCATGGAAGGGAGGGATTGGGACGGAGTGGGGTAGGAACTGTGTGGGTGCTGGCTGGGTGCTGTGTGCATGTATGTGTATACAATTTTCTTACCCCATTATGATGTATGAATACAATGCACCAATAAAATATTTTTAGAAAAGAAAGTTATCTTTTTCCATTTCTTATTAGAATAACACAATTATTATATTCCCTTTCATGTCAAACCCTAATCTATTATCCCAAAAGCTAATGGAATAAGTTTTCAAGAATAAAATTTGATTATATCACTAACAAAGATACAAGTTTATAATAGCTCACTGTAAACATTAGGAGAAAATGCAGTCTTTTATTCTACTCTGGTTTCTGATTCATGTTCTATGAACCTCTGTAGTATATAACTTTTATAAATTTGAAATTTTATTTAGGAAATTCACTAATACTGATAAATTTCTAACAAATGCTCCTATAAACACAATAGCCATATTTATTCTAAGAATATAGACAAATATATGTCTGAAATCACAGCTATGTTTGCTAGAGAAATGTTGACAATATTGTATATTACATTATATATTCTTTCTGTGAGGACTCTTGAAAGAAATCTCTCATTTGACTCAGAAATAGTTATATTTTATCTGAGAAACTATTTGATTTTTGATGTACATTTTGAATTGTATACTAGTCATCTGTTGGTCTAATATAATGCCTCGAATACAGAATATACTCTTTCATGAGGAAATATTTGGAATTTTATGGTATGTTTAAAACTCATAGCCGGGCATGGTGGTGCACAATTGTAATCCCTGCTCTTGGGAGGCGAAGACAGGATGATCATGCAGGTTCGAAGCCAGCCACGCTTGATTAAGAGACCTTGTTTCCAAATAAAAAGTATAAAAATAGGTATGGGAGTGGAGCCCGGAGGTAGAACGTTTCCAGAAACCCCAGTACCACAAAACAAACAAACAAACAAACAAACTCATATTTGCCATGATCATATTCCCCAACTTAATTTTGAACTCATTTTTCTCATATATTTCCTTTATTTTATATAAGTATAACATGCATGTCTTTGGAATTCACATTAAATCCCACAAATGATATTGCTTCAAGAAAGAGGGAAGGAAGAGAGTTGATCAAGGGAAAGAAAGAAAGAACTAAAGTACACATTTCTCCCAACTTCATATCCTTTAAAGGACAAAAGTAAGGGAGAAGAGACCAACTATTGTTCTATACACAACTTACAAGAGTATATTCAAGGCTTCTCCCTTTCATTTCTGAAATAAACTTTTATTAAAAATGTTATAAAGAACAAAGACTGTCTTAACTTGACAGGTTAGCTGATAGAAATGATTGTCTGTTCAAAATTTATTGGAGGGAATTTCATTCTTAGTACAACTCATTCAAGAAATGCTCATGACCCCTAAGATCCAGCAGAGCTTTCATAATCTGATCCTAGCAAATTAGCAGATCCTAAAAATGATGGGCTTGGGAATATAATTATGGTCTAAATCTAGTAATTCAAAATCTTTTCATAAGATTTTTGATGGAAGTGATATTACACATAAGAATGAGAGAAGCATAGAGCTGCTGGTGGTTCTTGTACTTTCATTTGCAGAAGCTCTAGAACCAGGCCACCACAAAAGGCCACAGAGCTGAAAAATTAACCTAATGCAATTATGCTTTGTAGTTATATAATCAGTTTTTTTCTTTGTTGCTTTAAATACTTTGAGATGAGTATCATCTCTGAACTAAAGTGTCACAAAGAAAACAAATGTATAGGTCATTTATTAAAACAGAAAATAGATTTTATAACTTTTTGATAACAATAACCAAGGTATATTTAGAAGGTATATTTCTCCTTTCTGTTTAGTGAACACACTAAATCCTTTATATAGGAGCTTGCCACATGCTTTTTTCACATTCTATAAAAGATTTAAATGTTAGGTTTCCTATAACTCATAATATTTATTCATGTATAGAGTCCATGAAAGGAAAACAAAATATAACATACTGTCTTTGGGAATATATTAAAAGAATAATTTGAAATATGAATATAACTGGTATTACCACACATTAAAAGGTAGACAACTCTCAAAAACAAAATAAAAAGGAACCTGGATATACCAACATTATTTCAAGGATGGAATCAAACCAATCATATTAAACCATCATTATGAACCTCATTATGATGTATAATTACAATGCACCAATAAAAGCATATTTAAAAACTCAAGAGTTCCAAAATCCTGCCCAACAAATATTTGCATATGATGGCATCTCTATATTTATTTCTCTGAAAAAAAATCCAAATTTGACATCTATCTTAAGACAGTTGGTCACTATATGTTCAGATACTGTATCCATAATTTTATTCTTTAGGATCGATATCAGAAACAAGACCATAGTAAGCCACAATTTACTTTGAGAATAATTTTACCTCAGCTTCCTATATGTCTTATACAAAATATAAATGAAATAAATGAAAAGTATATCTGTGTTATGAATGCAGGTTTTCTTCTAATATCCTGTATTTTTCTCTCTTCTGAATTAAAATATAGAGACTGATTATTGTCTGTGTAGGTAGAAGACACAGAAGAAATGAGCAATTTCTATTTTTTTAATTTTAAATTTGTATTGGTGCATTGTAGTCATATATCTTAATGAGATACAAGATAGAGGCATATATGCACACATCACTTTTATAGCCTCTCCCCAATTCCTAGCCCACTGCCTCCCCCCTTCTCATGTTTGGCTTACTGATTGACTTTGATATGTTTATGAATGTACATCGTATGCATCAGATAATTTCCCTCTTTTACCTCTCATCTCCCTCAGGTCACCTTATTTGCTCCTCTATGGTTTCTCCTTCCTCATCTAAAATTCCTATTATGACCATTTTTCTCCCTAGCTTTCACATATTAGGGAGAGCATCGGATTTTTTTACTTTTTGTGACTGCCTAATCTCACTTAGCATAATGTTCTCCAGTTCTATTCATTTCCCCCAATGACATAATTTTCTATTTTATAGCTGAGTAAAATTTTATTGTGTACATATCCCGTCATTTTGTAATCCAATCATCTGTTGATGGACATCTTGGCAGATTCCGTAGTTTGGCAATTGTGAATTGTGCAGCTATGCATACATTAGTTTGGTAGTGTGATTTCCATTGTTTTGTGTAGATACCCAGAAGTATTATTGCCGAATCATATTGTAGGTTTCTTCACATTTTTTGGAGAATCCTCCATACTGTTTTCCAAAGTGGTTGAACTAACTTGCATCCCACTAACAAAGTTAGAGTTCCTACTTCTCTGGGCCAGCATTTGTTGTTTGTGTTTTTAATGATTGCCATTCTAATTGGATTAGGTGAAATATCAGAGTAATTTGATTTGCATCTGTCTGATTGCTAAAAATATTCAACATTTTTAATATATTTAGTGGCCATATGAGTTTGTTCTTTTGTGAATTATCTATTTAGTTCACCTGCCCATTTTCATTCAGTTTTTGTTTTCCTAGTGGAGAATTTCTTGCATTTGTTGTGTATTCTAGATATTTTTCCTCTTTTCGAGCAATAGTTTGGAAAAATGATCTCACATTTTCTCAGCTCTCTGTTGAGGTTCTTGATAGTTTCTTTTGCTATACAGTAGCGCTTCAGTATCATCAAATCTGCGTATTGACCCTTCTTATAATTTCTTGTGCCTTTGGGGTCTTGTTGAGAAAGATTTTACCTGTGCCTATGTGTTGAAGTGTTGGACCTATGCCCTCTTCAAGGAGCTGCAAAGTTTCTGGTCTGTTTTTCTAGTCTTTGATCTACCTTGAATTGGCTCTTTTTAGGGTGAGAAAAAAAAATTTCATTTTTCTACATGTGGTTTGCCAACACCATTTGATGAAGAGGCTATATTTTTTTCAGTGTATGTTTTTGGCCCATTTGTCAAAAATCAATTGGATATAAGTGTACAGATATGTTTCTGAGTTTTCTATTATGCTCCATTGGTCTGTGTGTCTGTTTTTGTGTGAATACCATGTTGTTTTTATTACTATGGCTTTATGATGTTGTTGAGGTATATTTGAGTTTTCTGCAGTACTTTTAGCATATATGGGTGTTAGATTTGGTCGAATATTTTTTCAGTGCCTATTGAAATGATCATGTTATTTTTGTCTTTGGTTCTGTTTATATGATGAATTATATGGAATGTTTTTTGTATGTTTAACCAGTCTTGCATCCCTGGGATAAAGTGTACTGGTGTATAATTTTCTTGATGTGGTTTTAAATGTGTGTTGCTAGTATTTTGTTTAGTAGTTTTGCATGTAAGTTTATCAGTGATATAGGCCTATACTTTTCTTGAGCTGTCTTTACTTAGTTTTGGTATTAGTGTGATTGCCTTTGTAGAATGTATTTGGGCAATTCTTGTTTCTGTTTCACAGAATAGACTGAGGAGTATTGGGATTAGCTCTTCTATAAAGGTTTTGTAAAATTCACTTAGGAAACCATTTGGTCCTGGCCTTTTTTTATTGTAGGATCTTTATTACTACATTAATCACTTTGATTGCTATTGTTCAGCTTAAATTTTATATTTTCTTTCCATTTGAGAAGGGTGTGTATGTCTAGAAAATTGGCAATTTCTTCTGGTTTTTATGTTGTTGGGATATAGTTTTTTAAAGCAATTTCTGATAATCCTCTGGATTTCCACCCTTTTGGGGTAATTTTTTAATCTCTTATTTTAGTAATTTGGATTGATTCACTCATTTTCTTGGTTAGGTTGGCTAGTGGTTTATTCTTCTTGGTTTATTTTTTGAGAAAGCAGTTCTCTGTTTTTCTTTTATTCTCTACTTCATTGATTTCTGCTCTGATTTTAATAATTTCCTGTCTTCTGCTGGCTTTGGGGTTAGACTTTTCCTTTTTTTCAAGAGTTTTAAGGTGTGCTCTTCAGATTTATTTGGTAATTTTCTGTTCTCATGTGGGCACTCAGTGCTATGACTATTCCTCTTAATATTGCCTCCAAGGAGCCTCAGAGGTTTTGATATGTTGTGTTTTCATTATCATTTGTTTCTAGGTATTTCTCAATTTCACCCTTTAATTCAGCAGTGAGGTGTTCAGTCTCCATGTGTTTATGTTGGTACTTTGGTTCTTCTTATATTTGATTCTAGTTTCATTTTATTGTGGTCTAAAAGATAACAGAGGAGTATGTTACCTTTTTTTAATTTGGTGGTGCTCACTTTGTGGTACAGGATTTTGTCTATTTTGGAGAAAGTTCCATGAGCAGCTGAGAAAAATGTGAGCTCTTCTGTAGTTGGGTGGAATATTTTGTATATATCTAATAGGTTTATGATATTCTTTAAGTCTGAGGCATCTTTACTGACTTTTTGTCTAGAAGATTAGTCTAGCACTGTGGGAGCAGTGTTGAAGTCTCCCAGTATTATATTGTGATCTATATGTGACTTAATGTCACAAAGTTTGTTTTATGAAAGTGGCTATACCTATATTTGGGCCATAAATGTTGAATATTCTTATTTCCTCTTTCTATATTGTTCCTTTACCAGTAAAACATGACTTGCTTTGTCTCTCCTGATAAGCTTGGGCTGGAAGTCTAATTTGCTTGATATCATAGTTGCTACTCCTGTTGGTCTTTGATTTCTATTGGCATAGATTAACTTGCTCCAGTCCTTCACCTTTATTTTTTGACTATCTTTACTTGTAAGGTGTGTTTCTTGCAGACAGCATTTGAATGGATTCTGGTTTATAATCTATTTTGCATCTTATGTCTTTTTATTGGAGAATTGAGGCCATTTATGTTCAGTATGATTATTGAGAGATGATTTTTAATTTTTAACAGTTTGAGTTTTAACTTCTGTTTAAGGTAGTGTTTGATATTTGCTTAGTTGTTTTTGATTAACTGAAATTATTATTTCTATGCTTCTGGAATTTATTACTTAATTTTTGTAGTTAATCTCTGAGTATTTTCTATAGTGTTTGGAAGATATGATTTCAGCTGCTATTTGTTGTGGAAGATTTTTATTTCCACATGGAATTTGAGAGATAGTTTTGTTGGGTAGGAAATTTGGGGCTGCAAATTTCTTTTTCAGAGTTTGTAATATGATGCTCCAGGTTTTCCTGGCTTTCATAACTTGATTTGAGAGTCTGGAGTTGTTCTGCTTGGTTTGGATTTGAATGTCACTTTGCCTTTTGCTTTTGTTACTTTTAAGAGTCTCTTCTTGGCTTCTCCATTAGTCAATTTGACAACTATGTGATGTAGTGAATCTTTTAGTCTGATCTTATCTAAAGGGGTTCTATAATTTGCTTATATCTGTGTCTCAATCTCTTTTTCTGATTGGTACGTTTCTGATATTATTTCTTTGAAGAGATTGTTGATCCTTTGGTTTCACCTTCTGTTTTTTCTTCTATGATGATTATTCTTAGGTTAGCTCTTTTAAGATGGTCTCACATTTCTTTGATGTCCAGTTCATGCTGTTTTATTTTTTCCTAAATTATATATGATACATTAATTTTTGGAGTGATAATCTTCTAAGACCAAGATTATATTTTTCCTGTGGTCTAATCTATTGTTTATAGCTTGTATTGATGCCTTCACTTCAATTATTGTATCCTTGAATAACTTCATAGCTTCTTTCTGGTTCTTGTTCAGGGTGTCAGATTCTTTGTTTATTTGTTCATTTTTTTTTCAGACTCTCTCTAAATTCTTGTAAATAATCCTGTATCATTTCTACTGTTAAATTTCTGATTTGCCTTCTGGTAACCTTTGTACTTTTGTGTTGTCAGATTCTGATATAGTGGGATGGTGGGAGCTCATTACTCCTTGCTCTTCTTACATCTCATGATTTCATGTTTCTTAAGTTTGTATCTTTGTTGCTTTTGAAAGCTTTCTCTCAGTCTGTAACTATCAACTGGCATATACAAGGGCAAGCTGTGTAGTATTCAATGGTGAAGTTTGAGTGAGGAGGAAGGTGATGAAGTAGTAAATGCAAAAATAGGGTAAAGTAGTAGATAGGACTGAACAGAATGAGAGTTTGAGTTTGGTAAGGTAATATATAGTAGAGATTATTGGTAGTTGATATGTAGTAAAATTCTAGTAACCAGTGTAGAGTATTTAGCATAATGATATGAAATGGAGTTAACACAAGATAGAAAAAAAGAGAGGAAAAATAATGAAAAAGGACAGAGAAAAGAGAGTAGATACATAAAAGGAAAAAAGCTTATAAAAGAAGTGGGGAAGAGAGTAAGCAAACAAGTCTACATACACACACACACACACACACACACACACACACACACACCAAAAAACAAAACAAATCAGCAAAATAATATAACCCTACAAATAATAAATACTGAACAGACTTGGCCTCTGTAGTCCTCCTGGGTCTGTATGGATTCTTTCATCTCTTTATGGTTTGCATTCTATAATAGGTTCATGAACATGTTCCAAGCACTCTCATTTGCTCTGTAACCTATAGTAATGATGTCAGTTTATAGTCCCTCTTTTTGGTCTCCTTCAGTGATTGAGACCATGGTGTCTCTCTCACTAGCACCTTTTCTGCTACAGGCTGGGTTGCTGAGTTCTGAAAAGGGATCTGTCTCTGAGATTCTCTCTGTATATGCAGGTGGCCAGTATCACTGGTCCTGGATCTAGTGTTAAGCATAGTTTTCCAAGTTTTCCACTGACAGAGTCTTGTGTCTATCTTCACCTGTGTAGGCAGCTCAGTCACTGTGTTCCTGGAAGTCTCTCACCACTCCTTTTCAATATTGTTCTCAACATTCTTTCCAGGGCAAGAAGAGAAGGATATCAAAGGAATTCAAATAAGAAAAATAGAATTAAAGTTATCTTGGTTGCAGATGGCATGAGCCTATATTGAGAAGACCAAGAAAGCTCAACCAACAGACTACTGGACCTAATTAACCAATTCAGCAAAGTAGCAGGAAACAAAATCAACCTAAAAATACCAGTAGCTTTTCTATTTGCCAACCATGTATCTATGGAGAAAAAAAATACAGAAAATATTGACAATAACCTCAAAATCAATTAAACACCTAGGAATAAACCTAAGCAAAGAGGGAAAAGACCTCTAAAATAAAAATATAAAACAAGAAATTAAAGAAGACCTTGACAGATGGAAAGATCTTCCTTTTCTCTATATTAGGCAGAATAAATATCATCAAAATAGCCATTCTAACAAAAGTTATCAACAGAATTAATGTGATCTCTATCAAAATACCAATGCCATTCTTCGCCAAACTAAAAAAATCAGTCATAAATTTCATATGGAGAAAAGAAAAGACCCAGAATACTCAAAGCAATTATCAGCAATAAGAACCATGCAGGAGGCATCACAATTCTTGACTTCAAATTATACTACAGAGCAATAGTAATTAAAACAACATGCTATTGGCACACCAAAACAGGCACACAGAACAGTGGAACAGAATAAGATACAGAAACAAATCAACATACTTATAGTCTACTGATCTTTGACCAAGGGACCAATATGTATGCTGTAGAAAAAGAAAACTTTTTTAAACAAATGTTGCTGGGAAAACTTGCCACACCTTTAAATAAAACCATATACACCAATACATAGATATAAGAAAAAGAAATGATGTGCCAGTAGATGTCAAAGCAGTTTGGGATATCATTTTATGGAGTTTTATTATAGTATTTGCAAAGATAATAGGGGAAAATGCCTTATAACTGTTCCTTATAATGCAGCATGAGTTAATAAAATCACACTATAAATTGAGTTATCCATTATATGCTACTCAATTCCTAGATGATAAGCAAAAAGCAGAGTATTTGTATGTCTTATTTCTCAATTACAGCTTTGGCAATCTGTTAGTGTCAACTATGTGAAAAAGACAAAATACATTTTTACTAGTATAAAGTGCTCCATTTTTTATAAGACAATACTGAAACTGAACTTGAAATCTTGTCCTTGAATACTTTTTACCTGTTTATTATTCCCTTTTAATATGATCTACTAACACTTTGTACTTTATTTACCTCTTGATTGACAATAAAAATTATACATTATTTATGAGGTACAAGTGATATTTCTGTTCACATCCATATTGTATTATGATCGACTAAGGATAATTAGCATATCTATCACCTTTATCTCTGATCATTTATTTCTCGTAAGCATATTTGAATTCTTTCAGCTATTTTGAGATATGCAATTTATTTTTGTTAACTATATTCACCCTACTTTGCCATAGAAAACCGGTAATTATTTCTTTCATCTAACTGTAACATTATATCAGTAGACAAACCTTTCTTCATCACCTCTCTGTCCTATTCTTCCCAGTCTCTAGTAAGCACTATTATTAATCAAGAGTTCTATGAAATCAACTCTTTTTAGATTCTGTATATGAATGAGGTCATGGGGTTTTTGTCATAGTATACTTGGTACTGTTCACAATTTATGAAATATGCAATTAACCTAAATGTTCATCAGCAAATAAGTAAAGAAAATGTGGCCTATACACAATGGAATACTATTTTGTCCTAAAGAGTATAAAATTCTAGATTTTGAAGCATGCCAGGTTTTTATTGCTGCTGTAACATTTCTACAACCTAATTGCCTAAAGCAACTGAGTCATATTATCTTACAGTTCAGAAATCTTATGTTTTACAAGATTAAAATTAAGGTATCAGGAGGGCTGCATTCCTTCCTGAGGTTTTAGAAAAAAAATCAGTTTCCTTGCATTTTTTGGCTTTTTGGAGATAACTCCCAATTTTTTGGCTCATGAATCTTTCATTACATTTTTTTTCTTTTGTGTATAGTACTAGAAATCAAACCCAGGAGGGGTTCTACCTCTGAGCTACATGCTCCACCCTTTTATTGTTTTTATTTTGAAGCTGGGTCTCACTAAGTTAATGTATGCTAGCCTTGAATCATGATCCTCCTGTTTCAGCCTCCCAAGTATTTCAATTACAGATCTGTGCCACTGTGCTGGGTTTATTGCATTTTCAAGACCATTACTATCTGGCCAAGTTTATATTATATGTTTCCCGTTCTCCTCCTTCTACTTTGAAGGATTCTTATTATTACACTGAACCACACAGATAATCCAGGATAATATTTTGATCTTGGGGTTGGTTGATCAGCAGTTTCCATTCCATTTTCAAACTTAAACCATAAAGTGTAGCCTAATGTATTCATAGATTATGAGGTTTAAAACTTTGACATATTTCTGGGTTCATTATTTTACCTATTATAGACGGCAACACTACAAGTTAACTGTGCTATTAGCAATTTTTGGATAAGATAATGTTATATATACACATATACTGCTATGCTTAAATATCTATAAATACCAATATGTGTGTCTATCTATCTACTTATCTGCATTGCAATATAGTACATTGATTTACATCACTGATTCTTCAAAACACTTTCAAAAATAACCTCATCTGTTTGCAAGCTGCACGCATTTTAAGCAAGATATAAGAGCCCTTTAAGCTTTAATTTTTAAAATTTAATCTGTAAAATTGTGTGCAATGGTATAATTTGCATCACTATTTTGTCGTGAGGATTACATGCAGTAACATTCACAAATATATTAGCAAATCGCTTAACACACTTAATATTTAATTTGAATAAATGTTCAATATTCATGATTATTTAATATAATTTATTATAATTTTACTAAATATTTGTGGGTCATATATGTAGATATAGACAAGATAATATGACTAGATGTAACAATTAGCTTTTTCATTGTTGTTATATTATTTCAGAAGGAATTTTAGACTAATGCATCCAGCTGTATAATGAGACCATACAAGCCAACAAAGGAAGTATATAATATTTATATACTGCCTGAAAGTTTACTGGAATCATGGTATAGTCTAATATGAATGCATTATTAATTTAATAACAATAATAATAATGCTTCTCGAGTGTGGTGGTGGACATTTGTAATCCTAGTACTTGAAAGCCTGATACAGGAATATTCCAGGTTCAAGGTCAGTTTGTGGTAAATTAGCAGAACCCTTTTCCAAAGTAAAAACAAATAAATTAGGGCTGTATGTATATCTCAGAGGCAGAACACCTTTGAGATTTAGTCTCAGAACCAAAAAAGATGCTATTGTCCAATTATATTTCTCTCTAGCTAATATCAGAACAAATATCAAATATCAATGTCTTGATAAGCTGAAATCACATTCTATTGATTTGAAAACAAATACAAATAAGATTTTTGAAGTTCTGATATTGCTTGATAATGACTTATTCTTTACAGAAGAACTAATTGAAATTCAATTCCAAATTTAACTATAATTATATCTACAGCCTTATTAAGGTATCAGTCTTGGTTAATGACTTTCTTCAAATAAATCTCAGCCATTTATTTACATAACCTGTGTGATGCACAGAGATTACCTGCAGGATGCATAGAAACTTGTATTAGAATATTTACGGCAACATAGGATTTGACAGTAAAGTGACTCTATAGTATGCTTTATTTCCTTTTTTAGGTATTTATTTCCTTTTTTAGGTATTCCAAGATGCTAAACTGACTGTATTACAAAATTTAAAAATTACAAGATATGTATTTTAGAAACCTTTGAACTTAAAGGAAATGGAATTAAGTGGTATACATTTTCCTATTCTAAACATCTATAATACAAGTTCTAAAAACATCTTAAGGGTTATTAAAGAGTTTTTTAAGGTGTCCGGAGAAAAACAGTATTAAAAGCTTACAGGCAATGGTTCTATTAGTCTAAATTGTCTAACCCCCAAATAATTAGTAGTCTATTTGGAATAATTTTGTATGTATTTTAATAAATCAAATATATCATATATCAATATAACGTGTTAAGGTGGATACTTTCATTGGATCATTATAATAATACAAGAAATATATTTTCCTGATACATGTGTGTGTATATGTATATACATATATATGTATATATATATATATGTGTGTGTGTATATATATACATATACATATGAATGTGTTAAAAAATGAGGGAAAAGTAAAAATCTGCAAAGCAGGCAGATGGGTAGTAACTGATTTGTCACAATGATTAAGTCACAGAACTCTTCATACTGGGCTCAATGGAAGAATGTTATCATTCAGTCAGGATACTTGAATCCTTTGAGGAACTGACCATCTCTCAAGGAAAGGCCTAAAAACACTCTCATCATAATTTCCTTAAGATGTCCCTATTCAGATCAACTTAAAGCTTCAGTTTGTTGAGTTCCTCCCACTATTCAGTCTTTTAGACTTCTACTTCTATTTATAGGCAAATGTCCACGTATTTCCAGAAAAAAACAACAAAGAAAAAAAATTAAAATCTTGGAGGAAAAGACTACAAAGAAAGAAGAAAAGTTTAATATCTACAGAGAAAAAAGAAAATATGTCATCCAATACATAAAACAAGAATGCTATTTATAAAGGAAATGTTTAGAAAATAACAGTTTTTTAGGTATTATTCCTCAACTCCAAATCTTTTTATAATCTCTGTAAAGCCGGAACAGAGATGCTTTAAACCCTGTTTATGCTTTGCTAGCTGGTCTCTGTTAGGTTCCATCCATAGCGGGTGTAAGAGGGAGATTGCGATGCTGGAGCAATAACAAAGAACTCATTCATTCCAATTTGCTTCTTAAAGATGCTTCTACACCTCAACAACAGCATTTTCTTCTAATAGCAGCAGCTATTAGAGTAAATCTAGGTTGCAGATTTTTCTATCACTTTCAAAATGAGTTTCCCTATGCTCTTCCTCATCAGAGACCTCAGTACTAGTCCAATAATGTCCCTTCCTCAAAGTTGTAATTCACAGACCCATAGGGCCCCTCCTTTGAACTCAGACAGAATCATATCAATTGAGTATGGTCTCCTCAGAGAACAGAGAAGACCTCATCTGTAAATTTTAGGTGTTACTTCAACCCATTACCTTGTTCATTTAGCCCTAGGGGCGGTGGCCACTTCCTGAAGCTACTCACTTTGTGAGTTTTATTTTGCACTTTCAGTAAACAAACTTATAGCTAATTTATACTTTTTCTATTAAATTCTGTTTAAATAACTACTATGATGCTTTATCTGTGTGAATAGGGATAGAAATTTCTGAATGTTCAAGAAAAACAAAGTAAACATTGACTGATAAAGTATTTCATTCAAAGTGTCCTTGTAATAAAGGTTTAAGGGAATGAAAAAGTAATGCTACTCTTGATTCACATCCTTTGTTAGTGATGCAGATTATTTCTGTTTTGATCATGATTCAGTTCTGTAAACTTCAAGAAGATAAAAATAATCTGGGCATGGTGGCACATGCCTATAATCTTAGTATTTAGGAGGCTGAGACAAAGGATTATAGGTTTACAACCAGCCTCAGCAATGTACCAAGGCTCTCTAAGCAACTTAGTGGGAGTCTGTTTCAAATAAAACATAAAAAGGACTAGGGGTGTAACTTGGAGGTGGAATACCCCTGGGGTTAATCCCCAGTACCACAAAGAAAGTAGAAATAATGTCTATTGAGTGCCTCACTACTAAATAATTCTTATTTTCAGTGTAGTAATGTTCCCTAAATTTAAAAATCTTTATTTGTGAAGTCACAAAATAGACACATTAAGATTAATTTACTCCCTTTTCAGAGCACATGGATTAAGTATCTTAGTAGGCATTATTCTAAGATGAAAGGATGAAAAGAAAAATTAGTTTGCAGCCCCTGCTTCCCTTTGATTCATGGTATATTGTTTACTGACAAATAACTACATGACATTTTCTTTTATTTATATAAAACAATTCCATTATCCTCATTTCACATGTGACAGAATACACAGAGATTTAATAACCTGTCGAAAGTAAAAGCATTTTTAAGTGATACTGAGATTTGAATTTAAATTTACCTTACTCCAAATCGTGCTTTCAGCTACTACAAATTACCTGTATTCCTCTCCGAAATAATTGTTTCAAAGACGTATTAAATTTTAGCAGATGTTGCTCTTCTTAATATTTCAAGACAGCTAATATAATAAAATGTATAGAGGTTTGATTCTTTCTGAAATGCAAGACAATTGTTTTTGTATATTTATCTGAAGAAGATCGCTATTATGCCAGTGGATGGAGCACACTGAAATTCCTGTGCCTTACACCTTTAAAACACCATTAGACATTTTTTTTTAAATTTTCTAACTATTCTAGACAATTTAAATACATGTTAATAAAATTTTAAAAAGAAGAGCTTCGGATTTAGAAACTAAAAGAACAATTAGTTTTATGGAATTCAACTTTAAATTTCATTAGAAAAAAAGGAAACAAGGTTGAGAGACATTAAATGACTAATGAAAGATCGATGCTAATGTGAAAGCAATTTTCTGATTCAATTCACCTATACTAATAATCAGTACTGTGCTCTTTGTACCAGACACTGTGAGAAGTAATGTTACAAATTCACCATCCAGATTTCCTTTTCAAGATATGAGTTGCTGGCTTTGTTTTGTATTTTTTCTATGAAATCTTTTTTTTAAATGAGTGATGAAATCTAAAAAGTATTATATTAGAAAATAAGTGTCTTGTGATAAGTGAGAAAACAGACCTTGTAGAAATGTAAGACTTGAGTAACAGCAAAGTATTTAAAAACTCTAATGAATTCTATGAATATTATGCATCATTGGAGGACAATTAATTAGTTGTACATAGAGCCTGAGTGGATCATCAAAATATGCTTTTTGAAAAATGAGAAAACACAAGAAGTATATAGCATAATATCATCTCCAAGTATTAAAACACCTAAACAGTTAATATAGTTTTCAAGGATACAAACATGTTAATCTATAGCACATTATAGTGAATATCCACAGTGGTGATATATAGAGGGGAGGAAGTAAGAGTGGGTATTGGGATAAAAGGGTGAACATAGAATAATATTTTAAATAGAAATTAAACAAGAATAAGGCAGTATACAGTCTGTTAATTTGAGAAATAGGACTATTCTGAGCTCTTTACACCTGAGGTCCAAAAACCAATTAAAATTATTCTTGATATTTTTACTATAATGGAATAATTTGTTGAAACATAATTATAAATATGAGTGATAAATATACTCCTACAAAACTTACAAATACAGTCCAACTCAAATCATTAGAAAGTTTCTATAATTAGTGAAAAGTGATTTTATAAAAAAGTTTTAAGAAAATCTCTAGAGTCCAACTAATTTAACTCTCTAAAACTTTAAAATGCTATGCTAAATCTCCTTCAGTGAAATTTCTTGTTCTATTCCATATATTTATTTTCAATAATTTTATGGTGTTATTAAATATATCATTTCCTAAAGCTTCATTTTTATGCTGTCCTTTCATTAAATAGTGCTAGTAAATGAAATACACATTGTTAAATATATTCATCCACAATTTATTCTCATAGAATTTCAGGATATCTATTCAAATGAAGATAACATTTCCAATAAAAGATGTTTTATAGCTGGGTGTCGTGGTGCACGCTTGTATTCCCAGCATTTGGGAGGCTGAGAGAGGAGGATCTGGGTTCGCAGACAGCCTCAGCTACTTACTGAAACTCTCCTCAACTTAGTGAGACCCTGTTTCAAATAAAGAATAAAAAATAGGGCAGAGCCGGGTGAGGTGGTGTATGCTTGTAATCCCCGCCCTTGGGAGGCTGAGACAGGAGGATCGCGCAGGTTCGAAGCCAGCCTCAGCTACTTAGTGAGGCTCTCAGCAACTTAGTGAGACCCTGTTTCCAAATAAAATATAAATAGGTCTGGAAGTATATCCCGGAGGTAGAAAGCCTCTGGGTTCCACCCCTAATACTACCAAAAATAAATAAATAAATAAATAAATAAATAAATAATAAAGTCCCTTTAAAAGAAATAGGGCAGGGGTGTACCTCGGAGGTAGAATACCTCCAGGTTCCATTCTCAGACCCACACACAAAAAAGTTTTATATTAAAAATATACCAATTTCTATGCATCACATATTGATTTGAGATAGAGGAAGGAAAGAGTTCAAATACTGCTCTGTTCATACATGAAGGCATCATCCTCACTATGAATCTCAGTAACATGGATGGGAAGGGAGGAAGGGGAGCAGGATGGGATATGGATGGAAAAACACCGAGTGCGCTACGTGCCTATACTTTTGCATCACTTTGAACCTCATTATGATGTATAATTACAATGTCCTAATAAAAGTATTTTTAAAAGTTAAATAGAATTCAATATTTTTAAGTATGCTATAATAACTTTCAGAGAAAAACTTAAGATACTGATAATAACATGGCAGCTATTTTTTTAGATCACTAGTTTTAAAATCATTAAAATTTGGCTGTTTTGGTTGAGTCTTAACAAGATAATATATTTAGTGTAGCTTTGGTATGCCCTATATGTTTGGCTACATATACTCAAATAGTGTTTCTATCTATTAGAATGCTTTGGACCATATAAAACAGTATGCTCAACTAATAGTGCCTAAATTCATTTTTTAAATGGTCCAGTATTGGTGAGCAATAATGGAATGTCTGGAGCGAGCATATCTGACAAGTCATTTAGACTCTCAGGGCCTCATTTTCTTCATCTAAAAAATAATTACACAATCTCTTTAGGTTCAAATGTTCTTTAAAATTACTTAATTTTAATTGCTTTCTAATGGTGCTAGCCTATGTATAGGAATACCGTAGGTTGTATTTACAATCATCTAAAACTTATTGAGGTGAATTCAGGCAAAATAAGAGGCAAGACTGGTATTTTTTTGCATCATCTTACAAAATGTAGTTATGATTTGGGTGAGGTAGCTCTGGAATCAACTAATGTGAGAAGAGCCATCACGTCTAATGTAACAGGATGTGAAGAGAAAGAACAATTTTGCTGAAAAGCCATGGTGAACAAGAATAGGGGAGGCATGATGCTATGGTTTGAATGTGTCACCAACAGTTCATATGTTCGAGCCTTAATTCCCAATGAGGCAGTGTAGATGTGTTTAGGTAGATGTGTTTAGTTGAGAGGTAGATGTGTTTAGGGTTCCTCCCTCATGAATCAACTAATGCTGCTCTTGGGGAAGTGGGTTGGTTAGTTGAGGCTGGGTAAGTTATCATGACTGGGTTCTTATAAAGTAAGTAGCAAATCAAGTCCCTCAAGCTTGAGCTTTGCCTTTCCATTTCCATACTTTTGCTTGCCCTTCCATTTTTCCACCAGGGAAGGAAGCGGCACAAGGCACTCTCCAGTGCCGTTGGACTTCCCAGCCTCCAGAATCATGAGTCAAAGTAAATTTACTTCCTTCGTAAATTATCCAGTCTCAGATATTTTGTTATAAGAACAGAAAACAAAAATACACGAGAATGTTGAATCTCTCTCTTGGACTTTGAAACTTTGGGCATATCCTTATTATTCATATGAGGAGTTACAACACTAACGTTTAATGGCACTCCCCGTAAGAATAGACTCATCAATCAATAATGGAGCCATAGAAACTGCCATGTCCTTAGCCAAAAGAAGTCAGAATGACATAAAATCCATCAATCTCAACAAATATGTAGATCATGAACATCTTCTAACTTTAGTCCAGAGATAATAGAAAACAGAAATGTTAGGGCACTATGGTTTTTACAATATTTTCTTTTTCTTTAAATGTACAGATACAAAATAGAAAATTGCCAGATAATAAATAGCATTAATATTTGAACTATTATTTTAGTAACAGTTTTAAATTTTTTTTCAAAATATCAGTTTGCCATTAAACTAATTTTATCAATTATTTAATGAACTAATCTTTATTGGTTTTAATCATTGGTTAATGAATCTGTTTAGAATTTATTAATAAATTCACCTTTTCAAAGTTGAAATAAAAATCATTAAGTTTTACTGACTGACAGTTATGAAGAGTAAAACAAACAAATTTACAAACATAAATATACTTCATAAGGTTTTTTTTATTGTACTTGCTGTTGATGGATATTACTCTAATCTGGTACTATTTTAATCTAGTACTACTTTAAATAGTATTACTAAGACACAGTCAAATATCATTTTTGAAAAGGTAGAAACCGTAATTTATCTTAATCATTTTGCTTACAGAATGACACTTAGAAAGTAATTAAAAACAACTAGTTTTAACAAATGAAACACACTTTAGAATCTTAGCAGATATTTATATAGCCATATTATGTTATTTGAATAGATTAAATTCATAGGTCCTGAACCACCTGCTGTGATAGTGGATTTAACGCTTCATAATGAGCACTAAGTAATTTTTACTGTGTATCTTAATTTGCATTAAGTTGCTTTATGTTGAAGGAGTAAGAACCTTATGTTGAGTTTATTAGACTAGTATTAGGTTTAAGACCTTCAGACTTTACCCCATCTGTTAACTGAAATAACTTTTACTTGTGTGAAGGGAGAACAAAATAATGGACTTCAATTAAGCTACTTGTTTCATAGACATAGAATTTATTTTACATTATACCTTGTCAGTCTCTGTGGGAGTTGAAGATTACAGAGAGGTAATGATGTCTTTATTAACATGCTTAACTTCATTCAAGACAAAAATAAATATTTTTAATGGAAAGTATTTTGTAAATTAAAGATAAACAAGTCATAATGCTAGAAAAATTGTTGAAGCATATAATAAGTAAATATTATATTGCATACTTTTTAATAGAAATAAACATGTTTTATAGAAAATAAGAGATGAGGTCAGTACTTCTGCTCTGAACTCATTTTAGCATATTTTACTCATTTAATTCAATTGTAGTTTTGGATAATTGCAGAGTCTATTTAAGGATAGTGCTGACAAGTAGCTAAATGGAGGGTAGCCTTCATTTTTATGACATGTATGTCCAATTGAATTAGCAAATTAACTATACTTTATCACAGTTGAATATATTTGAATTCTTGCCTACTGCTATTAATTGCTACAAAAAGGTTATGTGTGGTCAGCTTCAGTCCATCAAGCATGCTATTTCTCTGCTCATGCCCTAATTTTTTCTATTTGTCATTTATATTTAATGAAAAATATTTCTTGAAGGGGGGTCTTCAGGACCAATGAAGGGTGGTCGGCGCAGGAAAGACCCAAGGCCAGCCATCGGAGATAAGCAAGCAAGCAAGCAAGCAAGCAAAAGCCTTATTAAGACAGCCCAGCTCCCTTTTATATCAGGCAGCTGGGGATTTTCTGAAAGGAGGGGGCTTCCACTCACAGCGGAAGATTGCACAAAGTACAGGGCGTTTACTGATTGGATGGTTCATACCCCAGTGAGTGTGTTATCAGGGGACTGGTTGTTGGGCATCCCGTGGCCCCCTTTGGCTAGCTATGAGGTAGTCAGCACAATCCGGAAGAGAAGCCAGAGAGGCGCCATCTTTGGCATGACTGGGCTGCTTATCCTAACATTTTTCCTGCCATAAGGACATAAAATATCTTTCAAACCTTTATTTGTCATGTTTTTGTTTGACAAATGGTCATTGATTTCCTCGGCTTCATCCTCCCATTACTTAGATCATTCATAGTAAATGTACATATATATATATATATATATATATATATATATATATATATTTTTTTTTTTTTTTTTTTTTTGCAGTATTGGGGATGAGACCAGGGGCATTTTACCTCTGAGTTACACCCTCAGCCCTATTTATTTATTCTTTATTTTGAAACAGGGTCTCACCGAGTTGCAAAGGGCCTCACTAAGCAGCTGAGGCTGGCCGTGAACCCAGATCTTTCTGTATCAGGCTCCTAAATGCTGGGATTACAAGCATGTGCCACCACACCCAGCTCCCATAGTATATGTATTTTAAGTATCGAAACCAACTAGATCATAATGAATTTTTGATCCTAGTAAAGTACATCCTTTACTCATATATTTTGCCTCATTATTTATATTATAAATAATATCAGAGAAATACTATCTGGAGCATATTTTTTCTCTTTTACCTGTAACAAAATCTACTGTAATCAAGCATCTGTATACATATACATAAGGCTATAACATTTACAGATTAACTGTACTTTACATAGAGAGAATAAATCAATGATCCATGATTATAATAGTGACATTTCAGGATTGGGAAACTAGTAAATGAAATATTTGGGTGGAGTTAGAAGTATTACCAGGAACTTATAGTGTGTGTGTGTTTTAACCATTTTTTAGAAAGTATATATACGTATATATAAACATATATATGTTTATATATATTTAGAACTATATATATATTTAGAAGGAATATATGTAATTTCTAGGGATTTATATATGTATGCATATATTACACACATATATATGTATATGAACATATATATGTAATACATACATGTATATGTATATATATATGTATATATGTTCATACAGATATATGTATACATAGGTACATATATATAAGTAATTCTGGGGATTCATTTAAAGGGTATTCTTCTTCTGAGCTACAACCCCAGCCCTGTTTATATTTTTTTTCCATTTTGAAATAGGTTCTCAGCCGGGCATAGTGGCGCATGCTTGTAATCCCAGCATTCGGGAGGCTGAGACTGGAGGATCATGGTTCGCAGGCAGCCTTCAGGTACTCGGTTCGCAAACAGCCTCAGCTGCTTAGTGAGGCCCTCTGCAACTCAGTGAGACCCGGTTTCAAAATAAAGAATAAAAAATAGGGCAGGGGGTGTAGCTTGGAGGTGGAATGCCCCTGGGTTCCATCCCCAGACCCTCAAAAAAAAAAAAGAAAAAAAGAAAGAAATAGGTTCTCACTGATTTGCTGTGCACTTGCCTCAAATCTGTGATTTTCTTGTCTCAGCCTCTCAAATGCTAGGACATGCCACAGCACCTAGCTAGAAGGAACATTTTTTAATGGGGAAAAAAGTGTAATTTTAAAGTGTGGAATCATGTTTATATCTTCACATTATTTGCAAACTATTTAAATTACTTTTTAATTCATTTTCAAATTTTATATTTACATAATCATCATACAGGAGAATTATTTAGATTGTGGGAGAGTTAAAAAATTTTCATTTTGATCAGATTATATGAAACTGCATCAACTAATTATTACATGACCTTTATATTATAGAGTGTATTAATAATTATACTATTATTACATTGTTTAAGAAGCATGAAGCCTTAGAAATAGTTACTCATTTATAAGTGAAATAGAAAAATTTGAATCAATTAAGAAAGATATAATCTACAGGAAATAGCTATAAAAATTTTAACTAGGATTTGATGAAATTGTAGATAAATTATAATTAAATGTGCTTATTTTAGGAAACAGGACTAGAGTAATTAATATCATAATAAGGCTTTTATAGAGCTTAACTATAGGAAAGTTTCTTTTTATTAATAATTCTAATATTCAGATCATGTTCTTAAATAAATTTTAAGATGACTTGAACTTTGATGTTCCATAAAACACATTCTTATAAAGCAGCTTAGTACTCACTGAAGTACTCATATAATGTCTACTAGATTTTGGGACATATAAACGCTACTGCTTCGGTTCTTGTTAATACGACATCACAATTTAAACAATACCCCTATATATTTGACATGAGGTTTATACTTGTCCTATTGGGAATATGAACTGGGCTTGCTACTGCCATACTTAAATATAGTAAACATTCTTAAAAATTATAGGCATTATTAACAATTCTCAAACATATTTCAGAACTAGTTATATATCAACAAGAACTGAAGAGTTTAATAAAAATGCTGGGTAAGTAGACAAAAATAAATTTCATTTCTCAACATTAAGCCTTGCATTCTTACTTTCTATGGACCAAAAAGGGAAGAATTACAAATTATGTTCATATGCATGGCACTCTCTAAATACTTAGAAAATTTATTGATTAAGGAAAAATCTATAGTATAATATAAACAATCCAAATAGGTTAGAATAAGTAGATTCAGTTGGTAATATTATCTAAGGATTTATATCACTGTGTCAGTAGCATAATCTAAGTTTCATTTTCCACATTTTTCTCAGCATCTTTTAGAATACCAGATCTATTTCTTGGTAGTATAAACCTCCAACCATATCAAAATATTCAGATTTTTTGCAGAACTTTGTAATGTAGGTCACTTCTAAGGTGAGGTATGAGAACATATTAAAAAAAATGATCTCTCATCTTTTCAAAACCATAATTTTAAAAACCCCTCTTTTCTAATATTGTGTACTTCATATTTTGTTTTTCCATCATAGGTAATAAAAATGAGAACAAATCAGTAAAAAATGATAACTTGATGTATGGTCAAAATGTTAAAATTTTAGAGTACTAAAACTTCATATATACACAATGAAAGCAAATCACTGTTCCTGGGTGGAAGGAGTGATCATGAAAATAATATTATTATTAAAAGTATAAAACTTAGCAAAGGAGTAATACTAATCTTAACAGTCTTGAAAGAGATTATACTTATTTGAATACATTTTTTTGGTTCCATTGCTTTTCATTAAATATTCTAGGGTGTGTGTGTGTGTGTGTGTGTGTGTGTGTGTGTGTGTGTACACCTATGCATATTGACTACAGAATTGAGGGTCTAAATGTAAATTCTCTCAGCTTCTGTCATGCAAAACACAAATATAGGAGATACATATCAGTCATCACAGAGTATATTTGGCTCATAATAATTTTTGGAAGGCCTGTTAAGAAAAGATAGAAATATGACCTCAGACAATACAGCTATAATAGAAAATGTTTTGATTATTAGTCTTGGCCATATGAGTTCATCTACCTTGTCTGTATTTTGATATGTTTTCCAATTGCCTCATAATCAAATTTCAAATAAACCAATACATTTTAAGTTTCATGTTCTAGGATCAACCATTATTGATTTTTAACTTAAAGAAATTCTTGACTTAAAATAATCAATGGTAGCCGGCTGTGGTGGCACACTCTTGTAATCCCCGCGCTTGGGAGGCAGAGACAGGAGGATCACACAGGTTCAAAGCCAGCCGTGCTGGCTTAGGAGACCCTGTTCCAAATAGAAATATAAAAAATAGGTGTCTGGGAGTATAGCCCAGAGGTAGAATGGCTTCCAGGAACCCCAATGCCACACACACACACACACACACACACACACACACACACACACACACCAGTGGTAGGTTAGCTACTTCTAAATAAGAATGATTTTGCCACCAAAATAAAATCCTATTAAAAGCTACTGTTAATCTATGTCCCATATGATATGTATTTTTTCTCTTCTCTTTTAGTTCCTAAAGCTTTCATGTGGCCCCTTTGTGTTGTGACAATCATACTCTATAGTTTCTTATTATACTGTATGTTTCCTATTCAAACTCTAAAGTGGTGTAAAAGACATGGATGATTAGCAGTAGAATGACATGTTAAATATGTTTTAAAATATTATTAAACAAATGAAGAAAACAAAAATATTTAACATTTATTTCATTGATTTCAGGATGCTTCTTTTATATCTCTGTATAACAATGCTATTTTAAATTAACATATCTCTTTTAATTTTTTGGGGGGTGGTACTGGGGTTCCTGGAAACACTTCTACTTCAGGGCTACACTCCAAGACCTATTTTATATTTTTTTATTTGGAAACAGGGTCTCTTAAGCCAGCGCAGCTGGCTTCGAACCTGCGTGATCCTCCTGTCTCTGCATCCCAAGCGCGGGGATTACAAGGGTGAGCCACCACACCGGGCTCATTAAAATTTTGAAAAAGTTTTTAAATACAAGCTTTGGAATAGCTCAAATATAGTGTTCTAATAATCATTTACCATTCTATGCTAATGAGAAAAATTTATTTTGTAGTAATATGTTCTTTTTCTAAGAAAAATAAAAGTAATAGCCATCATATTCACAGAAAGTCCCATGTCATTGCCCCTCAAAATAATATCACTTTTCATTGGAGTTCTCACAATTGACTTTGCCTTCACTTTGGTTCTGCAAATAACACTGTAGAAACAAAAATTATCACCATTCTTTATTTCTCAAATTTATATTGTTGTGTAATTACTATACATAATAGTAAGTTTCATTATGACATATTTGTACATGCACATATTGTACTTTGAGCAGTTTTATTCTTATTAATACATGGGTGACAAAGATTTGGGTATGTTAGGCAATTGGACATCATGCAAGTAGCAATTTTAAAAATCAAGCTTAGATCCCAGGATATCTGATATCTAGCGTAATTATTATCATTCATATGGGAATAAAAATAATGCAATTGGTTTCAATATTACCGCATATACCTCTTTTAAAACGTAACCATAGTTTCAAATTTATTTTTCCTAATAAAAATAAATAATAATTTTAGTGTTCAAAATCTGTCTCATGAATTGTCAAATAGATCTTTGGTCTATTACTGCAGTCTGATATCTCTGCAATATTATATTTTGGATTCGGACAATAAGGAACAATGTACTTTGAAGTTCGTAAACATTGACCTTCCCAATCAGTGGAGAGTTAGAGGATGAAGAGAACTTGTTTGCAAAGCAGAAGGGCTGAAGGAACAAAGCAGATTTTAGCTACTAATGATAAAGGAAGGTTATTTGATAAGCAAAGTTAAAATGGCAGTATTTCCTTTCATATAAAATAATATACAAACAAATAAAAAATACACAAAGCAAAAATAAGCATTTTTTCCTATATTAATTTTTTGACCTTCCTCCCCCAACCAAACATTAGGCAGTACTAATAAATTATGTAATCCTTGTCTCTGAGTCCCAGAGTTAGGGGACATATTTTGGATTTTAAGAAGTATACACTTTTTGATATTAATTTAACCTTGGTAATATTTAAATAAAAGAAATAGGAATTGCATAACAAATTAAAATAGGTGACCTAACAAAAATTATCTCAATATCATTCTACTTTTACCAGGACAGGGCAAAATTATAATAGTATTAAGTCTCAAGCCTCCTATTACCTAGTTTTGGTGTGTTTTAATACATCATTTTTGGGATGGAAAAATAAACTCCTTTATTGGAGTGAGTTTTAACTTCTTCAGGTCATAAAGATACATGGGTCATGATTCAACCAAAGTAACAGAACGAGTGGGAGATAGATATTAAGGAATCATTGCAAGCAATTGGCTTATGCAGTTGTGAGGCTGGCAAGGTAAGCCAGAATTCTGTAGGGCAAGTTATCAGGAAACGCAGGTTGGAAATTTGTTCTTCTTGTAAACCTGGGTTCTTTCCATAAGACTTTTCAACAGACTGAATCAAGACTATGTAGATGATCTTGGATAATCTTTATTTACTACTAAGTGATGATGGGCTTTAACTCTCCACACTATGCATTAATATGAGATTAACTAAATAACTAAGGGCTATATTTTAGCCAAGTTGACACATCAAAATGACCATCACAGCACTTATTAAGTTACCACTGGTACAAAAATACTACTTAGACTAAGTACAGTGGAATAAATTGTCACATGTTACCCCCAGGTATATATTATTTATTCCCATAATAGGATGAAGACAGCTTACTTTCTTGTGGTACTCAGAAGGGAACCCAGGTATATTCTACCTCCGAGCTATACCCCAAGCCCTATTTTTTTATTCTTTATTTTGAAACAGGGTCTCACTGAGTTGCAAAGGGCCCCGCTAAGTAGCTGAGGTTGTCCTAGATCTGAGATACTCCTGTCTCAGCCTCCCAAATGCTGTGATTAGAAGCGTACACTACCACACCCGGCCACAGATAATTTTAAATTAAGGAATCAGCAAAATTTTCCTATAACTGACCAGATAGTAAATATATTAGGCTTTAGACCATATAGTTCTGTTGAAATAATGCAAAAACAAATGGGTATAGGTGTATTTAATAAAACTTTACTTAAAAAAAAATGCAAGCCCAGCATGGTGGCACAGGTTTTTAATCCCAGCATTTGGGAGGCTGAGACAGGAAGCTCATAGTTCAAAGACAGCCTCAGCTACTACTTACTGAGGCCTTTGTAACTCAATGAGACCCTGTTTCAAAATAAAGAATAAAAAATATGTCTGGGAGCGCAGGTTGGAGGTCCAATGCTCCTGGATTCCGTCCCCAGTACCACAAAAACAAGAAAAAACAACAGAAACAAACAAAAAAACATGCAATATGCTGAGTGTCACCATTTTTTAATTTCTCTTTGAAACTAGCATTTAAATTCTCAACATTGTCATGTAATTATAAAAAATTACCTAATCACTTCTGCACAAGAGGTTTATAAGACCCTGTGGTAACTTCCAAGATGGAAGTAACATAAGCATCTTAATAACCAATAAGAGAAGTGGATACGTAGTGAAGGGAATACAAGTCAAAAGTATTTATATAATAAAATGCATTTAAAAGTTTTCTCGTAATTTAGATAAGACTGTCCTTAAGCCTGGAACCAAGGAGAGTTAGTCCAAATAATTGATATCTGAGTTGATTCTTCAAGAAAAAAATATTTAAATTGATAAGAGAATTTAAAGGTGAGAAAGAGGAAGAGAAAAAAGAAGAAAAAGAGAATATATTTGCTTATTCCACAAATCTCTCCATAGTTTAATTAAAATGACAATGTTCCTTAATATATGTTGATTACCTATCTAGTACTAATTTCTCCCTGGATTTACTGTAGTCTTCTTTTAGGTTTGATTTGCTTTTCCTCTAGACAATGCACTTTAAGGAACTTTAAGGAGTGAGCCTTGCTGCTCTAAATAATAATGCTATCTCCTGTATTAAAAATATGCTGTATTCCAGGAGTAGGAAAAATAAAATTGTATATATCATTGGTAGACAAAAATTTTCATTTGAATATACCATTTATACACGAACCCTAAGTTATTAAAATTTTATCAGTATAAGAACTGTATGAGTTCTTGCACTACGTATAAAATTGGTAAGTGGAATTAAAGCAGTTAAATATATGTAAAAATTAAATAACCTAGTTAAAGTAGAATAAAGCTTAAACAAGATTGTACTGCACCCCTATTTGATATGTTACTATTTCTATTATAATTTTGAAATGTAAATTTACTTTAAGGACATAAAATCTCATGTAAATCAATCCAAAGGGGACATATTCAAAGAGAAAAGTATGCCATGGTTCTTCTCTCTCTCTCTCTCTCTCTCTCTCTCTCTCTCTCTCTCTCTCTCTCCCTACAGGGAATGAATATCTATCATCCAAGAAAAATTATTCTACTGAAAACTATATGTACCAAATGATTTATTTAAAATATACTTTGAAAAGTGTACATGAAATTCCAAGGAGGCAAATAACCATAAAAATGACTTAGCATCTCCCCACAAGAAATTCTACTTCTTGTAAATTTAGTGTATGTACCTGCTGGTGTCTGTTTGAAGTTTATATTTAGCTCCTCACGGCCCTCCAAAAGATGCTTTTGATCTCCTAACATTGGTAATTATCTCTAATTATAGGAAGAGTTTTCTATGTGTATGTCAGACAACCCACATTTTTTTATTTTTGTCGGTTGCATATTTTAACTTGTGCTGTGCTTCCAAGCATCTGTTGGATTTAGATCATTAGCATCTCTACCAATATAGTAGTCAGTGAGACCACAAGAATGTCTGCCTGCTGATATCCAAGAGGAAAAACAAAAAACAAAAAACAAAAAACACAACAGAACACAGAGAGTCATTTGTTTCCCTTTTCCAGTTAGAATTCCATCAGCGAAACTTCGCACAGTGTTCACAACAGAATATTCACAGTTGGAAAGCAAAGTAACATTCACGATGAATTCCAATAGAGCTGGGAAGTCTTTTCTCAGGACATATTACTCTGAAAATTAAATAAATGTTATCTGGCTTATATATTTATTTGGCAGATTCATGTTTCATTGATACCTTAAAATTAAAAAAATATGTATGTGTCAGCATCTCAAAATATTCAGGATTAGGACAGGCATGGTGGTGCACGCTTGTGATCCCCGCGCTTGGGAGGCTGAGACAGGAGGATCACACAGGTTTGAAGCCAGCCTCAACTACTTAATGAGGCTCTCGGCAACTTAGTGAGGCCCTGTTTCCAAATAAAATATAAAATAGGTCTGGGAGTATAGCCCAGAGGTAGAAAGCCTCTGGGTTTCACCCCAGTACCACCAAAAAAAAAAAAAAATAGGATTATTTGATCAGAAAAAAAGGGAACATTCTGAAGCTTACCTGAGAGGCAAGAAGGTATCCAAAATTGAGAGGGATATCCAACCACTAATTTCACAATTTAGATTCAGTTCATATAGAACTGAGTCATTCTATTGGTGGGTTACTTGATTTTCCTCTATATTCTAGATATTAGTCCTCGATCAGAGGAGCAGTTGGCAAAATTTTTCTTGCATTCTGTCAGCTCTCTGTTGAGGTTCTTGATAGTTTCCTTTCTTTTACAGAAACTCTTCTGTTTTATGCAATCCCACGTATTTATCCTCCTTTTATTTCTTGTGCCTTTGGGGTCTTGTTGAGAAAGTTTTTACCTGTGTCTACGTGTTGAATTGTCTATGCCTTCTTCAAGGAGCACTAAGGTCTCTGGTCTGATTTATGGTTGGCATATAGAAAAACTTCTGTTTTTTTAAAATTAATTTTGTATCTAGTCACTTTGCTGAACTTGTTGGTTAGTTCTATAAGCCTTTTCCGGGAGTTTGTTGAGTATTCTAAGTATAATGTCATATCAGCAAATAGGGATAGTTTTAGTTCTTTTCCTATTTATAGTCCTTTGATTTCCTTGTCAGGAAATAGTGATAGTTTTAGTTCTTTCCCTGTTTGTACTCCTTTAATTTCTTTCTCTTGCTTATTGCTCTGGCTAAAGTCTCAAGTACTATATTGAAAAAAAGTATTGACAATGGGCATCCTTTTCTTAGTAAGAAATTCCTATAATCAAATGAAAATAGAAAGACAACATATCAAAACCTCTGGAATACCTTGGAGGCAGTATTAAGAGAAAAATTCATAGCCCTTGGTGCTCATATAAGAAGTGCAGAAAATCACCAAATAAATAAACTAATGACACAACTTAAAGACCTTTAAAAATAGGAATGGTCCAACTACAAAGCCAGTAGACGACAAGATATTATTAAAATCAGAACAGAAATCAATGAGGTAGAGAATAAAAAAAATACAGAAAATCAGCAAAACCAAAAGATGGTTTCTCAAAAAAAAAAAAAAAAAAGTAGAGTTCTCTAGCTAACATGCAATTTACAATAGATGGATCAGCACATCAGTTGAGTCTAATCTACATCAGCATATCCATGCAAACACATGAGAGAAATTAATTTATATTTCTTGAAACTGAACCTTAGTATCTGTGTTTTACACAGTAGTATTTTAGTAATAAATACATTTTTGTGGTACTGGGAATGGAACTCAGGGACATTCTATCTCCAAGCTATAACACTAGCCCTATTTTTTATTTATTTTGAAACAGTGTCTCACTGAATTACCAAGGTCCTCACTAAGGAGCTAAGGCTGTTGGAGAACTGCGATGGTCCGTCTCAGCCTCCCAAATGCTAGGATTACAAGCATGCACCACCATGCCCAGCAATAAATACATTTTGGATTAAGACATTATGATCTCCAGAAAGCACTCTTCATCATTTCGTTTTGATCTATACTCACACAACTGCAATTTATAGGGATTTTGTGTAAGTTTACTTTTAATATGTAGAACTAGCTAGGTGAACATTATACTGAAATCTTTACTCTTTTCTGCTCACAAATCTTGAGAGAAATAAGCTATATTATGTCACCAGTGGTAGTCATACTCTTTTCTTACCAACTTCAGTTGTGATGACAATATCAGATTCTGAGGCAGGTGGTCATAGACCATTATGTCTTTGACAACTATCAGTAGACAAGGGAATTCATGTCAGGGAAAGCTTAGAGAAGGAGCCAGATAGGAAAATATCTATGAGTACATGTTGGTAACTATGTGTGTGTGCTCCCTGGGGCATGTTTAGAACCCTGTGAAGACGAGACTTAATATAGAAAACTGTCTGTACTTCTCAAAGTAAGAGACCATGATTCTCCACATACCTATTTTCATTTTAGTTGTGATATGAATTATGTCCTCTAAATGAGCCCTATGCAGTATATAATTTATATATATATATACACACACAGATGTTCTTCAGTTGGTGATGGGGTGATGTCCCAATAAAAACCCATCATCAATTGAAAATATCAAAAGTTGAAAATGCATTTAAGCCGGGCGTGGTGGCGCACGCTTGTAATCCCAGTACTTGTGAGGCTGAGACCGGAGGATTGCAGTTCGTGGACAGCCTCAGCTACTTAGTGAGGCCCTGCGTAACTTAGTGAGACCCTGTTTCCAAATATAGAATGAAAAACAGGGCAGTGAGAGTATCTAGGAGGTCGAATGCTCCTGGGTTCCATCCCTAGACCTGAAAATAAAAAAGAAAGAAAGAAAAGAAAAAAAAGAGCACCTAATCTAGCAAACATAATTTAGGAACACCTTCCCCTCTAGAGTTACTGTGTTACCTTCATTATTATGTGTTGCTGTTGGTCTCTGCTGATGCCCAGCATGATGAAAGAGTATTGTAAGCTTAAGAAAAAATAAAAATTCAAACTATGTTTTCTCTTTGTGCGTCTGGGTTTTGTTCATGTTGTCTTTCCTTTTTTAATGAGTGCATTGTAGTCATATATCTTAATGGGATACAAGATGTATGCATAACTCATTTAGCTCTTCCTCACTTTTTAATGAATATGTATTGTTTTGCAGTATCATAAAGTCAAATATTTATAAATCAAGCCATCATTAAATTGGGACTATTTGTATAGCAGTTTAATTTTGAATCCGATGATTCCATATTTTGTGAGAGATGCCTCAGTGAAAGATTATTCATTTTTCTTTTCTTTATTCTGTAATAATTTACTAATCTATTCTTCTATACTTCTAGGAGTATCAAGATTAATAAGAGACTATCTCAGCCCTCAAGGATTTTAAAGTTTGATCAAGAGAAAAATGCCAAAAGAATTTTGTATAATATTAGAAGTGAGCTTTAAAAAAAAATCATGTGGCAATATCAAACATGTTTGGCCTGGGGATACAGGTGAAGTTCATGGAAGACAGAACATAAATGTTTTAAATGAATAGGTTATGTAGAATTCTTTAGGAACACAAAGAGGAAGGAAAAACTATTAGAGATATTAGAAAAATATTTTAGGAACTAGAACAACACAGAGACATGATGAGCAGTCATACAATGGTAACATGAGTAGGGGCCTAAAAAAGGAGGAACATGATGGTACGCACCTATAATCCCAATACGTGAGAGTCTGAGACAGGAAGATAGCAGATTTGAGGACAGATTCAGCAGTTTAGCAAGGCTCTCTGCAACTTAGCGAGACGCTGTTTTAAAATACAGAATAAGCTGGGGGTGGTGGCGCACGCTTGTAATCCCTGTGCTTGGGAGGCGGGGACAGGAGGATCGCACTGGTTCAGAGCCTGTTTCCAAATTAAGAAATATAAAAAAATAGGTCTGGGAGTGTAGCCCGGAAGTAGAAGGGCTTCCAGGAACCCCAGTACCACCAAAAAAAAAAAAAAAAAAAGAAAGAAAGAAAGAAAGAAAGAAAGAAAGAAAGAAAGAAAGAAAATACAGAATAAAAAAGAACTAGAGGTGTAGCTTGGAAGTAGAATGCCCTGGGTTTTATCCCCAGTACTACAAAAAGGCTTTGTGAACATAGAAGATTCTAGGAGACATGTAAAGGATGTTTGACTTTATCCTGTAAGCCATGAATAAACTTATGAAAAGAAAATATACCAAAGTCAGATTTTAGTGTTAGAAATATCACTCTGGTAATGGTGAAGTGGGCTTGGAGTGAGAAAGGCTTTGCCAATAGTCGAATCATGGATTTTCTCATATGGTAGATACCACTTGAAATGGACAAGCCACAAATGACACAAGCTATCTGTTTATAATACACTGTATGTGCCAACAAAAATTTAAAAGAATGTATATTCCTTTTTAATGTTTGATACTGCCTATATTTTAATATATTATTTTTAAATTTTTATTGGTACACTGTGGTCTCACATCACAATATGGATCATATCGACAATGGGATACTGCCTTTATTTTAAAAAGAGCAATATTTTGGATATATTTAGTTAAATAAAATGTGCCATCAAAGTAATTCCACATGCTTCTTTTTAAATTTGCTTAATGAAACTACTATAAAATTTTAAGTTGTGAATGTCACTCACATTCTACTCCTATTGGATATCCCTGCTTTCAGTGATACAAGATTGACGATAAAGGTTGTGACTATAAGGATGAAGACAGGGAGAAGGTTTGACAGCTATTAAAGGAGGGGAAACTGACAAGTATCTGTGTGACATTGAGAGTTATGAAGAAATATAGAATTGTGTCAAGAGTTCTGACTTGATTGGTGAGAAATAATGGTGAGTTCAATACGTAGGTTATAGAACCCAAGGAAAAAAAAGTAGAAGCTAAAAATGAGTTTAGTATTGAATCTGTTGAACATGAAATTTTGGCATTAGGTAGAGGGAGCGAGTAAATTATCTTTATATTCATGGCATTTAGAACAAATAATGTTATCTAAAATAAAAACATGATAGATATAATTAGTCTATAGAAGAGAAAGTAAATCATAAGCATTGATAGATAATATAGGAGCCTAAAAAGAAACATGGAGAGAAATAAACTCTGGGATATATGGAACATACAAATTTAAGAGGATGAAGGAGGTATACGATCTATTTAAAAACTAAATCACTGAGATGTGCAGGCTTCAAGGATAGTGGTTTATAAAATTATTAGGAGAATATATTAATAATAAAGGAAGTTGAACATTATTCTATGGTAAAAAGGAATCATGTAAAAATAAGACATGGTCTTAGGATTTGAAAATTATCACTTCATTGTTGACCTTATTCTGATTCTGGTAATTTTTAGCAGCATTAAAAATGTTCTGCTACTTAAGCCTTAGTAATAGCTTCAACCTCCTGTCAACTTGCATCAATTTGTCTTTCAGTTGCTATAATTGTAGCTAGAATTTTAAAATATGGTTTATAATAAAAATCTCTTTAAATTACTTGATGTGGAGGCACAGCATGCAAGAATTTCACATTATTGAATTCCTTTGACTCATTAAGCAATTTGAGTATTTATTCCAGACATATAGATTCTTGAAAATCTCTACTGTCCTTTCAAGTCCAAATTTGAATTGTTTCTAGCTCTTTTTCCCTGGCTATCCTCTCAAGCTACCCAGTTGTCTCTGATTGGAATAATTCATTAACCATTCTCAAGACAGTGATTAATGTCCGGATATTTAATTACAAAGGGTTTTCTTGTTAGGGGAGAATAGAAAGTAGGACTGGGAGCAGGAGGAAGATAATCAAGGTTGTAATCTTAGGTGAAGCCCTACAAAGCCTACTTCAGTTTTATCCCACAGGGAACTCTGATCTATAAGTTAGGCTTTAGTATTCCCAGGAAATTTAAAGTGCCAGAAAGTTCTAGCTTATGAGAGCAAATTGCCTCTAAAAGACCAAAGAATGTCTCTTCATAAAGAGCCACAGAGTCTGGCTGGCAGAAGTAAAACCAAACAAAAAAGAAGGTCTCATCAACAAAAGGATTAAACAGGTCTTGATCAAACACCAACATTACCCTTACATAAGGGATCTCATCTTACTTATCTCTAGCACCTAGTATGTACCCAACAAAACACTAAAATGAGAAATATCAGTGCTATTCCTGGTGAACATTATTCTGTTTTCTGACTTTGAAATCCAATGGGCCAGGCTATCATTTAGTTTGAGCCTTTTTTATTGCTAAAGCTCTGGTTGTTTTTTCTTTTTTCTTTTCTTTTCTTTTCTTTTCTCTTCTTTTCTTTTCTGGAATACACTCTCAACAACCATCCTACCAGTGTTCGAAGTATTCCTTGGGCATCCTTTACAAATTTAAGTTTCTACTGGACCTATGGGGCTTGTACCTCCTGAGTTCTATTCTAGACCTGGAAGTTGCCTCTATCACAATCAAAGCCACTGATACCAATAGATGTTCTCCCTAGAGATGAGTTACTTTCCTCTTTGGCCAGGAAAAAATCATCTCACTCCAATTACATTTTGGGAATTTTATAATCATTAATTACTGCCTACTTTGTGCCTTCAAGATTTTTACGTTATAGTTGGGCATGGTGGTGCACGCCTGTAATTACAGTATTTTGGAGGCTGAGACAGAACCAAAGATTCAAAACCAGCCTCAGCAACTTAGTGAGGCTTTCATCAACCTAGTGATAGCCTATTCAAAATAAAAAATAAAATAGGGCTGAGGTTAGAACTTGGAGGTACAATATAGCCAAGTTCAATCTCCAGCACCACAAAAAGATTATTGCATTATATAAATGAATAAAATAGTTTATATCCACAATTTTGGACTCTGATATCAAATTGATATATCTGAGTACACAACTAATGAGAAATGTAATAGCTATTCCTATACATGTATGAGCAGTATAGTTAGAGAATGTAGAGATTTGAGAATTTATCTCTTCTTAATAAATTTGAAATGTTTTAGAAAAGATTAGTAATCTCACTAATATTTAAAGATGAGTGAGTTGTAAAATTATTTTCAGGAAATAACACCATTTATGCAAAGGAAGAAAGGCACAAATAAGGAAAGGGTTGTATAACACCAAACCTGCTTTGTTGTTGTTAGAAGATTCTTTGCATATAGTTAAGTCTCCTCTAAGGCACCTCTTTCTCTTAAAAAGCAAGTGCTGCTTATTTCTTCATGGTTCACAGTATGTTCTTTTCCTAAATCACTCCCCTGCTACTTGTTGACACCTACTAATCACCTCATCCCATTACATGAAGCCATTGATACTGAACCACAACATCCCTTCACATCCTCTAGATGTGTGAGAATTCTGGGAAATGTTATATATAATATAGCTATCTACCCAGCATAATTGTCTCTTATATACTGTCAACACATTATTATAATCCCTTCTGTTAAGAGAGTCTTTGCTATTCTAACAATAACAGAGGAAAGCCTACTTCTCATGTATATGCAAATCAGTAAATTTTTCTTTATTTCCCTCAATCCCTACTGAGAACACTTGTTTCAGCCTAGAATGGATTATATTTTGGCATCCGGTCATATGACCCTTTTTCTTTCTATTGCTCTTTTGAATAAGGAAAAGTTAGCTTAAAGCCAAGCAATCCATTGTGAGCCAGCAAGCAATCATAATGCCTATTTCAATACTACATTAAGGAACAGTTATTTGTTACTGAAAGATGCTGAACACTAGAACTCAAAGATCTGGAAAATTAGTTCCAAAACCAATATTATCACAAAAAATTGTGTGCATGCTTCAAATTGTAAAAGAATGAAATCAAAGAATTTTCAGATATGGGCAACATTCAAAACGGACAATGGAACAGACAATAAAAAGAGGGATGGAAAACTCCACAGTAATAAAATGGAAGAGAAAAATACATCTCTGATGAGTTGCTAGTGTCCTGAAACTCAGTAATATTTTACATTATCAAGTTCAGTAAGATTTGCCTTTGTATTATAATAAGTTCTTTGTGTATTTCAACTTGCCTAACTATCCTTATATATTTTCCTCAAAATGATAAATAACTAATACAAACACTCATTCTATTTCTACCACTTGGCCCAAGTTTGTGAGACATCTATAACAGTGATCCAGAGGCTTCCTCAGTCCCATTTATGCACAAAAAGCAATAAAAATTAGTCATATAATTTCAGCCTCACCTGAAAAAATTTATTCTTATTGTCTCCTAAAACTAGAGTCATATTTTTCAACTAGAGAGTAAAATTTTTGTCTCATGAAGTTTAACTATAAGCAAGTGTTTTTTATTTTTTACTTTTGTGGTACTGGAGGTTGAACACAGGGTCATTCTACCTCTGAGCTACACCCCCAGCCTATTTTTTTGTGTGGTACTGAGGATGGAACCCAAGGGCATTTTACCTCTTAGCTACATCCTCAGCCCTACCTTTTATTCTTTATTTTGAAACAGGATCTCATTGAGTTGCGGAAGGCCTCACTAAGTAGTAGCTGAGGTTGTCTTCGAACTGCAGTCCTGTTGTCTCAGTCTCCCAAATCCTTGGATTACAAACATGCACCACCAAGCCAGGCTCCCAGCCCTAATTTTTATTCTTTGTTTTGAAACAGGGCCTCACTAAGTTACAGAGGGTCTCACTAAATAGCTGAGGCTGGCAGTGAATCAGGATCCTCCTGTCTCAGCCTCCCAAGTACTGAGATTACAGGCATGCACCACCACACCTGGCTTTAAGTAAATGTTTTGGAGTTATAAAATGTGTTTGTGCTTTACAAATTTCTCAAATCAATTTTTTTTGGTGGTACTGTGATTCCTGGAAACCCTTCTCCCTCCTAGCTCTACTTCCAGACCTATTTTATTTTATTTTTTTAATTTGGAAACAGGGTCTCTTTAGCTGGCTTCGAACCAGCGAGATACTCCTGTCTCTGTCTCCCAAGCGCAGGGATTACAAGTGTGTGCCACCACACTCGACTTCTCACATAAATTTTTACATTGCAGATGCCAATGATAAGAATGTCTGACTCATAAAAATAATGGGTAGGAATTTTCTCATTTTTTCAAAATAGGAAATAATATTTGCATAGAAAATTATGAAGTACTTGTTATTGTAGAACAGGAGTCTTCGGGGGTCTAGCATGATACCATTTTGTAAATAAAGTTTTATTAAAATATAGCCACTCATTCTATATGTTATCTGTACCTGGTTTTATGTGTTTTTATCTTATAATAAGCAACAGAAATTGTATGAGTCACTAAGATTCCTATCTCTTTCTGTACAGGAAAAAAAAGCTTTCTGACCTGTGTTGTAGAAATAGAGGGCACTTTATTTACCAATTTAAATACAACCTAAACATCAGATATAAAGCATATGGGTCTTTAATTTTTATGTTTGTTGATTTATACACTCACAAGATGCTCAATGTTCTTCTAAGAAAAGACTGAAATAAACATTTTTTTCTCCACAGAATCATGATAGTTAATGTCTGATTGGTAATTTTATATAGATAGCATTCTTAATGTTATGGATTGGGAGACTATGGTTCAGGGAAACTATTCCCTGGGAACCCCTGCTAGGGTCTGGAACACACTTATTCCAAACCCATAACAAAACCCAAAACGACCCCAAACAGAAGAAAAACCATGGATTCTTGTCCTAAGCTAAGAATAAATATCGCTTGGACAGCTGCTGAAGATTTAAAGAAGTTTATTAAAAAGATAGAAATACAGAGATAGTTACAGCCCTGTGCAGGAGCAGGGCACAGAGGGGCAATTCAAATGAAAATGCCCAAGAGCTCAAGTTTGCTGAGTTCTTATCCTGCCTAAGTCCAAGGCAGGTCCTTTGATACATAGACTTGCCCCTATCTCTACCCCCATCCTGTTTCTGCTATCTCTGTAGCTGGATTTGGGGCAGGAGGAGGAGCTGTCCTTTCTCCAAACACAGGCCTCTACCTTTTGTTTCATCCCCCAAGATGTGTGAAATTGTTTCCTTTAGAAATGTAAAGAAACCTTTTTTCCTGGCTCCAGCCTTCCTTCTCTTTTACAAATGTAAATTACAAGTCCCTCCTTTCTGTTAGCCCTGGCTTTCTTTGTATAAAAGATATATTTTTAAAATTGGACATCTTTCCCAATACTGACACATTAATACATTTTAAAACCTCTTTCCAATACTAGTACACTTAATAAAATGATAACAAACATATGGCATTTTATTATCTAGAATGAATAAAGTTAACAAAACAGATCAGTTCAAAGAAGTAAAATTCATTAGGGAAATTAAGAAATAAGAAAATGGGATTGTATTTAAATGTGTAGGATTCCTTCAAAGAAGTGGAAAAAGTAAAATAACAATGATCTAAAATTTAAATGAAAGTATCAGACGAATGGAAAGTAGGCTAGGGTATTAAAAAAGGAGAACAAAGTTATTTCTCCAGTAAAATTAGGGTCAACTTGTTTAAAAATAAAAAGTTGTGAAACTCAAGAGGCATACTTACTTTATATTCCTAAAATCACAAATAGCATCAACTATATATATATATATATATCATATTAATTAATGGGCTATTAAATGAAGCAAACAAATATTCATGATATATAATGAACTTAAAAAATTTTTTCAGGCAGAACATGTTCCAATGTTATACGATGTCACATTGTTATGCAATGTTTGCTTTCAAACTTACTCTCCTCCAACATACAAACTATTTGTTTTATTTTGCATGTCACTCTTCCTCAACAAAACCTTCATTGACTTCCCACTGAACCATTGCTTATCTGATATTACTGAACAATGGATGCTGAGATTGAAGCTCAAGCACCCTTACAACCAGATTCCTGTTTTTCTGCCACACAGCTTTCTTTGATCTTTACATTCACCAATCTATTACTTTAAAAAAAATTCCTCTAGGTCAGCTAGTTTTATAGTTTGGTAATATATCTTCACATTCAGCCATAAGAGTCCTGTCCAGTCTCTGTTTTTAATTCTACTTTTTTTTTTTCATGATGATAAAAAATGCTGAAGAATTGTGCACAATGACTGTTGCATTAAAAAAAAAAAAAAACTAGGGATGCTAATTGTAAAGGCAAAATATGGAGTCCCTCTTTTTCTCTAAGAAGCTCTGTGAACTTACTTCTCTCTGAGTTCCTTTAGAAAATAAAGTCTGAATATACTCATTTTGCTTTTGGCACCTGCTCCTCTAGAGTGAATTTTATTTTACTCTGTACTTTTAACTGTGTTGTTATCCAATGATTGTGAGCCCTCAAAGGTAGAGATGATTTTATAACTCTCTGAATGTAGTAATGGTTCAATAAATGTACTTTCAAGCTCCATAATTACCATTGTACAGTCAATTGTGACAGGATGATAATGAGTGGAATATGGAGGAATTTCCCAAAAAAAAAACAGTCTAAGAATAGATGTTTACACAAAATTAAAATATTTGAGAGTAAACAAGGCCAAATATGTAATAGATTAGAATATTATTGGTAAGCAGAGCATGGGTGTGCATACCTGTAATCCCAGTTCTTGGGAGGCTGAGACTGGAGGAGTAGGTCCAAGGCCAGCCTCAGCAATTTAGCAAGACTCTAAGATACCTAGCACATCCTGTTTCAGAAGAAAACATAAAAAAGGTCTGAGGGTATAGTTCAAAAGTAGAATGCCCCTAGGCTCAATCCCTAGTACCACACAAATTGTGTATTATTTATAATATATTTATATTAATGCATTAAGATCACCCTCAACTTTTAGAGTAAAATATGGACTGATTTTAAGTAGGGTTAACAAAGCTCATGTTTTATAAAAATATAAAACTTAACATTTAGTTAAATGATGTAAGTCTCTTTATGAGAGTAGGAGAATCATTACTTGATCATAATTTTCAGTATTTTAAAACCCCACATTTGAAATTAATTGGATCAGAATAAAAAGTAGCAGGTCACAGAGAAATATGTGATTGTTTTTTGTTTTTATTTTAGTTGTTCTTTTTTTTTTTTACAGTGGTGGATATGAAACCCTATGGCCTCACATATGCTAGGCAAGAGCACTACTACTGAGCTGTATCTCCAGCCACATTGTACCTTAAATTTCTGAATTTAATTTATCAGGATCTTAACTGACCTCTCTACCCAGTTCAATTTTTTGTAAATTTTAAAAAAGTACTGCTTTCACTTCCCATTTTTACTCATTATGCTTAATATTATGAGGTTTTAACTAGAACACACTTCATAATATTAGATAAATTATCAACATATTTCATATTTTAATTTTGGTCTCATACATATAATATTTAGTGGTATACCCTCTATGTATTTGATTTTTATAATTATAAATATTACATTTGATGTTCTTAAAATTTATTTTCTATTTGATATATAAAACATAAAATTCTGCATATTAATGGAGTACCATGTTTCACTGCATGAATACATCATATGATATTTATATTTATTTAAGCATATTTATCTCTTCGACCATTTATCATTTCTTTAGCATTAAACTTTCAAAATCCTTAACTGGCTTTTTTAAATGTGCAGTATATTACTGTTATCTATAGTCACTGTATGGCGTAATAATACCCCAGAACTTCTCAGTCCTCTACAACTATAACTCAGACCTACTTATAAGTATTTTCCTCTCCTTACCCTCCC
The DNA here is from genome assembly GCF_963383645.1 of Muscardinus avellanarius. Lineage (NCBI taxonomy): Eukaryota > Metazoa > Chordata > Mammalia > Rodentia > Gliridae > Muscardinus > Muscardinus avellanarius. Next base: position 20,594,695 of record NC_137792.1, on the reverse strand, counting down.
ATACTCTCCCCAGCTTCTGGTACTCACCATTGTACTTTCAGTTTCTATGAGATCCAATGTTCCAGGTTCCACATATGACTGAGATTATGCGTGACTTGTCTACCTGTGGTTGGCTTATTTCACTTGACATAATGATCTCCACTTCACCCCACTGTGGTCGCAAATTACAGGATTTCATTCATTTTTAAGTCTGATTAATATTTCAGAGGGTGTGGGTTTTACAGTTGCCTTTACAGTTCATTCCCCAGTGGACATTTAGGTTGTTTTCATATCTTATCTATTGTGAATAACACTACGATAAATATAGAAGAGCAGCTATCTTTTTGAGACACTGATTTCATTTTCTTTGGATACACATGCACACAAACACACACACACAAACACACACACACACATCCATATATTATTGTATTTCTGGATCATCAAATGGTTCTATTTAATTTTTTCAGGTGCTTCCATACTATTTTCATAATACCAGTTTACATTCTTAACAAGGGTTCCCTTTTCTCACAACTTGTTACCTTTTGTCTTTTTTTTATAATAACCATTCTAATATGTGTGAAATGATACATAACTGTGATTTCTATTTGCATTTCCCTTATGACTAGTGACATGAAGCACATTTTCATATGCCTTATGGTATAGTATCTAAAATATAAAGAAAATCTAATTGCAAAACAATTTTTAAATGAGCAAATGACCCAAATATGAATTTTTCCAAAGAGGACATGTAATTGCCAACAAGTATATGAAAAGGTGTTAACTTTGTGAATAATCAAAGAAATGCAAAGCACAACCAGCACCTATTGGTATATGTATTATTTTTAAAACTTTTGGTGAAGATGTGGAGAAGAGAAAACCTTTGTATACTGTTAGAATAAATGTAAATTGGTACATCCACTATAAAAGATAGTTGGATATTCATGAAAAATGAAACTATTATTTAACCCCCTAATAGCAAGATTTCCTAATTTTGTCATTCTGAATGTTCTCTGACATGTTTATTACACATTTTCTTTTTTCCATTTGGTAGCTGCTACTACTACTACTACTACTACTATTTAATATGAAGTAGAATAATTCTTCACATGTGGAAATAACATAAGTATCTATTGAATGGAAAAAGAAAATGTGTTATAAACATCTCAGATAATGCATTACTAAATTAGGAAGTTCTTTTGTTTTTAACAACATAAATGGACCTGAATGAAATTAAGCCAATTACATAAAAACAAATATAGTATAATTTATTTATAGAATATAAAATAGTGAAACTTTCTGATTACAACCCCTTTGGAAAGATACCTAGGAGTGGTATAGCCGGATCAAATGGTGGATCTATTCCCAGTTTTCTAAGTAACATTTGCATACCCATGTTCATAACAGTGCAGTTTGTAATAGCCAAAATATGTAACCAACCTACATTTCCATCAACAGATGAGTGGATTGCAAAATTATGGGAAATACACACAATGGAATTCTATTCAGCTATAAAGAAAAATAAAATAATAGCATTTGCAAGAAGGTGAAAGGAACTGGAGAACATTATGTTAAGTGAGATTAGTCAAGCACAGAAAGAGAAGGGACATATGTTTTCCCTAATATGTTCAAGCTAGGGAGTAGTGGTAATACCAGAGGGACTCCAAAAGATGGAGGGGAAATCTCAGCAAAGCTTAAATGAAAGGATAGGAGAGGAAGAAAGCTGAGGTTGTTCAATGGAGGAGCTACATACAAATATGTGTAATAGCATAAATACAACATGATTAAACTGGACACTCTCTATTCTGGGGGAAGGGAAAGGGAGGGGGAAGGGCATTAAGCACATTGTAAATATACACCACTTTCAATATGTTCCACTTATAAAAAAATAAAAATTAAATAAAAAAATAAAATAAAATAGTGAAACTCAGAGTGGAAAGATGGTTACCAGGAGCTGGATGGGGGGAACATGGGGAGATAATGGTAGAGGGATGGGAAGTTTCAATTATATAAGATGAATCGAGTTCTGTAGTAATAACGTATAGCATGGTGTTATTTATGTACCCCCCATTCATATGTTGAATTCTTATTCTAAGCATGATAGTATTAGAAAGAAGGAACTTTGTGAGGCAGTAAGATTGTGAGACTAGAACCCTTAAAAAAGTGCTCATGTTCTCAAAAACTAAATCGCCCAGAGCACTCCAGGTAGTTCTGTCATGTAAAACACAGGGAAAAGACAACCATTTGTGAACTAGGAATGTAGTCCTCACCACACACCACCTTTTTTTGATGCTTTGATTTGGATTTCAATGTCCCTGCAGTTTAAGAAATGAATGTTATTGTTTACATACCCCCTAGTTTGTGATGTTTTTGTTATACCATCTCTAGCAGAATAAGATATTTGATGGCTCTAGATAAGTGCTACAACATATGCTTGAAATTTACTCAGAGTGTAGATCTTCACTTTTCTCAACTCAAACAAACGTGGGGTAATATGAATTTGATTTTGTTAATGATTTTAAAATGTACATGTATACCAAATCATCAGGTTGCTTTGAATGACTCTTAGAAAAAAAATTGGGTAGGTTCTTTGTCCAATTTTAAGTAGAATATTTGTGGTTTGGTTTTTTTTCTTCTATTGAGTTTTATAAGTTGTTTCTGTATTCTTTTTTAAAAATATTTTTATTGGTGTATTGTAGTCATACCTCATTAGCTATTATGTCTAAAATATTTTCTCTCATTATGGTGGTTGCATTTTCATTTTCTTGGTTGTTTGCTTTTTGTTGCTGGATTTCTTTATTGGCTACTTTGTTTCATTGATCTATTTGTCTGTTTTTCTGAGAGTGCCACACTGTTTTTATTCCTGTAGCTTTGCTGTATTTTGGTGTTAGTTCTGTGGGCTACCATATATGGTCATAGTGTTTAATTCCCCATTTTTGTTTTATTTATTTCTCTGTCTCTCTGTCTGTCTCTCTGTCTTCGGTCCTGGGGATGGACCCCAGCGCCATTTGACCTCCGTGCTACCCTATTTTTTATTCTGTATTTTTTTTAAGAGGTTCTCACTGAGTTTCAAAGGGCCTCACTAAGTAGCTGAGACTGTCCTTGAACTGTGATCCTCCTATCTAAGCCTCCCAAATCCTGGGATTACAAGTGTGTGCCAACACACCTGGCTCCCCCTTTTTTATTGATTTTCCATCCAGATGATCTAGTAAATATTTAAAGTGACATATTGAAATCTCCTCCTACTATTGTAGTACTGTCTCTTGATCCCTTCAGTTCTATTAATATTCACTTTACATATTTATTTGTCCAATATTGGATGCCTATATGATGACAATTTTTATAGCATTATTTTGATTAGTTAACTCTTTATTAAGACCTTTTCTCTCGTTTTACATTTTTTATGGGTCTGAAGATGGGACTTAGGGACATTCGACGTCTGAGCTACACCCCCTGCCCTATTTTTTATTTTCTTATTTTGAAGCAGGGTATCATTAAGTTGCTGAGGGCCTCACTAAGTAGCTGAGACTGTTCGAAAACCACTATCCTCTGCTCTCAGTCACCTGAATCCTGGTAATACAATTGTGTGCCACCATGTCCGGCTTTTGTTTTACAATTTTCGACTGCGTCCACTTCAACTGTTACAAGTATAGTTTCCTCTACTCTCTTCTCATTACCATTACCTGGAATCTTTTTCTACCTCTTCACTTTCAGTTTAGGAATGCCTTTGCAAGTGGAATGAATTTCTGGTGGACAGCATAGGTTGAGCATTTTTTGTTTATCTATTCAGTTGACTCTGTGTTTTTTTAAATATGCTTTTATTGACCTGGGCGTGGTGGTGCACACTTGTAATCTCAGTATTACGGAGGCTGAGATCAAAGGATCTCAGTTCACAGACAGCCTCAGCTATTTAATGAGGCCTGTCACAACTCAGTGAGACCCTGTTTCAAAAAATAAAAAGACTAGCTGGGCAAGGTGGCACGTGCTTGTAATCCCAGTGCTTGGGAGGCTGAGACAGAAGGATTGCACAGGTTCAAAGCCAGCCTCAGCTACTTAGTGAGGTTCTCAGCAATTTAGTGAGACCTTGTTTCCAAATAAAGTATAAAATAGGTCTGGGAGTATAGCCGAGAGGTAGAAAAGCCCCTGGGTTCCACCTCCAGTACCACAAAAATAAATAAATAAATAAATAAATAAATAAATAAATAAATAAGGAAAAATTTAAAGAAGAGTAAAAAATAGGGCTGGGGATGTATCTCAGAGTTAGGAGGCCCCTGGATTCCATCCCCAGTATCACAAAGAAAAAAATATATGCTTTTATTGGTGCATTGTAACTATATATCATATTGAGGTTTAGAGTAATAAAATCATACATGAAACATAGGACTGGGTGCATTTTCCTCTGGATCCAACATGCTTTCTCCATTTCCAAATTCATAATATTGAAATTGATATGATAATGTCATGAATGTACACAAGACTCTCTGAAGTGATTCCTTCATCAAGTGTCCTCATCATCCTCCCACCTTTCCCCTCACTATTCTACTGCTGTCTCTCATTATTTGAAGTCTTGTTTGTTTCTCAATTTCTTTCTAGTTTCCAAATATGATGGAAAACAAGTGACTCTTTACTTTCTGAGACTGGCTAATCTCATTTAGCATAATAATCTCTAGTTCTATTCATCTTTCTGCAAATGGCATGATTTTGTTTTTTATGGCTGAGTAAAATTCCGTTGTGCGTCTCTTCGTGTTCTGATTAAAGAGGTTTATTCATTTACATCAATTATTGATACATAGAAGTTTGCTATTTTGTCATTTGTCTTCTAGCTATTTTGTAGTTCCTTTATTTCTCCGTGTCTTCCTTTGTAATTTGGTGGTTTTTGGAATGTTATACTTTGATTCCTTTCGCTTTACTTTTATGTATCTATAACAGGTTTTTTTCTTTGTTATCACTATGAATCTTACATATAACATGATGACAACTGTATACTTTAAGCTAATAACTTCAATTCCACACAAAATTTTATACTTTTCCTTTTTCTCCTCCATGTTTTACATTTTGATGTCACTATGTTTTTGTGTAATATGTATCTCTTAATATTTTTTGCAGTACTGGGGATTGAACCCAAAGGCATTATCCCTCCAAGCTACATCCCCACTCCAGCCCTATTTTTTATTATTTTATTATTTTATTTTGAAAAAGGGTCTCACTGAGTTGCAAAGGGCTTTACTAAGTAGCTAAGGCTTTCCACAGACTGCAGTCCTCCTGTCTCACCCTCCCAAATGCTGGAATTACAAGGATGTGCTACCACATCTGGCTTATTAATAAATTTTGAAGCTAAATTTTATATTATTTTCTTTTGACTTTTATACTAGAGTTATGAGATGAGAATTGGAGAAGGGCTAAATAAATTATGTGTATAGATATGCCTCTACCATTTTGTAACCCAGTAAGATGCATTGCTACAATGCAACAATAAAAATACTTTAAAAAGTAATTTATAGGCCATGATAGTAGTATGGTATTCTGAATTTAATACTTATTCTTATTTGCCTTTACTAATACATTGTGTACTTTCTTATGTTTTAATGTTACTATTTAAAATTATTTAATTTAGCTGGGCTTAGTGGCACACGCTTGTAATCCCCGCGCTTGGGAGGCTGAGACAGGAGGACTGCACAGGTTCGAAGCCAGCCTCAGCTACTTAGTGAGGCTCTCAGCAACTTAGTGAGACCCTGTTTCCAAATGAAATATAAAATAGATCTGGGGATATAGCCCAGAGGTAGAAAGCCCCTGGGTTCCATCCTAGTACCACTAAATAAATAAATAATTAAATAAATAAAATTATTTAATTTAAACTTTAAAAATTACAATTTGCTTTTATTTGGGGGTAGGTATATTAGTGATGAATTACCTCAGCTTTTGTTTGCCTGGCAAAGTCTTTATTTCTGAAGTAAATCTTTGCCAATAAAGTATTCTTGTTTGGTAGGTGTATGGATGAAGTGTTGGGGTTGAACTTCAGTCAGTTGAGAGGGAAGCCTACAAGTAAAACATCCTGCAGGCTTAATGGATGAGCCTCTTAGTGAAGTCTGCCAACCAGTTTATAGAATCTTGATTTTTTTAAATCTATACAATGGTTGATGTGAGCCCTCACGTCTTTTCCTCTAAATTTCTCACGACTATTCAGCCTTGTCCACCACAGTGATCCAAAGGGGACATGACAATAGTGGGGCTCTTGGGCAATATCCTACAATGCTGCAGGTGCTTAATACTTTCTTCTCTTTCCCTTCCTCTAATCTTGGAAGTGGAATCACTGGACAAGGAGGTACCTCTTGACACTGAGTATGCTGCTTTAGGATAGAAGTGATGTGGATAAATTGAAACTACTCCACTTATACTCTTCAGCAAATCTTTTAATAGATATTTTTGTTCCAATAGAATACTGAAATATCTTCACTGGATGTCTCGGTTCCCATATATGCATTCCTTTCTATATATCATTTTTAAAAATTCAATATTTGGGGGGATTAAGATGACTAAAATCTCCTATTAAGACATCTTGTTGATGTTGCTCATGGGGAACTTTTATTTTCTATTTTGCATGATTTTAATATTATCAAAGAATTTTAAACATCTTTAGCTATTGTATAAAAATTAGTTATATAGGCCGGGCGTGGTGGCGCACGCTTGTAATCCCCGCGCTTGGGAGGCAGAGACAGGAGGATCGCGCAGGTTCGAAGCCAGCCGCGCGCGCTGGCTTAGGAGACCCTGTTTCTAAAAATAAAAATATAAAAATAGGTCTGGGAGTGTAGCCCAGAGGTAGAAGGGCTTCCAGGAACCCCAGTACCACCAAAAAAAAAAAAAAAAATTAGTTATATATATTCATTAAAATGAGTAAAATGTGTCTAATTTTAATATATAAAGGATTTCCAGGAAATATTGGTAAATTATATAAAATATACTCAAAAAGTCATTCAAACAGTGTGATCTCAGTTTTGGAAAAAATATATGTTCAGTTTTGAGAAGAAAAATAGTTACTAAATACTTCAAAATATTATGCAGACAAAAAGCATACAAATTTATTTAACGAGGTTTTAATGAAGAATCAAGAACCCAGGGGAAACTATATTTTTGCTAATTCTGTTAAAATAAGTGGATAGTTACAGAAAAGTATGATTAGACCTCTTACCTCTGGTGGTACTGAGGATGGAACCCAGAGGCTTTATATCACTGGGCTACATCCCCATATCTATTTTTATTTTTCATTTGGAAACATGGTCTCACTAGGATGCTTAGGGGCCTCACTAAGTTGCTGAATTCAAATCTGTGATTCCCCGTCTCACTTCCTAAAGTACTGAGATGACAGATGTTTGCCAACATACCTGGCTCACTCTATTTCTTTATGACATCCCTTCCCCCATGTATGGGGCAGATTACCTGTCACATGAATATCTTAAGAGGGAAAAGAAGCAGGTCGCAGAGTTATCTACCTGTATTTTTCAACTTGAATTGGGTGAGAGTAATCCTCCTTTCTATGACCCACCTCTGGTGAAGAGGGGATGGAAGGAGGTCAGAGAAAATAGTAATATGTAGCTTGTGCAGCCTGCCCAGTCTTCTTCAGCTCCAAAAATATAATTGCAAGACACCACAGTTTGGGATATCATGTTCTGATCCCCAACAGTCTTAACAGTCCTTAGACTTTAGATTCACACCTGAGAAATACCAATTTTTATTTTTTTCCAGAGTGAGATGAGTATTGGCACAGCAGTTTGTAAGTGTAAAAAGCACTGCTATCTTCACTGCTGTGATGCAGAATGGGAAGTTTCAAGGCCCTCCCTTAATACACATTGCTGTATTTCCACAGAAGCTGGAAATTATGAGCACTTGGATTCCAGAACTTTTTTCTGTACTAACGTACAAAGCCATTTCACCCCATCTGGGTACAAGCCAAACTGCCTCAACATCAAAAGCTGATGCTTGGTTGGACACATTAGAATTTAGTGTGTTGGCACAGCTCTTTGATGAATGTCACGTGGGGCAAGCCTGAAATATGACTTATTCAATCTACTGTTATTAATTAATCCATTTCCATGATTATGAAATTCACCTGCAAATGCTAAACATACAGAGCAATTTTTTGCTTTTAATAAAACATAATGGGGATACAGTCACTTTTGGATGGCAGTTTGACAATATCTTAAAATACTAAATGTAATCTTAGCAAATGATCCAGCAATCAGGCTTCCTATCTATGTACCTAAATGATGTGAAAACATATGCCTATCTATACATACACCCCCATACACAAACTACATGTAAATGTTTATAGAAGCTTTATTAATGAAAGGGATTATCAGTAAAATCAAAGACAAATGAATATGCATTTGTTGCAAAACAGGAAAGAAGTAGCTAAAAAGGGTACATAAACAGAATAGTTTTATACTACATTCTGGAGATGATAAACATAATTTATTGCTGCTAAGGATTTGGAAAAAGAAGAGGATTGAGTAAGTAAAACACAAAGGATGCTTCTGAGTGGTAAAACTATTCTATATGATACTATAATGGTGGATGCATGGCATTAAGCTCTTTAAAAAAATCCCATAGAGTTTTATAAAATAGTGAATGAAACTTCATGTTTCCAATTTTTTACACAAAGTATTTAAAACCTAGGGTAATCCTAGGAAGAAATTCATACTGTTTAAAAAGAATCTGTAATATAAATGTATGACATGCACTTATCAAAGTATGTGAGGTTGAAAATGAAATGTGCTGACCTAAGTAACTTCAGAAATGAGTGGAGACTGTGAGTGAAAGGCAAAAGGAAGTGGACACGCGCATTGCACTCTTATTAATATAGTTTCTCCTGGAGTATGGTTTAATGATTCTGAAACCACTATAAATGCATAATGGAATTAAAATGTAAGGAAATGGATGGCAGGGCCCAGGATTTTCATTGTTGGGATAGTTATAGATGAGCAAGAGGGAAAAATAGAATAATGAATTTGGTATTAAATTATCATTAAAGATATTAATATGAATTATCTTGTAATTAATTATAGATACAAATTTATACATACAGAAATATCTGTAGACATGTACATGTACAAAGATTAGTACACATACATGTATTTTCTTGCTATCTTATCTGAGTAGGCCTAGAAATAATGACACCCGTGAGGCAATGAGCCCACTAAGTGCCCAGATCTTTTTTTCTCACATCATTATCTAAAACAAGGAACCAAGGCTCCTTAGAAAAATAACTGAATCCAGAAATGAAATAGTACAAATAAAAGATGAGCCTGAATCATCTTTAAATATCAGTATATATAGTGGTGAGCCGGGTGTGGTGGCACACGTTTGTAATCCCAGCATTTGGGAGGTTGAGACAAAAGGATCGTGGTTCGTGGACAACCTCAGCTACTTAGTGAGGCCCTTTGCAACTCAATGAGACCCTGTTTCAAAATAAAGAAAAAAAAGTAGGACTGGGGTGTAGCTCAGAGGTAGAATGGCCCTGGGTTCCATCCCCAGTACTGCCAAAATAAATAAATAAATAAATAAATAAATAAATAAATAAATAAATAAATAAGATATATATATATATAGTGGTGCTAAAAACATTTAAAATAAGGTTATGGCAAAATTTTATTTGAAGCCAACAAGTGTTCCTAATGAACAATAATAGAATAATTTAAAGAACAAAATACATATTGTATAATGGTATTCAATTAATTTAATCATTTAATATATATTCATTATATTTAAAATTAATGTATAATGTGTAATGGATTATTAATCAAAGTATTAAAAATCCATGAGCGTATACTTAAATGGTTTAATACATAAATGAATGGGAAAGAACAGATGAATCTTTTGTGAAGAAAATTTTAATTTAAAATTCATAGACTTTTCCCTCTCGAGGTGACACATAACACCCAACCCTGAAAGTGACTTTCCAGTGGAGATAGGTGGTGAATAATATCTCAGCAGGTAATCAAGGTTAATTCCACCAGTGATGAAGCATGGTGATCTAATGAACTCTAGATATGAAGTGATGAGGATTCCACTTTGCCTCTGTGATGTTCCTCTCAAACACAATGACCCCATCCAAAAAGGAAAGACACATGAGAAAAAAGCAAATCAAGTAGTATTCTACAACTCTCTAGAATAGCAAAAAGAAAGTTTGAAAAATTGTCAAAGACTAGAGGAACTTAAATGCTACATAATGACTAAATGTGATAAGGTAACTTAAATAGGATCTGGAACACTAAATCCATATTGCCAAAATCTAAGTTATTCTACATGAAGAATGAACTTTGCTTAATAACAATTGTATCAGACCTTTTAGTAACAAATGTATCATACTAACATAAGATAATAATAAAAGAGTGTGGGGTATATGAGAACACTCTGGACTGTCCTTTTAAATTTTTGCAAATATAAAACTTATTCTAAACAAAAGTAACAAATAAAAAATAATATTAACATTTTATGTAAGTAAAGTGGGTAAACACATAATTTCATGGCTATTCTTTTGCTTAAAATGGATTACATTTGGAAAATCTTGGTATAGACATCAAGATGGTAATCATAGCTGATGTACATATTTTGCAAATATGTCAGGCATGTCATTGTATTAAGAGATTTTGTCATCAAAATATAAATGAAATCAACTCATTTCTGATGAGGAAGGTGTATGTCCCTCCCCTTAAATGAGTTGGGTTTATTTAAGATAAAAGAAATCACTAGATGACAGTATAATAATGGAGTTGATCCAGTAGAGAAGGGAAAGTGATAAAGATTAGAGAAGAAAACATGGTCAAAAATTTTCACAGAGTAAGCAGGAGAAGGTAGAATCAAGGGTATAAGTGGAGTATCTGACTTAGACAGATGCACCGCGAAGAGTTTAATCACAGTCAGAGTGGGTAGGTAAGGGCTATAGATTTAATAGTGCTAGATCAATTTAATAGTGCGAGATCAATGTGAAAATTCTTTCTGACTCAATTTTTTTCTCAGTGAGGTAACAGAGGATATAGAAAGGCTCAATGAGAGAGAAAAAGTTAATAAATAATCCAAGTAATCTGAATTGCCCTTTAACAATTATGATGTTAAAATTAAAAGATAAATTTTGAGAGTATATATAAATGATAACTCTAAAAATCAAATTACATAAAATTTAAAAATATTTATGTATTTGTTTTTACATTTTTTATTGGTGCATTATTGTCATATATCTTAACAGGATAAAAGACTTTTGCAGACATACATGCACACATCACCCAATTAGCCCTTACTCAATTCCCACCCATTTCCTCCCCATACCTCCTTCCCATGCTTGGCTTAGTGATTGACTTTGATATGTTTAAGTACAATATGTGCTTTAAGGAGTTTCCCTCTACACCCTTTCCAGCCCCTCAGTTAGGTTGCCTTATTTGCTTTTATATAGGATTTACTTCTTCATCTAGAGTTCCTCCTGTTACCCATTTCTTCTTAGCTTTCTCATATTAGGGAACACATTCAATTTCTTCTTTATTGTGACTGACTAACTTAGCATAATGTCGTTCAGTTCCATCCATTTCCCTGTAAATGAAGTAATTGTGTTTTTCTTTATGGCTGAGTAAAATTCCATTGTGTATATATTCCACAGTTTTGTAATCCATTCATCTGTTGATGGACATCTTGGCTCCTTCCATAGTTTGGCAATGGTGAATTGTGCAGCTATGAATATAAATAGTCATATATTAGTTTGGTAGTTTGGTTTTCTTTCTTTCGTGTATATATCCAGAAGTGGTATTGCTGGATCAAATGGTAAATTTGTTCCCATTCTTCTGAGGATCCTCCATACTGTTTTCCAAAGTGGTTGCACTGATTTGCAATTCCACCAATTTTTTACAGTTCCCACTTCTCCACATCTTCACCGGCATTTATTGTCATTTGTGTTTTGCATGATTGGCATTCTAGTTGGAGTTAGGTGAAATCTCAGGGTAGTTTTAATTTGCATCTCTCTGATTGCCAATGAGCATTATTTCATGCATTTATTGGCCCTTTGAATTTCATCTTTCGTGAAGTATCTATTTAATTCATTTGCCCTTTTTTATTGAGTTATTCATTTTCTTAGTGCTGAGTTTCTTGAGTTCTCTATATTTAAGATATTACTCTTCTATTGGCGGAGTACGTGGCAAAAATCTCCCATTCTGTTGGCTCTCGATTAAGGTTCTTGACACTTCCCTTTGCTGTACAGAAGCTCTTCACTTTAATGCAATCCCACATATTGATTCGCCTTTTCGTTTTTTATGCCTTTTGGGTCTTGTTGAGAAAGTTTTTATCTATACCTATGTGTTGCAGTGTTGGACTTATACACTCTACAAGGAGCCTAAGGTCTTTCGTCTAATTCCCAAGTCTTTGATCCATCTTCAATTGACTCTTGTGCTGGGTGAGAAAGTGGGCTTTATTTCCATTTTTCTGCATATGGTTAACCCGTTTTTTTTATGGTTAACCAGTTTTTTTTTATGGTTAACACCATTTGTTGAACAGGCTTTTTTCCAGTGTATATTTTTGACCCCTTTGTCAAAAAGGAATTGACAATAAGTGTGTGGATTTGATTCTGAGTCTTCTATTCCGCTTCATTGGTCTATGTATCTGATTCTGTCCTAGTACCATGCTGTTTTATTAAAATGGCTGTGTAGTACAGTTTAAAGTCAGGTATTATGATTCCTCCTGCATGGTTTTTGTTGCTGAGAACTGCTTTGGCTATTCTAGGTTTTTGTTGTTGCAAATGAATTTAAGGACGGATTTTTATATGTCTTGGTAATTTAATGGGTATTGTGTTGAATCTGTAGATTGCGTTTAGAAGTATGGCCATTTTGATGGTATTTTTTCTGCCTATCCATGAACATGAAAGACCTTTCCATCTCCTAAGATCTCTTCAATTTATTTTTTCAATGTTTTATAATTTTCTTTGTGGAGGCCTTTTACCTCCTTGGTTAAGTTTATTCCTAAGTATTTTATTTTTTTTTTATGGGAAATCCTGAGGGGAAGTATTTTCTGAATTTCATTTTCAGTGGATTTATGATTGGTATACAGAAAAGCTTCTCATTTTATATGATTTTTGTATCCAGACACTTTGATAAATTTTTTCATCAGTTCTCTAAGCCTTTTGGTTGATTTTTTTGCATTTTCTAAGTATAGTAATATTTCATCTGCAAATAGTAAAAGTTTGAGTTCTTTTCCTATTTGTACTCCTTTGATTTCCTTTTCTTGCCTTTTTTTCTGGTTATAGTCTCAAGTACTTTATGGAAGAGAAGTGGTGATAATGGACATCCTTGTCCTGTTCCTGTTTTTAGGGGAAATTTTCAAAGTTTTTCCTCAATTATTACAATGCTGACTATTGGCTTATTGTAGATTGCCTCTATGATGTTGAGCTGTTTTCCTTCTATTCTGTGCAGTGCTTTTATCATAAGTGAATGTTGGGTTTTATCAAATGCTTTTTCAGCATCAACTGAAATGATCATGTGATTTTTGTCTTTGGTTTTGTTTATGTGATGAATTAAATGGATTCATTTTCATATGTTGAATCAGCCTTGCATCCCTGGAATGAACCCTACCTGGTGGTAATGCTATATGATTTTCTTGATGTGGTTTGCAATTCATGTTGCTAGTATTTTGTTTTGCAATTTTGTATCCAAGTTCATTAAAGATATAGGCCTATAGTTTTCCTTCCTTGAACTTTCTTTATTTGGTTTTGGTATTAATGTGATGTTGGCTTCATTAAATATATTTGAGAGTCCTGTTTTTTTTTTCTATTTCACAAAATAGATTGAGGAGTATTGGGATTAGCTCTTCTATAAAGGATTTATAAAATTCACTAGGAAAACCATCTGGTCCTGGACTTTTCTTTGATGGTAAGCTCTTTATTGCTGTTTCAATCTCTTTGGTTGTTATTGGTTGGTTTAAGTGTTCTGTATCTTCTTGACTCCATTTAGGCAGGTTGTATTTATTTAGATAGCTGTCAATTTCCTCCAGAATATCCTTTTTGTTGGAGTAGTTTTTCAAAGTAGTTTCTGATAATCCTCTGGATTCTATACTGTCAGTACTGATATCTCCTTTTTCATGTCTTATCTTCATAATTTGGGTTGATACTCTCTTTTTTTAGTTAAGTTGGCTAATGGTTTATCTATCTTGTTAATTTTTTTGAGGAACCAGCTTTTGGTTTTGTTGATTTTCTGTTTTTATTCTCTTACTTCATTGATTTTCACTCTGATTTTAATAATTTCCTGTCTTCTACTGGCTTTTTGTTTATAATGCTTTGAGGTGTGTCATTAGGTTATTTATTCTATTATTATATACATTTTCCTCTTAATCTTGCCATCAGAGTGTCCCAGATATTTTGATATGTTGTATCTCAATTTTTTTGTTTCTAGAAATTTCTTGATTTCAACCCTTACTTCTCCTATGACCCATTCTTCATTTAGAAGTGTGGTGTTCAGTCTCCACATGTTTATGTCATTTTTCTAGGTCTTCTTATAGTTGATTTCTGATTTCATTCCATTATGGTCTTTAAAGACACAGAGAAGTATGTCACATTTTTTGAATTTGCTAGTGGTCACTTTTTGGCCCAGGATGTCATCTATTTTGGAGAAGGTTCTGTGAGCAGCTGAGAAAAATGTGAACTCTGTCTTAGTAGGGTGAAATAGTCTATATGTGTCTAAGCTCCATATGGTTAATGGGAAAAATCTATTTTATACACAACATACTATAGTTTGGTGATCCATTCATTTGTTGATAGACACTTCGGCTGCTCAATAACTTGGATATTGCAAATTATGCTACTATAAAAATGGATATGCATGTATTATTACTATAACATTATGACTTCAGTTCCTTTGGAAAGATATTCAGGACCTGTACAGCTGGGAAATATGATGGTTCCATTTCCAGTCTTCTGAGAAACCTTTACACTGACATCCATAGCAGTTGTACTAGTTTGTAGTCCCACCAACATGGTATAAGAGTTTGTATTTCCCCACATCCTTAACAGCCATTATTGTTTATGTTCTTCTAACTGGAGTTAGAAGGAATGTCAGTATAATTCTGATTTGCATTTCCCTGATTGCTAGTGATAGTACAACCATGTCTAAGTTGGTTTCATTCCAGGGATACAAGGCTGATTCTACATATGCAAATCAATATATGTAATCCACCACATTAATAGAACTAAGAACAAAAATCACACAGTCATCCTAATAGATGTAAAAAAAAGATTTGACAAAATACAACATTCTTTAACGATAAAAACAATGAAGAATTTAGGGAGAAAAGGAACTTACCTCAAAGTTGTATATTATAAACTTTAAGCCAACAGCATAATGAATGGGAGAAAACTGAATTTCCCTTAAGATCAGGAATAAGACAAAAATGCCCACTATCCCTAGTCCTATTCAGTATAGTACTTGAAACTCAAGCCACAGCATTAAGACAAGAGAAGAGTACTGAAAGAATACAAATATGAATATAAAAATTGAAATTATCTTTGTTTGCTGATAACATGATCCTTCACTTCAAAGATACAAAAAACTCAATCAGAAGTTTTCTAGAGTTCATATTGTCTCACCAGAGTAGTTGGATATGGAATCAACTTACAGAAATTATTAGCATACACAATTTTTGAATTTGTTTACAAATTTGTATATAAATATATTGTTACGAAATGAAAAATACTATATTCTATATCTTCTTAGAATAAGGGCATCCTCTTATATAACCCCCATGTTAATATCACTTCCACGAATCTCAACAGTGATGTAACAATTAGAGGCAACAGCTTCAGATTTCCCTAAATTTCTTCAAACGCTCTATAAGAGATCATTTTCCTCTCCAGGATCCAATAAGGAATGCTGAATTATATTTCATGTGTCTTTAGCTTTTTTATCGTTGGGGGGGGGGAATTCAAGAAGACACTTATCTCAGCGTGGTTCTAAATTACTTTCTTTGTTTGGATAAGATTCATTTTCAAAGACATTGATTCCATGTTTGTGTTTAAACCACATAATTACATATATATATATATATATATATATATATATATATATAAATGGTATTCATACATCAGAGTAAAAGGTGTCATTGAGAACTTTTAGTATCTAGAGCTTAAAATGAGTCTTGGACCCTCACTTATATGAAAACTGTCTTTGGATGTTTATAGCAATAAACAACATCTAAGTTTTACTAACAGAAAAAGAGAGCTATTTACATTTTATAGCAAAATTCAGGGGCCATAAATTTTTCTAAAATTCCTAGGAAACTAAGCTTTTATATAAGTGAAGTTTAACTATAAAGGCAAGTTACCTTTTTTCCATCAACTCATTTGAATACCATTTCCTATATTATATTATAAAATTCCCTGTCACATTTTATAGCAATACTTATTTCTTTATCATTATAACATGTATCTAATTTAGAAAAGTATGAACAAAGCAGTGCGTGGTAGCTCACACTTGTAATCCCAGCACATGGGAGGCTGAGACAGGAGAATTGCACAGGTTTGAAGCCCGACTCAGCTACTTACTGAGGCTCTCAGCAACTTAGTGAGACCCTGTCACCAAATAAAGTATAAAATAGGTCTGGGAGTATAGCTGAGAGGTAGCAAAACCCCTGGGTTCCACTCCTAGTACCACAGGAAAAAGAAAAAAGAAAATTATGAACAAAGTTTAAAATATTATCTCACCTTTAAGCCGGGCATATTGGCGCACACTTGTAATCCCCACGATTGGGAGGCTGAGACAGGAGGATCGCGCAGGTTCGAAGCCAGCCTCAGCTACTTAGTGAGGCTCTCAGCCATTTAGTGAGACCCTGTTTCCAAATAAAATAGAAAATAGGTCTGGGAGTATAGGCCGGAGATAGAAAGCCCCTGAGTTCCACCCTCAGTAACACCAAAAAACAAACAAACAAACAAACAAACAAAAGTTAAAATATTATCTCACCTTTAATACAACAGAGACAAATGTTAATGTTTTTCCTAAATTTTCTTGGAATTATAGAAATATATCAGGAAAATATGTATACAAAAATGGCCTTCAGAAATATTTTCAACAATTTTTACTTTGCTTTAAAAATTCAGTGTTTAAACCTGGGCATGGTGACACTAGCATGTAATCTCAGCAGTTCAAGAGGCTGAAGGAAGAGGATAACAAGTTTGACGCTAGAATGGGAAACCCAGCAAAAGACTATGCCTCAATATAAAAAAAAATAAAAGGAACTGGCTTCTCTAACGGAAAGAAATTATTATCATTCTTGTCATTCATGATGATAACATTTTAACGGGTCAAGCCATTCATTTCGTAGATAAACCTGATTTATCTAAATGTTTCTTCATGATTAAGTTCACTTTAATATTTTACAAGAATTTTTCACATGCAATGTGTGTACTTTTTATTGTAGTGTATGAGAATCTACATAATGTTACTTATCCATTATGGGCATGCTAAATTTAAAGACTAGGTTGAAATGGTGTTTTCCAAATTTTATCATTAGATATTTTTCATTGTAATTAAGAATTAACTTGCAACTTCATATTATGAAAACATGTTAACCACTTGTCCTCCTACAATATTTCACCTAATGCTCTTAGCATCTGTGAATATTTCTTGTCTAAATCAAAATTTGAACTCATGTTTGCAAAGGTCATTGGTGATTTTCTAATTTCATTGTATCTTAAATTTATTAGTGTTTTTAGCAAAAAGTCTTTTATTTATTTTTAATGTTATTACAGTCTCATAAATTATTTTTATATCCAATATAATATAAGCTATTACCATTATTATTCTTTTTGATTTTCAAATTGTTGTGTCCTAAGTAAGGTCTGTTAAATGTTACTGCAATGCACAATTTCTTAAAACATTAAAACGGACTTTACTATTGTAATGAAAAAATTTTCTCTTTATTTTAAATTAACTCTGATAACTAAGAAATGATAAATCTAGGGTTATGTCTCCATTTAATGTGGCAGAATGAATACAATAAAAAATCGATTCACTTAATGAGTGATGAACTACTCTTGACAAACCAAACATCAAACACCTGTATCACAGCTGTTCTCAACTGTATTTATGTCATTGCTCATCCTTCTGAAAAAACTGCAGCCTTTTAATGAGGGTTAATTATATAGGGTAAAACTGCCACAGAGCTCTCAGGAAGCTTACTAGTGATGTTGAGTAGTGCTGGATGATGAGTAACGATGATTTATTATACTACATAGTTGCTGAGAAAGCAACTCTCTGTAAGGTCTTGACAATTTGTTATCATTGATATAAAGTACATTATTTTTTAATTAGCCATATCCTCCATAGCTGAGAAACAGGCCATACCATCTATAAGGCAGAAAGCTTGTTTAAAATTGATGCTGCATGATTTAATATCTCTAATCTTTGGGGTTTTTTGTTACTTTTGAAATTAGCTATTTCATCATTCCTGTGTATAGTAAATGTTTATAATTTTGAGTGTTTCCTGGTATTTTGTATAGTCATATGTGGAATTACTAATGCCAACATCAATATCATGTATGGGGAAGAAAAGTGAGTGGGGAAGGAGCTGGGGTCTCGCCAAGTGTTTGTGTGTGTGTGTGTGTGTGTGTGTGTGTGTGTGTGTCACTATTACTTTGAAATACATTATGATGTGAGAGTACAATGTACCAAGAAAATATATATATTTATTTTTCATTCATATATGTGCATATATGTATGCATGAAAAAGAACTTATTTTGCCATCTAACTATGGCTTTAATGAGATAATGGTCTTCCAACTTATGACTCCATGCATGGCACTCATAGAAATTTAATATACATCTATATGTGGAAATAAAAACTTAAGAAAGAGAAAGAGAAGCAGGACATGATTGTGTTTCCCTGTGATCACTATGATTGGGAGGCTGAATTAGAAGAATAACAGGTTCAAATCAGCCTTAACAACTTACAGGAAGGCCTTCAGCAACTTAGTGTTTGAAAATAAAAATAAAATAGGACTTGGTATGTGGCTCAGAGGTAAAATGCCCTGTAGATCAATTCTCAGTACGGAGGAGGAGGAGGAGGAGGAGGAGGAGGAGGAGGAGGAGGAGGAGGAGGAGGAGGAGGAGGAGAGAAAAATAATAAATACCTTGTTAAATTATAGAAGAAGAAGAAAGAGGAAAAGGAGGAGGAGGAGAAGGAGAAGGTAGAGAGAGAGAAAATAATAAATACCCTGTTAAATTATTTAAAATATATTAAGATATTTGGCCCTTTCTCAACCTAATGAAATACCACTTGTTTAGAAAATATTTCAGATGCTCTTATACGAAAGGAGGGATTAAGGTTATTCTACTGTTGATGTTTAAGTCTAGACAGGCACCTTGTTTTTGTTAAATAAATTTGGAACTCATATCATGTTTTCTCCTTCCTGATCTCCAATCCTGTAAGTGGTTTTCTAGTAAAGGTTCATTTTTATATAGAAGCAATAGCTATGCATAGTGATTGCATCTTACTAACCAAAATAGCTTCTCAGCACTCATCACTAACTGATGTGATTAATTTAATTTTGAACCCTTCATATTTACTTCATATATTTTATTATTGTTCCCATCTTTGACTACAATAGAAATTTCATGAGGACAATGACTTTGTCTCATTTGTAACAGTGTTACCAACAACAGGAAAAGTCATTTGTCACAAAGTAAATGGTTACTAAACAAAAATTGTTAAATGAAACACTGCTCATTACCTGATTATGTGGGCTTAGGTTCATGTAGAATCAGTCCTATTCTTTATTCCATTTCATTTACCTGAAGCAGGGTATAATGCTCTTTTCATAGACAAAGGCAACCGATTTTATTTGAGACACCCTTGTGGGTATGAGATATGAACTAGGGATAAAGTGCAATCTTTACTATGGTCAGTGAAGTTTATATTCTTATTCTGAGGTCCTGGAGACCTGGACTTAACACTAAATCCAGCCCCAGTGATACTGGCCGCCTGTGTAGACTGAGAGAGTTTCAGAGACAGGCTCTTTTTGAGATCTCAGAGATGCAAGCTTGCAGCAGGAGAGGCAATAGAATGGCCAAAAGTGGCCTACAGATTCAATGCAATACTCATTAAATTACCAATGTCATGTCTCACAGACATAGAAAAATCAGTCTTTAAATTCATTTGGAACAACAAAAACAACCAGAATAGTCAAAGTACATCTCAATAACAAGAACCATGCAGGAGGTATCACAATACCTGACTTCATACTACCTACAGAGCTATAGTAATAAAAACAGCACAGTATTGGCACAAAAGCAGACACAAAGACCAATGTAGCAGAATAGACTCACAAACAAATCCACACATTTGTAGCCAATTTGTTGTTGACAAAGGGGCCAAAAATACACTGAAAAAAGTGTATGTTTATAAACACATGATGTTTGCAAAACTGATTATTATGCAGAAAATGAAAAAGAACCCCACTCTCTGTGGGTCTGAGGATGAAACACAGGGGCATCTGACCTCTAAGTTACACCCTCTGCCCTACTTTTATTCTTTATTTTGAAACAGGGTCTCACTGAGTTGCAAAGGGCCTCACTAAGTAGCTGAGTCTGTTGGCAAACTGCGATCCTCAGTCTCAGCCTCCTGAATGCCACCAGGCAGGATAGAGACCTTGCATATCCTTCAACACAGGTGCAAGTAAATCTTTGCAATATTCCAAAGGCACACTAAATTAAAAGACAGATCTACACATGGGATTGCATGCAACTGCAAAAGAGCTTCTGTACAGCAAAGGAAACTATCAACAATCTCAACAGAGAGCTGACGTAATGGGAGAAAATTTTTGCCAACTACTCCTCCAATGGAGGACTAATATTTAGAATATAAAGAGAATTCAAGAAATTCAGCACTCATAAAACAAATTACCCAATCATAAAATGGGCAAGTGAACTAAGTAGACAGTTCACAAAAGAAGAAATTCAAGTAGACAATAAATGTGTATGAAAAAGTGTTCAACATCATTAGCAATCAGATGCAAATCAAATCTAGCCATAGATTTCACCTAACTCCAATCAGAATGACAATCATTACAGTAAAAGAAAATCATGCTGGCGAGATTGTGGAGAATTGGGAACTCTAGTGCCTTGTTGGTAGAATTCCAAATTAGTGCACAACTTTGGAAAACAGTATGGAGGATTCTAAGAGAAATGGGAATGAACCTACCATATGTTCTAGCAACACCACTTCTTGGTATCCTCCCAAAAGAATGGAATCCACAGTATCAAACTAATGCATATATATCTGTATTCATAGCTGAAAATGTTATAATTGCCAAACTATGGAAAAAGCGAATATGTCCATCAACCAATGAATGGATTTCAAAACTGTGCAATATGCACAGAGTGAAATTTTACTCAGCCATAAAGAAAAACAAAATTGCATCATTTCCGGGGAAATGGATGGAACTGGAAAACATGCTAAGTGAGGTTAGTTAGTCAAAAAAATTAAAAGAAAAAAAAAAAGAAAGAAAACAGATGCTCCCCCTAATACACAGAAGCTCGGGAGAAAAAAGGGTCATAGAAGAAACTCCAGATGAAAGAGAACCCATAGATGAGTAAATAAGCCAACCTAGCTGAGGGAAGGGAATGGATTGGATTTTGGTGAAGGGCTAAATGAATGATGTTTACATGTATGCCTCTACCATCTTGTATTCCATTAAGATATATAATTATAATTAGCCAGTAAAAATAAATTAATAAATAAAAGAATAAAAATTCTTAGCCAGGTGATTACAAGCATCTGTAATCCCAAGTACTGGGATTACAGATGCTTGTAATCCCAGTACTTGGTAGGCTGAGACAGAAAGATTCAAGTTTGTGTCCTGCCTCAGCTACTTAATAAGGCCCTCTGCAACTTAGTGAGATTCTGTTTCAAAAATAAAGAATAGCCGGGCGTGGTGGCGCACGCTTGTAATCCCTGCACTTGGGAGGCGGAGACAGGAGGATCGCGCAGGTTTGAAGCCAGCCGTGCTGGCGTAAGAGACCCTGTTTCAAAAATATAAAATAGGTCTGGGAGTGTAGCCTGGAGGAAGAAGGGCTTCCAGGAACCCCAGTACCACCAAAAAAAAAAAAAAAAAAAAGAATAAAAAAATAGGGCTGGGAATGTAGCTCAGAGGTAGAATGCCCATGGGTTCCATCCTCTGTACCCCCAAAATTAAAAAAAAGAATAATTTATCAGACTCGGGGTTGTTGCTATGAGGACAAATGCCCTGAGTTCAATTCCCAGCACTGAAAAAAAAATCTTATTCCATAAGAATAGCTACTTATTCTTAGAGGCTACTTGAAGGCTGCCTTTCCATTTTTTTTCTTACTGCCTAGTCTGTTTAGAGGTTTTCATAGAATTAAATATATTTCCATTATTATGTATGGCCTTCAGCATTTCCATAATTGGGTGTTTGTTGTAGTCCTGTTACTTCTTACTAAAACTTAGCAATAGTACACGTGCTAATGGATTTGAGTTACAGAGAAAGATAACTCATGCCATGAAGAAGAGGGGAACCTGCCAGGGCTCATGATATACTCCTGTAATTCAGTACTTGGGAGGCTGATACAGGATGATGGCAGATTTGATGCCAGCCTTAGCAACTTATCAAGGCCCTCTTTCAAAATATAAAAAGGACACTTTGGTTTCATCTCCAGTGTCAAAAACAAAAGGAAACTATATTTTGGAAATCCAGCACTCAGAAATAGATGATAGAAATTCTTCTAAACACTAAACCCTGAATTTTACTCTGCAAATTAATCAAAGTAGAGTTCTTCTGATACCCAGTTGTGACTTACTTACCATTACACTTAGTAGTGTTTTTGACCCACTTGAGTTTTAAAGATAACCACATTTTCCTTTGTCATAATTCCAGATTAAAAAATTCTAAAGGAGATCTAAAATCTTCATTGTACAAAATGGGTTAGGTGTTTTGATAGAAAGGGGCATTATAGAAAAACTAAGCACAGGGCTGCATTATGTAATCTAGGAAGAAGGAAAAATCAGAGGCACCAAAAGCATATTAAATACAAAAAGTATCTTTAAAATGTCATTTGTTATGTTAAACCATAAATATTTTCCAATCATTCAAAATCCTTCATTGTTAATATCAAATTATTTATTATAATGATTTTATAATGATGTCCTCATTGCCCTAGCCATGTATTTGATCATATGTTTGCAAATGTTCTTTCTACTTAATTTTCTCTACTTTTTCCATCAAGTAAAACCATCTAGGTATTGTAGCTTATTAGAAGCATATATTATTATTATCCTCTCATTTGTACATGTGGGAACTAAAAGTTATATATTTTAAGCATTTTTACCAATTAAATAGTAGTTAACACTCTGTCTTCAATGGCATAAAATAAAATGTTCAACTTAGATATATTTCTGTTTAGAGAAACTTTGCCCAAGGAAATGTTCGTAATAACATATTTATGGTTCTCTCTTTTATTTTGCTCTATATCAGACTTTGTGATGACCAAAATAATAGTAAAAATGAAAAGTGATTATTTCTCTATAGGTTATCTTCCAAATTTATCTGTAGAAAAATTCTTAGTTGTTTTTACTTTAAAAAAAAATCAGTCCAAAGAGAAAAAATCTGAATCCTGTGTAGTAGGGACTTTTCTGTTTAGCCTTCAGCTTTGCACCCATGGCAGAACAACTACCTGTATTATCTTTTGTCTTTTGTCAGTCAAATAGATGGTAAAAATCAGAATAAACCATACCCAGAAATCTGCCACAATTTAAGATTATGCAAGCATTTCATCAAAACCAGAACTCCAGGGAATGAACCTCAAAAGCAAATTGATAACCCTGTCAATAATTATAATAATAATGATACAACAACAACAGCAATAAACAATAAAAGATAGAGCAGTGAAGGAAGAACACGCTTTTTCTATGGCATACTTATATTTCTCAGTCCAAGTTGGTATTGAAGATAACCCTCTTTGAATGTCATTTATACATTTTTGAGACTAAATATTCTCCCCTATCATGACAAACAAGCATAATTAAGAAAAATAAAACCCTCAGAATGACTTCAAAATAAAGAAATTCGAGCTTGTTCTTTTAAGCAATGGCTTTATTTGAAGCACAAATAGCAGTGTATAAATGAAAAGCAGCTAAGACCTCATGAAATAATGAATTTAATCAAAGATGGGCATGCCACCCAAATAGAATTTTGTCAAAGAAAAATGTAGTTGTAAGTAAATTAATCAACATTTAACCTATTTATTCAAAGCAATATTGTGTTATGTTTTCTTTCATCTAGTGCTAGATTCAGGCTTTTGTTTTCTATTGACAAAGATTGACTAAATATCACCCAGCATAATTTTCCTGTAGCATTAATTATAAATGTCTCACTGGAAAAATGTGCAAACAAAAACTCATTTGGAGAGCCTATCACCTAGACTGCATACTAATAAATTTAAATCAACAGATGAGAAACTAACCTCTTTCATACAAATAGAAATATCTCTCTTTATCCAACTGAGTTCACGTGTCAGAAATTCACAATCTTGGCTTTAATTTCCATAACACATTAATATTGTAAATATATATTGAATAAGTTTAAACCCTTTTAAAACCATGCTGGGCAATACAGTATATCATATCTACAGCAAAACTGTTAAACAAATTGTGATTCTATAATTAAGATAAAATACTAATATGCCTAATGTACAGAACCTAATTAAATTCAAAGGAAGTAAAAAGATGGAATACACATTTGCATACAATCATAGACTAGAAGTAAAACTGGGAAAATTTTAAGTGTATTGTGTCAATGTCAATTTTCTGGTTTTGGTATTGTGTGGGGTTTTTTTGTTTGTTTTTTGGTAAAATCCTATCACTGGAAAAGAACTGGGAGAAGTGAACATAGGCTTTCTCTATTGCTTTTTAAAACTACACAGGACTCTAAAATTATCTCAAAATAAAAGTTTACAAGAAAAATTGTCTTGCATTTAGCAAAGAGAACTTTTAGAAGTGGAAATTAAGGATAATCAAAATCACTCATTAAGGCTACATTTCTCGTCTAAGAATGCTGTATTAAAGTAGACAGTTCAGAATATACTGAAAAATATTATTTCACTCCGACATGAATTTCCCCAGGCTGAAGTCATTGGCTTGCATCTTCTTATTTTCAGGGATGTTCTAATAGATTTTTTTTTGTTATTTTATTTTTAGTTAAGTTGTAATAAGGTTAATATATGCATAAGTCCACTGTAAACCATCCATGTAGCTTTGTGCTTCAATAGACATGATAGAAGCTGAAAATTAATATTTATGATTGGATAAAATGTGAATATTTAATCTGTTGATTGGATCTTTTTTATTCTGTCCACAGATTTTACATCTATAATTTTTTGATAAAAATTATTAAATTCATAAAGATATACATTCTTTTTAAATTCACCTATCATTTTATCATAACATAACGTACCAATTCCAAGATTATTATATTACATAACAAATCTCAACAACATTCATCTAAAGTTCATATGGAAATAAGGGGACCATATGAAGTAGCAATAGATACTTTTAAAAGAAGAATAAAGAGAGCTAGTCCCATTTAAAATGTGCCATAAAATAGCCAGGTGTGGTGGCCCACGCTTGTAATCTCAGGCTGAGACCTGAGGATCGTGATTCACAGAGAGCCTCAGCTACTTAGTGAGCCCCTCTGCAATTCAGTGAGGCCCAGTTTCAAAATAAAGAATAAAAAAAGTAGGGCAGGGGGCGTAGCTCAGAGGTCGAATGCCCCTGGGTTCCATCTCTAGACCCGCCCCCCCCCAAAAAAAAGCCATAAAATAAAAATTATTAAAACAAGGTAGAATTATACTGTGAAAAAACAAAATTAATAAAGTGGAAGAGAGAATCTAGAAATAGACATGTGTATATGTATAAATATACATTAATTTATTCTGAAAGTACATTTCAAATATTTGATTTTGTACTAAACACTGATTAAATTATTTATGAGGAAATTATATTTAACAAATTAAACATTATTAATCCTAATTTATACTTTGTAACAAATGATATTTTAATAGATTAAGTGTTTAAATAAAAAATTTACAAAATTCAGTATAAAATATTTTATAACATCCTGTAAATACCCATCCATCTTAAGAAATCACAAATGAAGGGGAGAAAGAGAGGAAATAGTTTATGAACTAAACATTCAACTTAGTAATAGAAGTAACATTTATAAAATAAAAGGTAAAATTAATGAAATAAAAAGGCTTGAAAATATATGCAACATATAGAAAAGACAAATGTCCATTGTAACTATATACTTAAACATGGAAAGGCAATGTATGTATAAGCAAGTTAATACATGCAAATGGTGAAATAACAAATACAAATAGCCAATAAATGTATTGATAGTGCTGTCACTACAAAGCACAGAAAAAAAAAGCTTCCTTAGCTTTTTAGTTTGACGTAGCCATGATTATTTATTTTGCTTTTGTTGCTTGTGCTTTTTATGTCATATACAAATAAATCTTTGCCAAGACCAATGTTAAGGATTCTTTGTTCCCTATGTTTTGTTCCAGGAGTTTTAACTTGACTACATGAAAATCTTTAATCCTTTTTGTGTTAATTTTGTATAAGTAAAACGAGGGTCTAATTTAATTCATTAATATGTGGACTTTTCCCAATATTTCTTATTAAAAGAACTTGTCTTTTTCCTTTCATTATGTGTTCTCCACTTCATTATTAAAGATTAACTGACCATATATATACAAGTTTATTTCTGAGCTCTCTATTCTAACTGGTTAGAATTGTTAAAGGACCTGGAAAAGACATTGTTCCAAAGAAGACATACAATAGACCGCAAGAATATGAAAAGAGGCTCAAAAACACTAATCATAAAAGAAATGCAATCAAAACCACAATAAGCTACCTCCTCGCACATCTTAGAATACCTATTACGAAAAGACAAGAGATAACAAGTATTGGCAAGGATTTGGAGAAAAGAAAACTCTTGTAAACTATTAGTGGGAAAGTAATTCAGTGTAGCCACTGTGGGAAACAGTCTTAAAAAATGAAAGTAGAACTACCATACAACCTAGCAATATCACTTCTGGCTATATATCAAAAAAAATTGTCATCATTATATTCAGGAGACATCTGAGCAATTCATGTTATTGTAGCATTATTTATAATATCCAAGAGAGGGAACCAACCTGAGTGTCCAGTAACTGATGAATGTATAAAGAAAATATGGTACATGTATACAACAGAATTCAGCCATGGAAATAAAGAAATTTTGTTATTTGTAACAAGGAACCTGTGGGACATAATGCCAAGTGAAATAAACAAGACAAAGGCAAATGCTGTATGATCTCATTTGCATGTGAAATTCTAAAACATTGATTTCAGAATCACATTTTATTATTAACTCATAAACATTTGAACAACTATTAACCTATAAAATACATTTTAGTAGAATTTATTTTTAGAGCAGTTTTACATTTAAAGAGAAGTTGAGCAGAAAATACAAAGGACTCATATACTCCTCACTTCACAATTGGCTTCTCTTCCATGGTTTTCCTTATTATTCATGTTTGGCATTATTGTAGTACATTAGTTACAGTTGATGAGCCAATATGATATATACATCATTATTAACTAAAGTACGTGGTTTACATTAGGA
This sequence comes from Muscardinus avellanarius, assembly GCF_963383645.1. Classification (NCBI taxonomy): domain Eukaryota; kingdom Metazoa; phylum Chordata; class Mammalia; order Rodentia; family Gliridae; genus Muscardinus; species Muscardinus avellanarius. Next base: position 20,567,022 of record NC_137792.1, on the reverse strand, counting down.
TTTACTGTGTGTTATATAGTTCTGTGGCTTTTGAAAAGCTTTGATGACATATTTCCTCCATTACAGTATCAGTGAGAGTAGTTTCATTGCCTCTAAATCCCTGGTGCTCCAAATATGTATTCTTCTATCACTCCCATCTCGATGTTTCTTATTTTCCAAATGACATGTAACTAGAATAATATAGTATGTAGTGTTTTCAGACTGGCTTATTTCAAGAACAAAATGCATTTGACATTTCTTCATTTTCCATGGCTTAACAGTTTTTAACCACAAAATAACATCCCACATTCTAGATATACCACAGTTAATTTTCAATCACCTACCCGAGGATGTTTTTGTATCTTTCATATTTGCAAAATTATGACAAAAGCTGTTAAAAAAAAATCCTTTGTTAAGCCGGGCATGGTGGCGCACGCTTGTAATCCCCGTGCTTGGGAGGCTGAGACAGGAGGATCGCACGGGTTCGAAGCCAGCCTCAGCTACTTAGTGAGGCTCTCAGCAACTTAGTGAGACCCTGTTTCCAAGTAAAATATAAAAAAAGGTCTGGGAGTATAGCCCAGAGGTAGAAAGCCTCTGAGTTCCACCCCCAGTACCACAAAAAAAAAAAAATCCTTTGTTTAGTTTTTATGTGGATGTTAAACTTTCAGCCTCTTTGCATAAATACTAAGGACCATGATTGCTATATCATGTTAAGACTATGTTAAACTTGTTAGAACCTCCCAAACTATTTTCTAAAGTAATTATATAAGTTCAACATCCTTACCGTCATCTGGTGGTATCAATGTTTTAAGTTTTAGCCATTCTAATAAGTTTAAAATTCACTTTTGAAGTATTCATTATGGTTATAAGGATTTAAGTTATTTTTAAATTAACTGCATATTTCAGTTTCAACTGTGTTTCAAATTGAGAACATTTACTATTTTTATTATACAAATAAAAAACAATCCACACACATACACACACACACATACAGAGCTACCAAACAATATAAAATTTCTAGTAGAAATATTGTGAGAAGCCGGGCATGGTGGCGCACGTTTGTAATCCCCACGCTTGGGAGGCTGAGACAGGAGGACTGCACAGGTTCGAAGCCAGCCTCAGCTACTTAGTGAGGCTCTCAGCAACTTAGTGAGACCCTATTTCTAAATAAAATGTAAAATAGGTCTGGGAGTATAGCCTGGAGGTAGAAAGCCCCTGGGTTCCTCCCTCAGTACCACCAAAAAAAAAAAAAAAAAAAAAAAAGAAAAAGAAAGAAAGAAAGAAAGAAAGAAAGAAAGAAATATTGTGAGAAGACTTTTTAGTATTATATAAAAAGCAGGTGTTTGAAGAGTTTTGTTTTTAACTAAATGAGTGTGTTTCACTTATAATGAACACAAGAAATTAAACATATATATGTTAAATCAATTATAAAATTCAGTACCATATTTTACCAACTTTATAAGTCCTAATATTATAGTAATTTTCAGACTCACAGTGGCATTATCATATCACTTTGCTTTCTTTCATTATTCTTTTCACGCAAAATACACTTACTAAGCCCTCGACTTAAAGGCAGAGACCTGAAATACTCAACAGGAAAAGCCTATGCATGAAACTCCTGATACCTTGCCCTCTTTAATACTCAGTTGCTCTCATCTCTACAGGACATATCTATAAAAGAAAACAAAATCTGAAAGATTTTCGGAAGAAAAGCTTAAGAACTGCCAGCTCTTCAAACAATAAACTGGCAGTGCTGTGAACTCTGTTGGGAAGAATAGAGACAGAAAAAATGAAGAGGGAGGGGAGAGGAGTGAAACATTCACAAACACTAAATGAGTATTATCTGAACTCTCTGTTCCATTTCACCTTCAATTATTATTTCTGAGCATCAACATACTCATTTTCTCATAGAAATAACTATAACACTTTTCTCGGCCTCAAGGTTTTAAGCAGTAGAAGGATTGTATCTAATAGTTAATGCTATCCAGGAAAGTCAAACTCTTCAAATAAATACAGAATGATGGGTTGACTGGAGATTAGATGGAAAATGAGCAAAAACATTGTAAAAGCAATAGCATTAATATTTTATATCACTTGTTTAACTGAAAACCATTTTGTATTTGAAAAAACAAGTTGTTCCTGTATTAAGGTCTTTTTGATATTGCCAAGTGTAGTTTGTTTCAATGTCCATGATTAAAAATACCAGCTGATTTATTACTGATTTTGGAGGAGTTAGAAAAAAGAATGAAGAGAGATGTATCTACAAGAAAAATACATGTAGTTACGTGTATATGTATATACACATACACACTTCACAAACCCAAATATACACATATATTTATATAATATACAATTATAAATAAATACATAATGTATTACATAGTGTGTTAGTGTATATGTGTGTGTGGTTCTTAACCTAGTGGCATTCTACATGGAACTACATCCTCATTCCTCTTAAGTTTTTATTCTGAGACAGGGTCTCCCTGCCCAGGCCACCCTTGAACTTGCAATTCTCTGCCCTCAGCCTCCGCTGGGTTTACAGGTGTGTCTGATTTCTATGGAATGCATAATTTGCTGTTTCATTCCACTCATGTAAGGTTCACCTTTATTTTTCAGAAATAAGCTTTACTCTGATTTCAAATGCCCTCCCCTCCTCAACTTACTTCCTATCCTGTTTTAACTTAAGGACTCTAATCATGACGTTCCTATTATATACTCAATTATTTACACTGTTTTTGTCTTTCCCTCTAGTATGTAACCTCTAGAAGATAGTGCTTAACTTGATTCCTAGGAAGGGATGGCAGTTCTTTTCTGAGAAATGAGAAAAGTAGGAATAAAATTATTCTAGCTACTCCCTAACCCTGCTATTAATCTCCATGAGCGTGCCATGGAGACCTTCAGTTTATTTAGTCCTCGGAAGATTTTGTTATTTACTTTTCTGTTTTCTTTCTTTCATTCATACCTATCATTTTCTTTTCTTAACTTCCTGCCTTTTATACTTTCCGTTCTCTTTTTTTTTTCTTTCATATATGAGAGTAAACATGCAAAACATCTTTCTCTGGGTCTGGCTTATTTTACTTAACATGATGATTCCAGCCCCATCCATTTTTCTCTAAACTTTATGATTTTGTTCTTTATGGAGGAATGAGTAACATAGTTCCAGTGTTTATATGTACCACATTTTCCTTATCCATTCAGTTTTTGACTCATATCTAGGCTGTTTCCATAACTTGGTTATTGTTAGTATTGCTGCTATACAAATAAGTATCCTAGTGACTCTTCTGTGTGCTAGATATCAAATATTTTTGTGCATGAAAATTGGTTTTCTTCAGTAAAACTGAGGAATCTAGCAGTAGTAATGGAGCAGAAGTCAGAATTTATCTAAAATTGGTATTTTCAAAGTAGAGGTAGATATTGTACAAAGAGATGGAGGGTATTGATAATTTAGTGATGTATGGTTTCTAATTGACTATTGAATCTTCACCTCATAGGAAATAATATAAAGTGAGTTGAACGAAGCATTAGAGTTATGTAGTAAGTTAATGTACTAGATGGACAGCTAAAAATAAATGGTACATACAGTAGAATTTAACAGAAAACTAGAGGACTACAGAATCAGAAGCAAATGGTGTATATTATGGCAGCTCTACTCAAACTGAGGAAGCTTATGAATCATCTGGTTTCAAGTTAAAATGCGTATTTTGAATCCGTAGGTAAGGAGTGGGACCTGATAATTTGCATTCCTGTAATGTCCCCAGATAATCTGGGTATGGTAGTGTACACCTGTATAATATGAGTACTTGAGAGGCTGATATAGGAGGATCTCAGGTTTGTCAAGACTAGCCTCAGAAATGTAGCAAGACTCTCAGAAACATAGTGAGACCTTCAATAAAATGAGCTTGGGGTATAGATCAGAAGGAGAACTCTCCTGAGTTCAATCCCTAGTATCACAAAATTAAAAGAACAAATTAATTAGTACCCCCCCAGATGATTCTCCTGACCCACTGACCATAGTTTGAATAGCCAAGATCTAAATAATTTTTCACATGAGACTTTCAAATACTTATTATAAAGTATCTGGTTTACATTTTTTTAGCCTCAGAATTTTCCAAAATTATACACACTATTAATACTTCATTTTGGATCTTCAGGCAAATACTAGGCAACTAGAACATTTCCCTTTTCAACATTTATTTAGTAATAATTTATGTGTCATAAAAGTTATCAATTAAAAGTACATAATTTAGTATTTTCAGAAAATTGTTTTGTTCCATTATTGTGGGGAGCCATTAAGGCTTTCCCCTAGATTACTGTTTCTGACTTGGCTGACTGTCCTTCCCCCAGAGTCAATAAGGTTTGGGGTCTAAGAGAAGATCAGATGGTGATGGCACAAGGGTACTGATTAATCTGTAGTATATGTGCTTTGGATTGGTCTTTATTGTGTTCTGGTGGTGGTAGCGCGAGGATATTGATTGACCTGTAACTGTATGAATACCTCTGGAAAAACAAACCTGGCGTTGGCTCACATAGAGAATACTGACCCAGAAGTAGGCATCGGCCAGTAATTCGGCGCAATAGAGAATACTGACCCAGGCATAGTCGTCAAGTAGGAAATATTGACCCAAGAACAAGGGTCAGCCAGTAGAGATAGTAGGCTGGCGGCTCCACCACGTTAAAATAAATATTTTGAGAATCAAATTCTTAGAGTTAAATTCTTCACGCCTCTCTTCAGAACCAGTAAGTACTTTAGCCGGCTGGCTCTGGCACATTATCACCAAAATCTAAGTTTAGAATGTTTTCATCACCCACTAAAGAAACTACATACATGTTAGTAATCACTCTCCATTGCCCCATCTCCAATACCTGAGAACCACAATTCTTAGTATATATGTATATAATTCTTATATGTATGCTCTAATATATATGAAATAATATTATATATTATTATATAAATGTGAAATAATATAATATTTTGTGTCTGGGTTCTTTGACTTTCCATGATGTTTTTGAGGTTCATCAATGTTTTAACAAGTAACACTTTTAATATTCTCTTTCATGGGTGTATAATTTTAATTTTAGAGTACAAAAGAAACTCTTTACTGGTGTACTATAATTATATGAAAACATGGGATACATTGTGATATATTCATACATACAAATAACATGATATGGTCAATTTTGTTTTCTATTACCTCCTCTTTCCTGTCTCTCCTACTCCCCAATACACTTCCTCTACTTTGCTCTTCTCCCTTCTACTTCCTTTTTATTTCTTTAATTTCTTTAGCTTTCATATATGAAAAATGATATAACCCTTGGCTTTCTGAATATGGCTTAATTCACTCATTTCTAAAGATCATTTATCTGCTGTCAAACATTGAGATTGCTTCCATGTTGGAGTTACTATAACTAATATTGCTTTGAGTGTTCATGTATAAGATTTTGTATCAAATGGTAACTCAGTGTCTAAACATTTCAGGACATGTGAAATCATGTCGACAGTGACATACATGCACACAGCATTTGGTGCACCCCTAAAACCTCATTTCTCTACTTTCCTATACAGAGTAGTAAAATTAATGTTGATATATTCACTTATGTACACATAGCCAATAGTATTATTTCTGTTAATGAATCTTAGTCTTCCCTTTCCACTTTCCTTAGACAACCACTTTGGCTCCACTTTCTGCTCTCCTAATTACTCCCTAGCTTGTGCATATTAGATAAAATTGATGACCTTTCACTTTCTGTGACTGGATAAACTAATTTGACATAATGTTCTACAGTTCCTTCAATTCCATAATTTTGAACTCTATTCCCCCGTTGATGGATACTTAGGTTGGTTCTGTACTTTGGATATTGTGAATTTTGCTGTTATCAACATTAATATGCATATATTACTGTAGTTCTCTGATTTGGGCCCCTTGATACCCAGAAGTGCCATAGCCATATTATATGGTAAATCTATTTCCAGTCTGAGGAATTTCCACACTGATCTTCACAGCAGCTGAACTAGTTTGCAATCCCACTAACAGTGTAAAAGAGTTCCTATTTCCCCAAATCCTCACCAACATTTATTGTTATTTGACTTCTTGATGATTGCCATTCTGACTGATTTGAAAAAAATATCAGTGTAGTTTTGATTGGCATATCCTTGGTTGCTAGTGATGCTGAAAATTTTTTATGGATCTATTGGCCATTTGTATCTCTTCCTTTGTGAAATGTTATTTTTTTAATTTATTTGCCCATTTCTTGATTTGTGTTATTTTTTGGTGTAAAGTCTTTTAACTTATTTGTGTATTCTAGATATTAGTTTTGTATCAAGGAATAGTTGACAGAATTCTCTCATTCTCTAGGATTTCTCTTTAGATTTTTGATGGTATTCTTTGATGTGCTGAAACTTTTTTTCATTTAATGCCATCTCACTTATTAATTCTACTTGTACCTAAATGTTGAAATGTTGGTCCTTTGCCTTTCTTTAGTAGGTTCACAGTCTCTAGTCTACTTTACATATCTTTGATTGATGTTGCATTCACTCCTGCAAAGGGTAAGAGGCAAGGATTTAGTTTTATTTTTCAACACCTGGATAACTAATTTTCTCAACACCATTTGATGAACAGGCTTTTTTTTTTTTTCAATGTATGTGTCTGACACCTTCATCAAAAAACAATTGACTATAAGTGTATGAATTAGTTTCTATTCTGTTCCATTGGTCTCTGTGTCTGTTTTGTGCCAGTACCATGTTTATTTTTTGTTATAGATCCATAGTATAACTTTGAAGTCAGAAATGGCGATGTCTCCTGCATGGTCCTTATTGCTGAGAATTGCTTTGACTATTCTGGGTCTTTTGTTTCTCCATATGAAATTTATAACTGCTTTTTCTAAGTCTATGAAGAATAAGATTAATATTTTGATAGGGATTGCATTGATTCTGTAGATAACCTTTGGTAGAATGGCCTTTTTGATAATACTTATTCTCCTATTCAAGAGCAAAGGAGATATTTACATCTTGTGAGACCCTCTTAATTTTTTAATTTAATGTATCATAATTTTTATTGAAGAGGTCCTTTACCTCCTTGTTTAGGTTTATTCCTAGGTATTTTATTGGTTTTGAGGTTATTGTGAATGGAATTATTTTCTGAACTTATTTCTCAATGGAATCATGGTTGGCATAAAGAAAATCCACTGATATTTTAGGTTTATTTTTTTATTCTGTTACTTGTAGTCATCTTTCGGTTAAGGTTTTTGGTTCTTCTAAGTATAGGATCATGTCATCAGCAAATAAAAATAATTTTAATTATTCTTTTCCTATTTGAATTCCTTTGATGTCCTTCTCTTGTATTTTTGCTCTGGCAAGAGTCTTGAGGACTATATTAAAAAGGAGTGATGGTAGTGGGCATCTTTGCCTTATAACTGATTTTAAAGGGAATTTTAACATTTTTCCCTATTAATATGATGTTGCCTTTGAAATTATATTTCCTTAATGATGTTAAGTATGTACCTTCTGTTCCAATTTTCTGCAGTGTTCTTAATATGAATGGGTGTTAGATTTTGTCAAGTGATTATTCAGTGTCTATTGAGATGATTATATAATTTTTCCTTATTTTTATTTATGTGATGAATAACATGCATTGATTTGTAAATGTTGAACCATCCTTGCTTTCCAGAGATTAAACCAACTTGGTCATTATAATTTTCTTGATTTAGTAATAAATGTACATGGCTAGTATTTTGTTAGAAATTTTGCCTCTATGTTTATCAATGATACTGGTCTGTAATTTTCTTGAGGTATCTTTATTTGGTTTTGGTATTAATGTGACACTGGCCTCATAGATGGCATTTGGAAAAACTTGATCACTTTCTATTTCATGGAATAACTTGTGAAGTATTAGGTTTACTTCTTCTGTAAAAGTTTCTTTGGAATTCAGCTGGAAATTCATCTAGACCTGGGCTTTTCTTTGGTGGAAGAATTTTATTGTTGTTTCTAATTTTTTACTTGCTATTCATTGGTTTATGTTTGCTATATCTTCTTGGTTTAATTTAGGCAGTTTATATGTACCTGGAAATCTTTCCATTTATTCCACATTTTTCAGTTTATTGAAATATAAATTTTCAAAGTAGTTTCTGATGATCCTTTGAATTTCCTCACTGTCTATGGTGATATCTCCTTTTTATTTCTGATTTTAATAATTTGAGTTTGTATTCTTTTTCTTTTGGTTAGGTTGGATAGGGTTTTTTTTTCAATCCTATTATTCATTTCAAAAAGCTAGCTTTTTGTTTTGTTGATCTTTTGTATTATTTTTGTTCTTTTTTCGTTAATTATTGCTTTAATTTTAACTATCTTCTGTCTTATAATTAGACTGTTTTTCTAGGTCCTTGAGGTGTGTCATTAGGTTTCTTTCTTTTTTTTTTTTACTGAATTTGTCTTTCTTTCTTTCTTTCTTTCCTTCTTTCTTTCTTTCTTTCTTTCTTTCTTTCTTTCTTTCTTTCTTTTTTTTTTTTCTTGGTGGTACTGGGGTTCCTGGAAGCCCTTCTACCTCTGGGCTACACTCCCAGACTTATTTTATATTTTTTATTTTGAAACAGTCTCTTAAGCCAGCGAGGCTGGCTTCGAACCTGCGCAATCCTCCTGTCTTCACCTCCCAAGCACGGGGATTACAAGCGTGCACCACCAAGCGCAGCTTCTGTTTTTCTTATGTGGGTACTCAGTGCTATAAATTTTCCCCTTAAGACCACCTTCAAACTGTCCCTTAGATTTTTCTTTTTTCTTTTTCTCTATTTTCATTTAATTCCAGTTTTTTTTCTCTTATCTGTTCTGATTCCATCTTCATTCAATAGTGTATCATTAAATCTTCATGTATAAATGTAATTTATTTGGGTTGATATCTAGTTTTATTCCACTGTGATCTGAGAAAATGCAGAGAACTATATTACTTTTTTTATTTGCCAGTGATGTGGTCTATTTTTTAGAAGTTTCCATGGGTGGCTGAGAAGAATGTGTATTCAGCTGTTGCTGGTTGAAATATTCTATATATGTCTATTAGGTCCATTTTGTTTATAGTGTTCTTTAGATCTGAAGAGTCTTTACTCCTCTTTTGTCTAGAAGATCAATCTAGTAGCATGAGTAGTGTGTTAAATTCTCCCAATATTATTGTATTTGGGTCTATTTGAAACTTGATATTCAAAAGACTTTGTTTTACAAATGTGGATACAACCACATTTGAGGCATTAATGTTTACTATCATTATATCTTCATTTTGGATTGTTTCTTTTATTAATAATAAGTGACCTATTTTGTGTCTTCTGATGTATTTTAGTTTAAGGTCTCTTTTGTCAGATGTGAGTGTTGCTACCTACACCTGCTTCTTTTCAGTCTCCATTTTTATGGTATGTCTTTTTACATCCTTTCACCCTTAGCATTTGGATATCTTTGGCTTTAAGGTGAGTTTATTGTAAGCAGAATATAGTTAAATTATATTTTTGAATCCACATTGCCAGTCCATGTCTTTTATTTGAGGAGTTAATAGCATTGACATTCAGTGTTATTATTGAGATATGATTTTTTTGTTTCCTATCATTTTGAGTTCTATTTTCTGTTTGATATAGTGTTATTTCTCTTTTGCTTAGTTGTTCACCTGTTGGGATTCTCCTCTTCTCTGGTACTGAAATTTGCTTCTATTTTCTTCTTTGTACTTTATTACTTTATGTATTTTCTCTAGTGCTAGCTTGGTAGTCATGAGTTATTTAAGTTTATACTTTTCTTGTAACATTTTTAATTTCTCTATTAATTTTGAATAATATATTTGCTAGATATTGAAGTTTTGGTAGGAAATTATAGTACTTTATACCTATGCCTCCCACATTTATGCCTAATGTTGATAATTCTGGAGTGATTTTTATTTTTCCCCTTAGTGTTTCCCATTCGTTTGTTCTTACTGCTCTTAAGATTCTTTCTTTGGCCTTGATGTTAGTTATTTTGATTATTATGTTGCACGAGGAGGTCCTTGTTTAATCTTTTCTTAACAATGTTCTGTACTGTGTAATGTCAACTGTGTGTGGACGTCTAAAGTTTTTTTAATTTTTGGAAATTTCTCTGAAGATGTTTCTGATACCCATGGTGTATGCATATTCTAGACCTTCAATGCCTTTTATCTGTAAGTTAGGACATTTTGTATTGTCCCATATTTCTTGGATATTTTGGTTGTGTTGTTGTCATGTCTTCTGTATATTGTTGACTGTGTTTTCAGCTTTGAATGAACCATATTACAAGACTGATAACCTGTTTCCCACGTGGTTTAACCTGCCAGAGTTGGTTTCCGTTCCAGCTTTTAATTCATTTATTGACTCCTTTATTTCATTTAAAGCCTCTTTCTGGTTCTTTTTTAAAGTTTCAATTTCCTCTTTCATTTCTTGTACTCATTCTTTGAAGCTTTCCATTACATTAAAGATCAAAATTTGGAATTGTCTTTCTTAAATTTGCTTCAGATCATTGTTTGTAATCTCTCTTGTTGAGTTATGGGAGCTATTGTTTCCTTGCTATTTCACATTCTCATATTTACAGAATTATAAGTGTTGTGTTTATGTTGTCTTGGCATCTTATTCTTCTTTGTGTGTGAATCCTCTATTTGTTGTCTCTTTATAATAAGATCTATATGGGGTGTATACATTTGCCTCTACCAATCCGACTCATATAACTTAAGTGTGTTCCCATTGCCTTTTTAACTAGATATAGTTCTTAGTTCAGGTGAACATGAGCCTTTGATTGGCTTCAGGCTGCTGTGCTTTCCAGGCCCAACCTTCCCTGGGCCACATACTATGCTGATCTGTTAAGAGCCTGCAGCCTGCTGTTTGTGATTTAGTGTTCCAGAGGTACCTTGGCTCTTCTGCTACTTGTGAACCTGTGAAACTCTGAAGAGTATTGACCTCTGGCCTCTATGGCCAGTGGTCTTAGGCTCAGCAAAGGCAGCTATAATTATGTTCCAAGCTTGTGACTCAGTTCGCTGAGTTTTGATGGTCCCTGGGATACCATCCTGATTTTCTTGTCATACCTTGAGATACTGTCAGATACTAGTGTGCATGCATGCCAGGCACAACTCTGCTGGTGGAAAGAGTGTTACATTCCCAGCCTATAACTGTGACAAAGTAAAATCTTTCCAGGCACAGCCTGGCCTAGGTGGTGCTGCTGTTGCTCTACACTCAAGGTCTGTCAAGAAGAGATTTTAAAGTTAGAGGCCTGGGGCTTCTGTGGCTCAGGCTTTTTGTCCCAGGGAAACTACTGTTGCTCTGGTTATTTGTAATCACTTGAGACCTTGTTGACCTCTGGCATTGGTGCTTGTAGCACCCAAACATAGCCAGACATAAGTATATTGCTTTCTGAGCATACAAATAGGTACGCTGAGTTATTTCCCCCCAGACACGAAGGCTGAGTGTCCCATAGTTATTCCTGGAGACCCTATAATTACTTACAAACTGTGGACTTTGAGTCTCTCCCACCTGGATATCTCTAAGGGCTGACAGTTAATTCATGTTTCCACTGTGTCTCACAGTAGCTTCCACCCCCACCTCCACAGGGGGTCATTTGGAAAGTCTCAGAACCCTGAGAGTTTGTTCCTTGCCACACAAGTCCCTGTGGTCATGCAAGGTAATCTCCCACTGGCACAGCTTGTTAACTCACAGTTTTGGTGAGTGCTATTGCAGACTGTTGCTAGAAAAGATGTTTTAAGCTACCGATGCAGAAACCAGCTGGATCATCTAGTCTGCTGGGTCCTTATCAGGTGTGGATTGAAATGCTGACTGATTTTGATGATGGTCTGTAGTCCTTTGCCTCAAAAAAATCCACAATTTCTTCCTGGCGGCCTCTGAGAGCTATAATGCCAGAAGCAGGTAGACCAGCGCGGCCTGGCCAAGATGGCACCACCACCACCACCATCGCAGCCACTCTGCATGGAGCTCTTTACGGTCCTCTGATTTGTTTTCTGGCTCTGATTCTGCCACATTTTGAATTTTCTTGTTTTGTTGTTTTTCGCTCCTTTTTTTCCATTGTCAAGAAGTAGTCTTAGTGATTGAGTTCTGAATCTCAGGGTTCCTGAAACCCACTTCTTCCCCCTAGGTTGCTTTCCCTAGCAATACATATTTTACAGTTTTAGAAATATTCAGAGCCAGGCATGGTGGCACACACTTTTAATCTCAGTATTTGGGAGGCTAAGACAGGAGGATTACAGGTTAGTGGCCACCTTCAGTTACTTAGTGAGGCCCTGTTTCAAAATAAAGAATAAAAAATAGGGCTGGGGGTATAGCCTGGAGGAAGAATGCCCCTGGGTTTGCTCCCCAGTACCTAAATAAATAAATACAGAATTAAGTATTACTTAAACAGAATATAAGACTACTGATGAACCAGTAATGATAAAATCCTAAAATCAAGAAACTATAATTTAAAAAATACAAACAGAGAAAAGAAAAAGTCTGTCTGCACAAATTAAAAAATTTCTGAAGCAATAAAATAAGACATGATTGGTATCAATTTAAAATATTAGCATTTTGGGCAGTGAAGTTTACTAAACAAATTTACCACAATTGAATGATTGCATCATTTACAAACTGATTATACAAAAAATAGCAAATATTTTCTAGATTAAGATTCATTTAGGAGGCACTAAAGCATAAAGCTCTGTGGCAGAATACTCAGCAACAAATATGAAAAAATTTTAAATAACAGTATCTTAATCCATTGGCTTTCAAATACCTTTGCTCTATAACTCAAGAAAGCTTTTTTAAGGTTATATGCTTTTTAGCAGGGTGTGATGGTGCATGCCTGTAATCCCAGTACTTGGAAAGTGCTGAGACAGAAGGAACACAGATTCAAGGGCAGACTCAGCAACTTAGTGAAACCCTCAGATACTTAGTACTACTTTATTTGCAAAATAATAAATCAAATAGAGTTGGGGTAAAGCTCAGAGGTAGAATACCCAGGGGTTTGATCCACAATGTCACAAAAAATGTATTTGCTTGTTTTGTAAACTTATTAAAATAATTTCTCAAGAATAATTCCTAGTACTTTATAAATAGTGACATTTAAAACTAATATTTTTTAAGCAGGCATGGTGGTACATGCTTGTAATCCCCGCGCATGGGAGGTGGAGGCAGGAGGATCATGTAGGTTCGAAGCCAGCCTCTCTGGCTTAAGAGACCCTGTTTCCAAATTAAAAAATATATATATAAAATAGGTCTGGGAGTGTTGCCCAGAGGTAGAAGGGTTTCCAGGAACCCCAGTACCACCAAAAAATAAAAATAAATAAATAAATAAAAATAATATTTTTTCACTTTCTAGCAAATTTCAATGAGATAAAAATAAAATACTTTAATGTTCATTATGATTTGCTTAACAGAAAAATATGCTTAATAGTTGGAAATTTTATATGATTCTTTTAAAATTTGAATTATTAATTTATTTTCATTTTTTTCTAACAAGTTTATTCTTTTTTTTTGAGGTTCTGGGGGTCGAACCTCAGCATTCTACCTCCAAGCTACACCTCCAGCCCCATTTTTTTATTCTTTATTTTGAGACAGGGTCTCACTAAATAGTAAAGAGTCTCAGTAAGTAACTGAGGCAGGTCACAAACCCACAATACTCCTGTCTCAGTTTCCCAAATACTGGAATTACAAGTGTGTGCCACCATGCCCAGCTTCTCCAACCAAATTTATTCTAATGTGATACACTTTCTGCTTATACTTCCACCACTGATTTACCTTAGCATATTCTGATCACCAGTATGTGTATATTTTAAAGTATTGGTTTTAATCTACTCTGAAGTCTCTACATGTTCATTTTTGGATGTAGCTGTCTTCATGTTATTAATTCCACATTAATTCAGAGAATATAAATATATAACCAAAATTTGAGAAATAAGTATTCAACATGAAAAAGTTACTTTAATTTTGCCATTTAATAAGATGGATAGAGGTTTTCTTTCTTTTTATGGATGTGTAATCTTGATTGAATATAACTTATTGGTCGAATGAGCCACTGTTTCACATAGATTTGCCTCTCATTTAATATCTTATAAAAGAGAGTGTTGACAACCTTGCTCACAAAATAAGTACAGAAATAGTAAGTTTTCTTTTAGGCATTCAATTTTTAACTACTTTGAATTTGTATGCAAAAATAACATAGCGATCCCCCATCAAATATTATTTTAATGATGTATTAGCTGGCAGCTTGATTAGATTCCCCTTCAATTTCTTGGAAAGCATTGAGGCAAAAAGCACTTGCTTCACAAAATAATTTGTTTCCTAGTAATTTGAGTCACACATTTTCCTCAATCCAATAAGATTATAGATGATTGTCCCTTGTTTGTTTTCCTGAAAGTTTTCACCACCTGGGACACTATCTAGAGATGCAGTGAAAACATTTTTTCCTTTATAAGAAGAAGTGGAATCAGCACGCCCACCACATGTATGTCCTTGTCAGGCAGATCCATGTTAGGAAAAATTGTGAAAATTGAATACCTAAAGATCCAGATCTTATTACAATCTGTTATTCTATTGTAAGGATGTATTCCTGGGCCAGAAGTAAACATATTCTAGGTTAAAAACTTTTGACTTACGTCAAAATGACATTCACTGTTTATTTGACCAGTTGTCCTAAAATTGGCCCTATCTAGGTTGGTTCTGTCATACTATAGTGACTTCTGTTCACCACATTCTAATTCTTCCCTGATACTTTGGTAGCTGCAGTGGCTCAAAGCACCATAATCTCAAGTGGCAACATCAAAAATAAAACAGAGGGTGGAAAGAATATATTTTTCTTTATTTAATTTTTATTAGTGTATTGTAATCATATTATCTTAATGAGGTACAGGATGGTAGAGTTATATGTACACCTATCAGTCATTTTCCCCTTCCCCAATGCCTACCCCACTTCCTTTCCCTCCCTTCTTTTCATTTTTGGCTTAGTGATTGATTTGTTTGTGAATGTACATCATGTGCATTAGAGAGTTTCTCTCTCTCCCCTTCCAATCTCCCTCAGTTAGTTCACCTTCTTTATTCATGTAAACTTTCTTCTTCTTTATCTGGAGTCCTCTTATATCCCATTTTCTCCCTAGCTTCCACATATTAGGCAGATCGTCTGACTTTTTGTGATTGACAAATCTCACTTAGCATAATATTCTCTAGTTCCATCCATTTCCCTGAAAATGACATAATTTTGTTCTTATGTATGGCTGAGTAAAATTCTATTGTGTACATACCCTATAATTTTGTAATCCATTAATTGTTTGATGGACGTCTTGGCTGGTTTAATAGTTTGGCAATTGTGAATTATGCAGCTATAAACATAGAGAGAAACAATGTTCCCAGAGGCTTCAATTAGGTTTGCTATTTACCAAATAAGTATATCATGCTCATACTAAAAATCAAGGAGACACTAGTCCACTAATATAACAGGTCAGTTGTGATTTAGCTCTTCCCTCTATTTACTGGGATTAAGCACACTGCCAGTTCCCAATCCCCATCACAAAATATTTAGTATAGAATCACTATGTAGTAGCAAAATTTGACAGTGATTTTTACATACCTTCAGGATCATTTTATCATTGCTCTACCCTTTACCATTTTTAGGTATATCAAGATCTTATGTGCTTTCACTTCCAGTCACTACACCTGTGTTTTTCTGTTTTGAAGACTTGTCCTCAAGCTGCCAGATAGATCCTGTTTGCTTGTATGCATGGAGATCGAGAAGTCCCTGAGAATTCAATGTTTTCTTACCCCTTTCCTAGCAGGAGATGCTTCATCACAAACTGACTGGCATGGAGAATATAAATACTCTAGCTCCCTTGGAGTAGTCAACTCTCCTCAAAGTGCTGAGGCTAGCCTTGAACTTGCCATCCTCCTGTCTCAGGATCTCAAGTCCTGGCATTACAAGTGTGTATCATAGTGCCAACTTCACAACAGTCAACTCCCAAGTATGGTAGACATCATCACGAGGCTTTGGTGGATATTGTATCCCTTGTTTAAGCCATTCCTCATATTAGTCCATCTTTTCTGCTCCCCTAACCATTTTTCCAGGGATATTTCCCAACTAACTTGTACATGGGACCTTTCCTCAGGATCTGATTCTTCAATACAGTTGCTCAATCTTTCTATTGAATTTCAAAGAACATTTTCTGGAAACCTCTGACTAGATGACCTTAAGATAGAGAAACCTCAGAGAAAGAATATGAATAGTTCACCACTTACAAAATAGAGCCTATTGACATGTCTGCAGGCAGCAAAGAAAAGTTCCAGGTTACTTCCACAACATATGTAACTTGCAAATAAATCAACTCCATAAAGATTCCTTAGTTTGGAATAGATACTTGTTATAATAAATTTTAAACCTATAATGCTTTATTTTATGAATTATAGCCTGATATAATGCGATCACAAAATTCCTTGGTTAAATGATAGAACTTAAAATTGAGGCATCTATGAAAGTAGAATTTTTTATATTTATACTATAAAAATCTATTAGAATTACTTTATAGTTCCCTAGTAAGAGAGTAGCAGAATTCTCTCTCCATGTTTTACAAACTGCGTTCCTAAAATAATAAAATTGATTCTCCTACTGCATATTGAAATATATTTTATTATTTTGAATCTATCACATTACTTCAGAGTAATACTTCATCTAAGGAATAGTTATATATATTGAAAATTCAGTGGAAATATTTGTATTTTATATGTTAAAGCCATTTTAAAATTACTGTAGCTACAGAAGGTTAATTACTAGAGTTAAATAGGCAGACAAACACATAACTACATAGAGTTTGATAAACATTTTCTACTGGAATAAAGTACTACCAGTCTAAAATTATCCATGGTGTATTGAGCTAAAGTTTAAAGCATACATATTGACTATATCAACAGGACTAACTGGTAAGTGAATAACAGTAAAAATTATCCCTATAAATTGATTTGAATAGATACAATGCACTGTGAGATGTATATGTCTGTGTGTATGTGTATTCTTTTAAGACTTATAATAGCTTCTTATGAATTAAGTATAATTATCTCCATTTTGCGTATGGGGAAAATAAGACTAAACCAGAGTAAGACGCTTTCCCAAAGACACACAGCAAACCAATAATAAAGCTGAGATTTTAAAAACACAGATCTGTATGCATTATATATTGTGTCTGTGTCATTCCAGGAAATAAGAAATTCATCTCTTTGGTGGGATTCATCCTGTATTGTTCCATAATTATTTGGGAATAGTGTTGTACAATTCCAATAGTCTAGCAATATGACTTGTAAGAATACGAATTGAGAAAAAAAAATCAAAGAAACCAACTAGCAGTGACGCCTCCAAGGAAAAAAAATTATGTGTGCTCCTTCCAAAGTATCACGTGACCTTTCCAATGAGAGTGTTGGTACATTTGTTTTAGTTTCCATGTATTCAAGAACATGGCAGAACAGTCAAAGATGAATTTTCTGTTTAAAGTAGTAAGTCATCAGATGGAGCTTCGTCCTTCTTTCCTTCCTTTTTACTTCCTTCTTTTTATCTTCATTCCTCCCTACCTTCCTCCCTCTTTTTTTCTTTTTTTCTTTGGAACTTCTAATATAAATCTTTCTCAAAAAAAGTATTTTTAGTACTGGGGGTTGAACCCAGGGCCATTCTACCTCCAAGAAATACCCCAGCCCTTTTTACTTTGTTTATGTTGAAAAATATCTCATTAAGTTTCTGAGATTCTCACTAAGCTGAGACTGGCCTTCAACCTGTGATCCCACTGTCTCAGCTTCTCAAATACTAGGATTAAGGCATTTACCCCACACACATAGCTGATAGGGCTTCTTTTAAACTACAGTTTGCAAATTGAAGACGTAATGTGAATTTTACTGAGCCAGAATACAAGATTCTTATTTCTAAGGAAGAGAGACTTTGCTAAATCTATGAAATCAATTTCTTGTGTCTTCTTATTTTCCCCTTGGCTACTTCTGAGTTCTTTATGGCTGACTTATCAGAACCAAAATGTTCCTACTCTTTTTTTTCTTTTGATTAGCAGATTTATTGAGATATAATTTTTATAATACAAAAACCATTCATTGTAAATATATGATTCAATGACTTTTGGTAGATTTATGCACTTGTGCAACCATCACAATAATTCAGCCAGGAATGATGGTGCATGCCTGTAATCTCAGTACTTGGGAGGCTGAAACAGGAAGATAGCAGATTTAAGGACAGCCTCAACAACTTGACAATGCTGCCAGATACCTGGAGAGACCCTGTTTCAATAAAATAAACCAGGATAGTTTTGATATATATCGCTATGATTCCTAATAATATTGAACATTTTCATACATTTATTGACCATTTGTATTTCTTCTTTTATGAAGTGTCTATTTAGTTCACTTGCCCATTTTTTGATTGGGTTGTTTTATTAGTGGTTAGTTTCTTGAGTTCTCTGTATATTCTAGAAATTAGTCCTCTATAAGAGGAGTAGTTGGCAAAATTCTTCTCCCATTTTGTCAGCTCTCTGTTGAGGTTCTTGATAGTTCCCTTAGCTGTACAGAAGCTCTTCAGTTTCATGCAATCCCACGTATTGATCTGTCTTTTACTTTCTTGTGCTTTTGGGATCTTTTTGAGAAATTTTAACCTGTGCCTATGCCTATGTGTTGAAGTGTTGGACTTATGCCCTCTTCAGGGAGCTGCATCTGATTTCCAACTTGTTGATCCATCTTTAAGTGCTCTTGTGCAGGGTGAAAAAGTGGAATTTATTTTCATTTTTCTGCATATGTTTAACCAGTTTTGCCAGATGAGGCTATCTTTTTTTCAGCTTATGTTAAAAGTCCTGACTGTAAGTGTGTGGATTTGTTTCTGAGTCTTCTATTCTCATTTATATGTGTTGAAAAACATCACAATAAGGCCAGGCCTAGTGGTGCATGCTTATAATCCCAGCATTTAGGAGATTGAGACAGGAGGGTTGGACAGGTTTGAAGCCAGTCTCAGCTATTTAGTGATGCTCTCAGCAATTTAGTGAGACCCTGTTTCCAAATAAAATATAAAAAGAGGTCTGGGAGTATAGCCCGGAGGTAGAAAAGCCCAAGGGTTTCACCCCCAGTACCACAAAAACTCACAGTATTTTATTTGTTTTGAAATACATCATCAATTCTTGTAGATTATAATTGCCTTACTATGCTATAGAACATTAAGACTAATTCCTTCTGTCTAAATGTATTTTGGTGCCTGTTATACAACTTCTTTATATAGTTTTTCTGCCCTACTCTTTCTATTTTATAGCAACCACTGTTCAATTCTTTACTCCCATGAGACTGAGATTTTAGGTTCAACAAGTTGCTGAAAAATTCACTACTTGTTATTCTGTGCAATCTTATTTCTCTTAGCATAATGTTCATCAATTTCACCCATGTTGCCACAAATGACACAAAAATGTGTGTTGTTTATGTGTGTATGTGGGGGGGCAGGGATTGAACCCAATGATATTATACCAAAGAGATGTACCTCCAGCCCTATTTTATATTTGTTTGGAAACAGAATCTTGCTAGGTTTCTAAGAGTTTCATTAAGTTGCTGAGGCTGGCTTTAAACCTGTGTGAGCCTCCTGTCTCAGCCCCCTAATTAGTGCCTCACCATGTCTTACTGTGTTTATATATGTCATATTTTTGTCCATTTATGTGTTCCTGGATATCATGTTCCATATATTTATAATTGTGAATAATACTTCTATAATAAGGAAATTCTAACATTTCTTTGATATTCTGATTTCAATTTATTTGAATATATAGACTCAGAAGTAGGATAACTGAATCATAGGATTGATCTATTTTAGTGTTTTTAGAAACCTACATATTATTTTTATTATAGTTTTACCAATGTATTTTCCTATCAAGGATACAAAATTCCCTCTTTTCCACATTATAACCAGCATATTCTTTGTCATTTAGATAATAACCATTCCAACTGAGTTGAAATAATATTTCATTGTGGGTTTGACTTTTATGTCCCTGAAATTTAGTGATGTTGAACATTTTTAATATACCTGTTGGCCATTTGTTTATTTGTCTGTGGTACTGGAGATTGAACCCTAAGGCATTTTAACTCTCAGCTACAGCCACAGCTCTATTTTA
Source organism: Muscardinus avellanarius (assembly GCF_963383645.1). Classification (NCBI taxonomy): domain Eukaryota; kingdom Metazoa; phylum Chordata; class Mammalia; order Rodentia; family Gliridae; genus Muscardinus; species Muscardinus avellanarius. The sequence goes on along the minus strand of NC_137792.1, from coordinate 20,546,923 downwards.
CTTTTTATTTTGAAACAAGGTCTCACTATGTTGTGGAAGACCTCACTAAGTTGCTGAGGCTGGCAGAAAACTTGTGATTCTCCAATCTCAGACTCCCAAATACTGGGTTTGCAAGCATGCATCACCATGCCTAGCTCATTTGTATATCTTAAATCAATTTTTGGTGTGGCATAAAGGGTCGAAATTCATCCTTTACATATGAACATCCAATTTACTTATAAGCACTTATTGGAAGTAGTGTTCTTTCCTAGTTTAATTGCCTTGGCACTTTTGTCAAGAATCAATTGATCACATTGATACTCAATATAAACATAAGGCTTTATTTCTAGATTAATTCTATTCCATGAATAACTGTCTCTATACCAATACCACATTGACTCAACTATAATTGTTTCATAATTGATTTGAAAATGAGAAGTTTAACTCTTCCAGCTTTTTTCTTCTTATTCAAAGTTGTTTTCCTTTTCCACATTTTTGCATTTCCATATAACTTATAGGGTCAGATTGTCAATTTATACCAGAAAATAATCCTGCTAATATTTAAATAAGGATTCTGTTGATTATTTAGATATATTTGGGAAGAATTACCATCATAATAGTTCTGTATGTTCCAATCTGTGGCTATATAAAACATTTTATACAGGGAAGATTGAGTGCACTCACTACAAGAACAAAGGTAGTTGGCATTAGATTTATACTCATATACAGTCTTCTATTCTCCCCATGTTAAAGCCTATTACAGTGCACAGTATGATAGATGAATTAGGTTTAATTCTTAACATATTTGTCTCAGATACATTAGTAAAAAGGCCATTACCTTGAGAGAGATAAAACAAGGAGTGATAAAAAGTAGTAGAGACTGGGAGAATGAATGAAAGAAGGGGAGATGAGAACATTTACGAGAACTCTGTTATTCCTTTGGGAAAATCTGTGACTGTCGTCAAATAAATTGGCCCAAACTAATTTACATAATGTACATTCCCTGTGATACCTATCATCTCAGGTAACAGCCAACACCAACTCATAGCCATATCCCAATACCTGGTATTGAGTTAGAACAGCTAACATTAATTAAGAGGATTGATGAGTAAACCCAAACAAAACCAGCAAAACTATCCAACTGGGCTCAACCCAAAAAACTTACACACAAAAGTGTACATATATATATATATATATATATATATATATATATATAGTATATAAGTATATATATATAGTAAGTAAGGAATATATATGTTCTTTAAAGCTTCAAAATTTGTTTCTTAAATTGTTAATCACTATATAGAATACTTTTTGTGATTTAAGCATTGACTAGAATATTTTAGAGATAATAGCTTAATTTGGAGTAACCCATGTATCCCAATTTGTTCAGACCCTTATTTTAAGGCTGAAAATTAGAAATTCCTCAGGAAATTTGTTTGTCACTCCTCTCTCTTAATTATCTCCCTTTGGCTTCAAGTTTGTATGTTGTTTGAACTACATTTATATGCTTATACATAGATATATAAGAAAATGCATTTGGTCTAACCCCTCCATCATGAGCTGGGTAACTTTGGCTAACTGAGTCTCACTTTTATTCTCTAGGTATTGACAATAATTATATCACCTAAATATTGGAAGGATAATTAAATGAAGTAGGGTGTTCTCAGAAGATTTCTTGTATCCATTTCAATTATTACCAAAATTAATTTGTGGTCAAAAGTCTATTTACTGATAAATGTGGCCAAATTTGGAAATATTGCTTTCAATACTGTGGATACTGCTTTCAATAGTGTGGCATACAAGTGATCGTTCACAGAGAAACTGTGACATTTTAGCTTTAGTTAGAGTCTAGTATTTCAGATGTCTCATAGTATTCAATTGCGATAATTTAAGAAAAGCAGGAAAGGCTTTGATTCAATATTTGATAAGACTATCTTAGAAAATGCATATGGCACTGTTTGTTCATGAACGCCTGGTGAGTGGAAGTTATGAATTTTAAATGATGAAATTTAGTCACAATCAGAGTAACTCATCTACTGTGGATTAAATATTCATCATAATTTTCAACAAAATAATTATTTTGGTAGAGGTTATCAGTACCATTTGAATATATTTAACACATCTTTCAAGGAAAATAAAAGATTTCAGCAAAATCAATCATGAAAGCCCCTATTATTTTAGAAAAGAATAGAAAATGTAAATTTTACTGTGTTACTGATATCCTTCAAATAGAATCATAATTAAAATCTGCCTCTGGAAGAAATGGAAGAAATGTTTCACCTCATTCACAATTGCTACCCTAGTAGTTATGTGTTTGACTTACTCACAAAATATGACCTGAGAGCAAGAAAATAAAAAGGAACTAATTCTGCCAATCAAGTGAGTTATAGAAAATAAGAAATAAATAGCATTACAGAAAAATTAATGTAATTATATATTAAAAAGCTAACTTATGATGGCTATTTTTAGTGGAAGAATCATGGTAGAATTATATAATAACCCGTGTATGCTATATTCAATTCAGTTGATAAGGAATTTTTTTTTAAACAAAATGGGTTAATTGTTCTTATCTTTGCCTAGTTTTACTAGAACCTGAAGTGCCATAGCCAAAGCACTAAGTATTTACAAAGTATTCTTCACTTGTGAAAGGAATAAAAGTGGAAAAGATGGAGATTTTGTTTGAAAAGTAAATGCAAGCCTGGTTTAGAACCATGAATCAAATAAAAAGAATTTGAGTGTGTGTGTGTGTATGTGTGTGTGTGTGTGTGTGTGTGTGTGTGTGTGTGTGTGTTGTGTGTATGTAAAGAGAAAGAGAGAAAGACAGAGACAGAAATATGTGAGTGGATTTGTTGCCATGAATATTAAGCAGTGTTTGCCTCACATCTCAGGGCAACCTCATCATTATTGCAGCATTTTCCACCTTGCTTAGTTTCAGTAGATTAAGCACAATGATCAGCCAGATATTTCCAAATAAAGTTGGCATCATTGTGTACATTTTGTTTTGATCTTTTATTATGAAATCTGAAAAATGTGCCTCGTCCTTCTTGAGTCCTCTTGGAATATAAATTTTAGGCAGATATAGAAGTTTTTGTTCCTTAAACCTCCTCTTAATTAATGTTTATTTTGTCATTTTAAAAATTCTTAAACATACATTATTTTTATCCATTCGATGAAAAAGTATATGTTCAAGTAAAACAAATCATTTCCTATATCACTTCTTCTTTATTCTTTTTCTGAGAGTACTCAATTATAATTTTTCCATACAGTGGAAGACAAATGGTCATTTTAGGAAACTAACAGAAAAAATATATATGGAGAGAGAAAGAGAAGAAACTTAAGGACATTTAGAATATTTTCTCACAAAACTGAACTCATAACTGACCATATCTGTTTGGACAGCTTATATTCTACTAGCTATACTCCTAATAGTTTCATAGTGATAAAAATGATCACTATACACTGAATACCATGTTATAATCAAAGTAATAGACAGGCATTTGTCAATAATCTGCAAAGCAGAAACTTGAGGTAGATAATATTATCTTCATTTTAAAGATAATATTAGTAGAATAAATAATTTGGTTCTGTTCACAGAGATGATGTATGGTAGAGTACTGATTCAAATACTAGAATTATGCTTAACAGAATATTAAGTTTTTACAACTTTAAGTCCTGATAATATTCTATAATGTTATATCATTGGCTATTAATGGTGTTTCAAGGTTTTCAGTGTTACAATTTGCTGTATATTGAGCATTCTTGTATCAAAACACATATTCACAATTCTCCTTCTACCTTTAAGAGAAATTCCTAGGAATATAACTATTAAGTTAAGGCTCTGAATACTTTTTAAATTGTGATGTACATCACCAAATTGACCCAAAGATGGTTGTGTTTTTTGTAAAAAAAAAAAAAACTTTCCATAAATATCAATGTTTTATTTTTAAGATTTCTTTAAAAATTTTCATTTTTAAAATGTGATCTACATTATACAGATGAAAATTCATAATTTTATTGTCTATTAATATGAAGACCTCTCTCTGTGTATGTTTGTATTCCAAGTCAGTGATAACCTTTCATTTGTATATGCCTTTCGTCACTTAATTTTTTTGTTTTGACTATAGTTCTTTTCAATTTATGATTCAAATGTTTCCTCTTTAGAAATAATGTATCTTTCTTTTTTTAACCGATTTTTAAAACAAAATTTTTTCTTGAATTACAAATAGTTAATATTGATGTTTAGGATCATTCCCTTTTTTCACTGTTTCATGAAACTAACAGGACAGATGACCTAGTATCAAGAAAACATGTCTTTTGTAATGGTGGTGGTTGTCTTACTAAATTCAGATGGGCATGGTATAGTGAAAATGTTAAGTGGTGGATTCTGGGAGCCCTTCCTTGCTGAGTCTGTCCTGAAGTGTGACTTTCATATGCTCTCAAAAGTGTAGTTTATTAGTCAACTTTTTCTCAAAATCCAGATGCATACAACATTTTTTTCTTTCTCATGTGTGTTTGTGAATTGACCATGGCACATCTATTTCAGGTTACAAAGCAGGTTCAATAATGTTTCCTTGATATTTCTGAGCTACAGGCTGAAGTAGCAGCAACACCACAGAGCATGCTCTTCTCATGATGGATTGTAGGAGTATCAGAGAGTGAATGACAGTGCAAGATTCTTCTTAAAGTATCAACTCAGATTTGGCATAGTGTCATGACAATTTAGTTAAAGTAAATGGTATGTTCCGGTCTCTGCCTATTCTACTAGGAGATACTTTAATATCAGTAACATGGAACTTAGATGTGTAGTCCTTTAAGAAAAGGGATTGAAGTGTTGACAATAATATCATATTTTCTTTCTATAAACTTCCTAAGGATACTTAGAGACCTTGAAATTCCTATAAAAATATTGCTCACTTAATCTAGAGTGAGTAGCTTCTATTCTCTGCAGATAAACCTTGATTGCTATTTTCCAGAATATTTCTTAACTCATCTATAACTTATCTTGTGAAACATCAGAAAGAAGATAAGAGTTTACATCTGACATTTCTGCACTTAAAAATCATTCATCTTTATTCTGAGAAGCAGCATGTGTCCTCAGTCCCTGTCTATGGGCTTTGAGTTGGGTAGCTATCCTAATAGTGTATATCATTTTAATTCAAATAAGAGTGGATAGGCGGCGCACACCAACCGGGGCCTGGGTCGCAGGACCCTGAGCCCCGGGCCTAACTGCGCGTAGCACGCCAGACCCCTGGAGAAACCGGGCCCAGTAAGATGCTGGGTTCTGGGCGGGGGTTGCGCACGGGGCACACCAGATGGGGCCCGGGTCGCGGGACCCTGGGCCCCGGGCCGAACTGCGAGTAGCACACCAGACCCCTGGAGAAACCCGGCCCAGAACAGAAAAAGATAAAGAAAAATATCGGAGAGGAGGTAACAAAGCCGTTATGGATGCCAGGACACTGGAGATGCAGACAAAACTTATCTAAATGCACTGGAAATTATGGAAAAATTTGCCGTGAAAGAGGACTATTTCTCTATATTGTTAAGAATCTCAGACATCACCTGTAAGGAGAGACATCACCTGTAAGCCTGCCGAGGGGTTAGGCCGGTGCTGGGGCCAGTGAGGCCAGCATCAGAGCCTGCCTTGAGGCAAGGCCGGTACTGGGGCCTCGAGGCCAGGATAAGAGCCTGCCGAGGGGTTAGGCCGATGCTGGGGCCAGCGAGGCCGGCATTGGAGCCTGCCGTGAGGCAAGGCCAGTGCTGAGGCCTCCGAGGCCAGGATTGGAGCCTGCCTTGAGGCAAGGCCGGTACTGGGGCCTCCGAGGCCAGGATAAGAGCCTGCCGAGAGGTTAGGCCGGTGCTGGGGCCAGCGAGGCCGGCATCGGAGCCTGCCGTGAGGCATGACCAGTGCTGGGGCCTCCGAGGCCGGGATCGGAGCCTGCCGAGGGGTTAGGCCGGTGCTGGGGCCAGTGAGGCCGGCATCAGAGCCTGCCTTGAGGCAAGGCCGGTACTGGGGCCTCGAGGCCAGGATAAGAGCCTGCCGAGGGGTTAGGCCGGTGCTGGGGCTAGCGAGGCCGGCATCATTGGAGCCTGCCGTGAGGCAAGGCCGGTACTGGGACCTCCGAGGCCGTGATAAGAGCCTGTCGAGGGGTTAGGCCGGTGCTGGGGCCAGCGAGGCCGGCATCGGAGCCTGCCGTGAGGCAAGGCCGGTACTGGGGCCTCTGAGGCCAGGATAACAACCTGCCGAAGGGCTAGACCGGTGCTGGGGCCAGCAAAGCCGGCATCGGAGCCTGCCGTGAGACATGGCCAGTGCTGGGGCCTCCTAACCCGGGAACGGAACCTGCCGAGGGGTTAGGCTGGTGCTGGGGCCAATGAGGCTGGCATTGGAGCCTGCCGTGAGGCTAGGCCGGTGCTGGGGCCTCCGAGGCCGGGATTGGAATCCTGCCAAGGGGTTAGGCCGGTGTAGGGGCCAATGGCCAGCATCGGAGCCTGGCGTGAGGCAAGTTCACTCCTGCGGCCTCCAAGGCCGGGACCAAAGCTAGCTTAGGGGTTAGACTACTGCAGGGGCCAGCGAGACCAGAACTGGGGCCTCCCATGAGGCAAGGCTGCTGCTTGAGCCAGCAAGGTCTGGATCAGTCAACTGAGTAGCCAGGCCACTACTGGGACCATCAAGAGTGGGATCTGTACTTGCAACGCACCATGCACAGAGAAATATCGCAGAAAATATAAATCAGATGCTTCTCTTAATCAGCAATAACTAGGAGGAAAAGGGCAACAGGAAGAGGTTGAGCTATAGAAAGGGCCCTATAGTGAAGCAACTAATGTGACCAATCAGAGGGTATGTAATACTGGAGGACGGAGCCTCTTTAAAACGCAGGAGGTACATAAACAAATGTATCAAAGTAAATCACCAAAGAAGCGTGGGATGGAGGGAGGGGGAGGGAATGGGATGGGGACTGGAGGAGGGCTAATTGGATGATGTGTGCTTGTATATCCTCTCAAGTCTTGTACTCCAATGTGATTGATATATGACTACAATGCACCAATTTAAAAAATAAATTAATAAAAAAAATAAAAGTGGAGATGAAAAAAAAAGAGTGGATAGATATTGAGATATGGTGGAGTTGAGGATAATCTTTGGGATCCCATAATAATTAGAATTCATGAGTAGCAAGGGAAAGAATTAAACCAATAGAATAACGAAGACTGAAGAAGGCAGAGTGCTCTTTTGAATAAGATTTTACAGCTATTTACATGTCGTGAATGGGAACTCTTTAGGGTCAGCAGTAGATCTAAGCTATTCAGTAATGATGGATATGCTTACTGATACATTTTGGCTTTAGGGAAGTGAGCATAAAGGTTACTGAAGAAAATTTATAGGAAGGTATGCATGTGGGCATTTAAATGTATGAGCCTTCTTCTATGTACAGAGGAATGGAATTTGTTTTCCAGAATGATTGTTTTGATTAGTTTTGCAAAATTCCTTATATAGGCAGGAGCGGATTTGGGACATTTGAAAAGAGGCAGAAAAAGTGAGTAAAGAGGAGAACTAATCAAAGGCAGAGTGTAGAAATAGAATCAATTCAATTCCTATTATTATGTATGAAGGAAATACAATTTGGGAGTTATTTTTTCCACTTTCAATTTAGAAAGAGTGATTTTCTCCTCCAAAAGTTCTGATTTTTCTTGTATGAACTTTATCTATTCTTTACATAGTATTAAATTTTCCCCTTGTACTCATTGTTTACTCACTTCAAGGAAACTCAATATGACTTCTGAACAAAATTTTATGAGACTCTACTAGGTATAGCTTGAAACACAATGTGAAATACCTTTCAAAATGATCCTCTGGCATGTACGTCTTTTCTCACCACATATTATTTCTAGAAACATATAGGGAGGAAGCATTATGGTATTTCATTCAGTAATACAAATAATCAGTGTCATGATCAGAAACATTTTTCCTTTTGCTAATTTCTCTCCAGGAATTATTTGTATGAGATTCAACAATAATCTTCCTTCCTTTCCCCCCTTTGGTACTGAGGATTGAATTTAGCGATATTCTACCTTCAAACTCCATCCCCAGATCATTCATTCATTCATTCTTTCATTATTTTGTGGTACTAGAAGTTGAACACAGGGGCATTCTACCTCCAATTTACCCCCTCAGCCCTTTTTTTTAATTTGTTTAGTTTTTGTTTTTGTTTTTGTTTTTGTTTTGGTGGTACTGGGGGTGGAACCCAGAGGCTTTCTAACTCCGGACATTACTCCCAGACCTTTTTATTTTATTTTATTTTATTTTATTTTATTTTATTTTATTTTATGTGGAAACAGGGTCTCACTAAGTTGCTGAAAGCCTCACTAAGTAGCTGAGGCTGGCTTTGAACCTGTGCGATCCTCCTGTCTCAGCCTCCCATGTGTAGGAATTACAAGCGTGCGCCACCATGCCCGGCTTATGTTTTGTTTTAAAACAGAGTATCACTAGGTTGCTGAAAGTCTTACTAAATTGTTGAGGCTGGTCTCAAACTTGTGACCCTCTTGTCTCAGCCTCCCAACTCCTGGGATTGCAAGCTCTGATTTTATTCTTAAAGATAGTTTATAGATTGTGGAATAATTTAACTCTATTTGATTAAATAACCTCAGTTAGAAAAACTAAATTTTGTATGTGTCCAATTGGGAAATACTGATGCATCATTGAAAACTGTGGACAGTTATATTTCTTCATATCAGTTGTATACAGGTAATTTGATGATGCTCACTAGGAGATCTAAGGATTCTGTTGTTTTAAATATGTGGAAAGAAAAATTCGAAAACAGATATGTTGTCTCTCAGAACTATTGTACAATTAGGAACATAAGACAAATAAAAATATTACTAAAGTCATGAAGAAACAATTTAGTCATTGTATCTTGAATCTAAGTGATGGAGTAGTACAGCAGTAGGATAGCAATAATTTAAGCATATTGTATTATAACAAAGGGAAAAATGAAAACTCCAATTAAATGGGCAGACACTAGATGCTAGTTCTGAAATAATCTCTAAATATCAGCTTTAAAGAGATACACTTGCTTTTATGGCTATTAAAGACAAAAAAGAAATTTTATAAGTTGTAAGTGGATATTCATTCCATTCCGTTAGGATTTCTCCTCAGATGGGAGAAAGGAGAGTAATGGGATGCAGTTAGAAGAGAACCACTCTAAGAGAAGTGTGCATATATGAATGTGTCACTTTTAATTTCACTATGATGTATAATTATATTGCACCAATAAATTTTTTTTCAATTTCTGCTCAGAATTAAAACTGATCTCAAAGGATAAATGACCTAAGGCTTTCAGGTGAAATAGGTAGTCCAGCTATGGTTGGAAAGAAATGAACAGGTGAGTTACCAACCAGGTCCAGACCCTGCCCTTATCTCCCTTACTTTGAATTTGTAAGTGCCATGCCCAATCATCTTGACCTCTAACTTAAATATTACTATGACAGGCTTAAAATAATTTATGAATACATCTCCATTAATCATTCTAACATTTAAAATGTAAGCCCATAATTAAAAAACTGTACAATATTTAGCAAAGTTTATTGAACCCAAACTTGTAACAGAGCTATACCTTTTCTATACTGAAGCTTTATACTTACCCTTTTAGCATTCACTGTCTCCAACATTTTAATTTAATTGGAATCTCCACATATACCATTTGTCAGCCTACCAGAATTTCTTCTATTAAGATCAACGAAAACTTCTATTGTTAAATCCAAATACCAGTTCTTAGCATTCGTTCTATTTATCCTACCAGCCTGACATGTATAAGGAAGAACAAAGAATTGGGTGTAGTGGCACATGCCTGTAATCTCAGTATTTGGGATTATTGAGGCCCTCAGCAACGTAGACACTGTTTCAAAATAAAAATAGACACTTCACAAAAGAAGAGGTACTCTTGTCACTATCTAAAACAGTGTGTTATTTTCTGTTTATAGTGTTTATGATCCATTTGTTAAAACAGGCTTAAATATCCATGAGAACAGTGACTTTATTATGAATATGCCACTTTTTGTATATGCTCATCTGTATAGAATCAAATATTACATTCTTCTTACATTAGATTAAAACATAGAGTATGTTGAAGTGACACTAGTTCTTAGTGGTTTCTATATACTATTTTAATATACAGATTCTCCATGCAACATGTTTTATTTTAGTCTTTTTGTTACATTTTAATTATACAGAATTTTGGGTTTCATTGTAACATATTTGTGCCAGTATGGGGAATGACCTAGGAAGATTTGGGAAAGCTCTGGTTATTAATATATTTCAAAAGAAAATAATTGGTATATTTCAAAATAGTTGTGTCGAAATGGAGGCAGACATGGATAAAGAAAGGACTTGGTTTCAGCCTAACAACAGGCAGCTATTCCAGTGTAAATCAACCTAGCTCAAAGTACTTAACAAGTCAATAGAGGAGAGCTAGGGCTTCCTCTTTCTAAAGACAGATCTACATGATCTAGGGGGGATGGGGCAGGGTTTGACTTTGCCCTTTATGAAAGGAGACACCTTACCACACCTTGCTAGGGGAGGTACCTTACAGGGACGTTCATGTCAGAGTCACGCAAACAAGATGGAGGTCATGGGTATAAAAAGGCCAAGTCCACGTGTAAGCCCTTTGGTGTACTCATTCGAGTCATCCCCTCATGCCATCTTGGCATGGGGCTGTATTTCTATTTTCTGTATTTCTATCTTTCTAATAAACTTCTTTAAATCTTCAGCAGCTGTCCAAGCGATGAATACTTATTCTTAGCTTAGGATAAGAATCCACGGTTTTTCTGTTTGTCTGTGTGTGTGGTGGTGGTGGGGAATTACTTCTCCCCACGCACACACCACGCACCTCCCCCCACCCCGCATCAATATTGTTCATGAATAGAAATGTAATTTAATCAATTTCACTCTCCATGAGTACTTCCCTCCTCTCTTCCTCTGATCTTAATTTCTCTTCCCTACTGGTCCATCTTTTGAGATCATGGAGTCCCATTTTCATTGCTTTTCTTTTTCCTTCTACCTTTCACATATGAGAGAAAAGATGCAATTTACTTTTCACAAATCTGTCTGATTTTTTAAAATTTTTTTAAACATTGTGTATATATACCATGTTTTCTTTATCCATTCATCTGCCAACAGACACCTAGGATTGTTCCATTATTTGTCTATTGTGAATTGTGCTGCAATAAACATGGGTATTCATGCATAACTATAGTATACTAACTTCTATCCTTTTTGTAAATATCAAGAAGTGGTATTCCAAGTCATGTGGTAATTCTATTTTTTAGATTTTAGAGAAATGGCCATATTGATTTCCATAATGGTTATACTAATTTGCATTCCCACCAAAAGCATTTAAGAGTTACTCACCTATTATCATTGCCAGCATTTATTATTATTTGTATTCTTGATAACTGCTATTCTTAATGGAGTAATATATAATCTCAGAGTGGCTTTTATTTGCATTTCTCTTAGGGCTAAAGATGTTGAACATTTCATTATATAATTGTTGGCCATTTGTTCTTTTGAAAAGGATTCCATTAATTTGCCAAGTTATTAATAGGATTATTTCCTTTTTGAATGTTGAGCTTTTACTATCTTTATATATTCTGGATATTAATCCTTTTTTGGAGCAGTAGATAGTAAAAACGCTTTCCAATTCTATAAGTTGTCTCTTTACTCTGTTGTTTTCACTATCATGCAACAGCTTTTTAATTTGATGCTATCCTATTTACTGATTCTCATATTTCCTGAGCTATAGGGGTCTTATTCAGAAAGTCTTTGCCCGTGCCTATGTGTTGAAGTGTTCTGCTTATTTTTTTCTTCTAAAAATTGACACAACATGTTATTTATTAAATTTTATTTTATTTAATTATTTAGGGCCTCACATACATTAAGTATGAGCTCTACCTCTGGACTACATTGCCAGCCTTGCAACATGTTTTTCAAAACAATAAAAAATAAATTTGAGGGCAATAAGCTATATGTGTTGCTATGTTTGATAATTTTACCAAAGTGCCAGTTATACTCTCAGTATCAGTGTAGAATTATATTCCTTTCCAATCATACCAACAATGGTATTTTCAAATTTTGCAATGTTTTATTATTCTGATAGGTTAAAAGTAGAGGTATGAATTGGTTGTCTTTCTTTAAAATTTATTTCCCTTATTGCCAGTGTATATTTTAATCTGTTATCAACCATTTTAGCAACCTTTGAATTACTTTTAAAAATATAATTTTTGGTGCATTATAATCATATATAATAGGTTCAAAGTGATACAGATATGCATATATACAACATTTGATGGGTTTCACTTCATATCCCATCCAACTCTCCCTTCTCCCCGTACGCATTAGTGAGATAGTGAGATTGGTAATGTTACCTTCATATATAGATATATCATTATTTATTTCTTTATCAAGCCTCCTTTCTTTCATCTCTACCTCCCTCCCCCAGTCTTCTTCCACTACTCTATTGGTCTCTCCCCTTATTTATCTAAAGTCTCTTGTTTCTTATTTTCTCTTTAGCTTCCACATATGAGAGAAGACATATGATCCGTGGCTTTTAGAAACTGGCTGATCTCACCATTATCCCTAGTTTCATCCATTTTCTTGCAAATGACATAATTTTGTTCTTCTTTAGGGCCGAGTATAATTCCATTGCGCACATATACCACAGTTTTATAACCCATTCATCTGTTAATGGACACCTAGGCTGGCTCCATAATTCGGCTATTGTGAATTGTTCCGCTATAAACACGAATATGTGTGCATCACTATAGCATTTTGACTTTAATTCTTTTGGAAAGTTATAATAGAGTGGTACAGTTGGATTATATGATGGTTCAATTCCTTGTTTTACAAGGAATCTCCATAGTGGGGGAAGTTATAATTATCTCAAGATCCTAAAATTCCTTTTCTTCTAATACTTAAATATTTTTAGATCTCTAATTATTCTTAAATTTTATTTTTATGAATAGTATGCACAGAAACAATTTTATTCTCCTTAATATTATTTTATGCAACGGAATATCAAATTGACTCACTTTTTATAGCAAACTTGTATTTTCTTCTCTAGGTTTAAAAATAGCATCTTTATGAGACACTGAACTATTACATAAATATATGTCCTATTCTTATCAATCAATTCTATTTTATAGATCTCTTTTATATTCTAATATTATGTATTTATATTTCTATATATTTTATTGGATTCAATTATAGCTCCTTGAAATATTATGAGTACATAAAACAGATGCTTTTTTGAAATGTATAAGCAATGTTCCTATACTTCAAATACAGTTTACAAAGGTCAATTGGTATCTCACAACTAATCAGTTGTTTTTGTACTTTTCAATAGACTAGCCATTACAAATGCAGGATTTGTTCTCTGAGCTCTTCAGCCTCATCAGCAAATGTTTAGAATGACAAGTTTAAAGTATCTATGACTTCCTTAGCTCCCTACCTATTTTCCAATTGTTAGCAAGTAACAAAACCAAGACAAATTCAATTGCTTCCTATCCTATCTCACTAGGAATGGTAGTTTGAGAATCCTCCACCAGAACCTAATTGAGAAGAGAATTTTATGGCAATGTACTTTTCTAAGCTGACTTTTGTTAAAATTACATAGAAAATTAAGATAAGGTTAGATTTGAGAGATGATGTCTAATCAATCTAAACTTGGTTTCATTTTCAGGAGTACAGATATTTAAATATTAGGTAAAACATTTTAAGAGAGTTTTTGGAATAAATGACCATAGTTAATATATATGCAAATAACTTTCTTCCAAATAAGAGAAAATGGTTTTAGATCAATTAATGCATCTATTTTTTAGTTATATTCTTCCTTGTTTTAAAAATTCAGAACCAAGTCTGCAACAGATTCCTCAAAAACATGATCATACCTTCTTATACTTTTATAACATAGAACAAGACTTTGTCTTTCTTCCTTCCTTCTTTTTTTTTTTTTTTTTTTTTTTTTTGGTGATACTGAGGTTCCTGGAAACCCTTCTACCTCTGGGCTACACTCCCAGACCTATTTTATATTTTTATTTGGAAGCAGGGTCTCTTAAGCCAGCGAGGCTGCCTTCGAACCTGCGCAAGACTTTGTTTTTCTAATACATCATACATAAAAACAATATTTTTAAAGCATACTAACACCATCTTATATTTGCATAGAACTTTTAACATTTATAATGTGCTTTGAAATATATAACTTTTCTTTTTATACATGAGAAAACTGCTTTTAATCACAGTTACTAATATTCATGGTCTTGAAAAGAACCCAGGTTTGGAGAATTCAGGATCATATACTCTACTCATGGTTATTTCCTATGATCTCATGTTGTGCCATAATATAAGCCCTGTTTTCAGTTTACCTTTATTCACTTTTAGAAAGGAGCACTGGAAGGCATAAAGCATAAGTAACTGCCACTGAGGCAATCTGTTTAGAAAGAGAGCTGCTACAAATGACAATTTAAACTAAAATTACCTCCTTGCAGTTCTTGCTACCATGAGGCACTATAGACTGGACTCCTCCTTATCTTTGAGTTACTTTTTCAGCTTGGTTCTAAATCAACTATCAGTACAATGGATAGGGTGCCAACTACAAATAAAATAAAGTCTGTTGTTTTGTTGACTAATAGAAGAGAAAATAACATAACCTACTTTTATTATTATAGTATCAAACAGAAAGTTAATATTCAATTTATATTTCTATTCTGATATTAAAACAGTAGATGAAAAGGCTTAAAATTAGTTCGGTATTTTCCTTAAACTTATTTAGCTGTGTCTGCGTGATTTTTTTCTTACGTTTCTTAAACTCTCTGGCCTGGATATTAGAATAGAATGCAATATCTATTAAAATGATATATTTGATAATTATATAGCGCTACCTCACTTTCCTCAAGGGAATATGAAATAAAGAAACATAATCTAAAATTAGATAGCATTCAGTTACCAAATATGAGTCAATTGGGCTTTAAAAAAAAATAGTAGCGGTTTCATGAGACAGTTTGAAGGATAGAAAGAAGGAATGTATACCTTACCATTACAACTCTATTTCAACCCTAGAAGCCGTGAGAAAGGTAAAAAAGAAATTGTGTGCATAACACCTATTAGGATGGTTATTATTAACAAAATAAAGAAGTATTATTGAAGCTGGGAGTCATGGCTCACTTTTGTAATTTCAGTACTTCGGAGGCTGAGACAGGAGGATTGCAGGTTTGCTGCCAGCCTCAGCCGCTTTGGAAGGCCTCCACAACTTAGTGAGACTCTTTTCAAAAATGTAGTTATGGGGGTGTATCAGATGTGAAATGCCCTTGAGTTTAATCCCCAGTGACACCAAAATAAAAAGTATTGTTGAGGATGTGGAAAAATTGAAACCCTCATATTGCTGATGAGAATATAAAATGGTATGGCCACTAGGAAAAACAGTGAGATGGTTGCTCAAAATAAAAAGTAAAAAGAAAAAGAATTACCATATGATCTATCCATTATACTTCTAGGTAAATACATATCATATAATATATAATATATAATATACTATATATTATTTATATATAATACATATATATTTAGCCTTAAAACAAAATTAAATTCTTATGTATACTGCAACATGGATGAAAACATTTTTTAAGTAAAATAAGCCAGACAGACAAAGACATAGAGAAATATTGCATGATTCTACTTGTATGAGGTATCTAGGGTAGTCAAATTCATAAAGACAGGAAACAGGATGATTGTTGCTGGGAGCTGGTAGGAGGTTTTCAGGGGTGGGAGGATAGGAGAATGAGTCGTTATTGTTTAATGAGTACTAAGATTCTCTTTGGGGTGATAAAAATGTTCTGAAAATGGATAGTGATGATGGTTGTATAATACTAAGAATATACTTAATGCTTCTTAATTTTAAATATGGCTGAAATGGTGTGTTTATCAGATTAAAATATATAGATAGAGAAGAAAAGAAACCTGTATGCATAGGAATTAATATGCATCTTTATGTGATACTTAAATAAAGTCAGGGAAACATTTATAGAGAATATTTTGAATATTGGCATATTCTCCCATTCCCAGCACATCTGAGAATAACTGTTAGACACAGAGAACAAACCTTTTATCACAGTTATAGTAATAATAATATGAATAACAATATACTGAGAAGTTTTCTCTCATCAGCTGTTAGCTCAAATAAAAAATTATGTAGAAAAATGGTCAGAAAGAAGTTTTGTGATATAAAAACTGGGACCTCTCCTAGAGTACCTCTACTGTACCCCAAGACCCCGACATAAATCCATAATGTAAGAGTCAGGTATGTTAAAAATGAAAACATTTGGTAAAACGGATATTAGGATACCTATTGCCATGTATTTTCCATTGTACATTAAGGTAGCAGTTCCCAGATGAGGTAAATCTCAGAGAAAAGCTTTGAAAATGATTTTAAAGCCGGATCTGACCTTTCTGCTTCCACCAATTTGGTTTCCTATTGAACAAAATCTTCTCATTCGCAGGAGAAGTGGTTGGGTTATAGAAAGCATTTTGCTGGAAAAGTTAGGAAAAAAATATTTCATTGTTGCAACCAGTTACTTTTTGCCCTGAGAATTTTATTATACTAAGTAGTTGAATGTATTTATCTATTTTTTGCAATTCTTTATAGGGAATAATCAGATTAACTGGTTTTCCTGGCTGAGCTTTAACAGTCAAACATACATCCCACAGTCCTGAAAACTTTTTATTGTGTTTTCAAGGAGTGGTGTAGAGAGTTCTTAGCAAATCTCAAATCTTAATAAAAGGATGCTAACTCAATTAGCTTGGACTAAGAGGAACAAATAATAACCATTACACAGATGCCCGAGTATTCAAAACCTACTTGACTCGGATATTAGTTTTTAAAGGGATATAGAAAAGATTCTATACATGTGGAGTTCCTAACTGCATGATTATTAATATGTAGTTCAATGGAGCATAAAACCAATTTGAGAAAGAAATGGGTGAGGACATAAATGCCTTACAGGGCAAAGAAGAAATGCCTATGGTGTAGATAAGAATATATTGGCTGTTTATCTACACTCTAAGCCAAGGAGCAGCCCATCATCTGGTGTCATATAATACAGAAGAAAATTCAAACCCTTGTTTAAAACTAAAACTCCTAAATTCTCATTTCAATATATTTTTATTATCTTTGGATTTTTATCCATTGAGCTAACATTGCTAAGTCTTAAAAATAACATTATTATTTATAATCCATGTTACATTAAAATATAAATATAGCATCTAATAAAATGTAAACCAAAGGATAAAATAAGAGTTAAAAAACTCAAATTAGCAAAATAAAATTTCATTTGAAAATACGATATCACAAAATAATTGCTGTTTCAATACCAGTATCATTTTGTGGAGTAGCTGCTATTATATATTTTCCATTAGAAACCTTGAAATTATCATTTGTCTTTTTGCATATTTAATGTTAATCTTTTCTTTAAAATGTTTTCTCCTCATGAAATGTTATGAGTGTTGCTTTTATTTTCATATGAGAGTGTATGTGTGTGTACTATTTATTCTGCCTCATTTGAAAATCCCAGAGGAATTTAAATTATACATTGGCATCTAAGTAAGTGTTACAAATGAAGACCCTCTCTTAAAAGAACTGTATTATTCATCTAATGTACATTTTTAATTACTAGTAACTTGGTTCCCTAAAAGATATAACGTCTTCCATGATAGTACTGTTTACTGCAGTAGTAAAAACCTCTCTTTGTCAAATCTACATTTGGTTAATATGTTGAAAGATGCTAAATTTTGTGTTTCAAAATCCAATTCAAAATTATGTAATATATACATTTGATGCTTCTCTTCAGTAAGATAAAGAGTCAAATTTATTCAACCAATTAAATAATTTTACAGGGCAATTGAATTGCTTTAATGAAAAACAATTTAAATAATCAATCATCCATAATCTTTAATGTAAGTGGTATGTTTTTACTACACCTTTATGAGCTACAAATATACAAATATATTTCACAATTAAGCAACATGTCACATGGTATGATCTTTTCTGTATATATTTCTATGACAAGTTTAAAAGGTAGAAATGAGATTTTAGAAAAAATACGATAATAGTGCATGTGTGATTATATTATGGAGATTCATTAGGAATTCAGCAAGGGTTTTATTTCAAGTCACTGTTTTGAACATTATAAAGAGGAGTAATGAACTTGTAATGCAATACAGTCAAGTGGAGTCTGGTACCTTTGAGAAAAACTGTGACCTACTGCTCATATTCTTTTACTGGTGAATTAACTAAAAGGACATTTATATGTAGATAGGGCAAATGCTTTGGTGGCTATTAGGTTTACTAGTATCTGTGCATATCTAAAGGATAGGTAGAAGCAGGCTTATCAATCAGCATTTGAGAAAGAATAGCACAATAAGAAAACATATATATATATATATGTTATATGTATATATTTGTGTGTATATACACATATATATATTATGAACTCAAAGCAAGGAAAGATTCTATAAATAGATTAATATGCCACTTAGATGGTGCTTTTTTAATCCCTTGGGCACTTAACAATTTGTAATCATAATTTAATGATGGAGAACAAAAGAAATAATTCCCAAAGGAATGAACACAAGAAGCAGATATATCTTTCCAGCAGTTTTTAATTATCTTCAAGAAATGATGGGTGGCTTCTGAAGAATATTGGCCTATCTGTAGTTTCACCAGTAATAGATGATAATGTTCTTGTATCTGACATTAATCACTCTCAACATCAGACATTAGCCAGCATGATGGAGAAATCAGCATGGGCTAATCACCAAAACATTGTCTTTGGCAGGCAAAAATAACAGTAAGTTATGAAATGATGAAATTGCAGGAAATGATGAAATTGCTGATGGTCAGGAGATACAAGATTCACCCTATAGATAGTCTGTCTGGAAATCAGTGTGAGTAGAAGCTGAAGAACAATGATTTGTGCCTACTACTTGTTTTTTGTTTTTGTGTGTGTTTGTGTGTGTGTGTGTGTATGTGTGTGTGGCACTAGAGACTAGAGATTGAACAGAAGGGTGTTCTGTCTCCAAACTACATTTCAGCCCTTTTAATTTTAATTTTTATTGTTTGTTTTTATACTTTAATTGGTATTTTGTAATTATTCATCATACCAAGGTATAGAGTAATAGGAATATACATGCATGCAATACTTGATATAATTCTTTCTGGATCCCATTCTTCTCCCTCACCTTCCCTGTACATGTAATTTAGATTGATATTGATACTTTCATATATGCACATAGAAATATTTAAACTGATAATTATATCTCTTTCCTCCTTCCTCTTTCTTCTAAGCACCTTCCATCACGATAATGGAGTCTCTACTCCTTTATCTAAGATCCCTTGTGGTTCCCATTTTCTCTCTAGCTTCCACATATGAGAGAAAACATACAACTTTTGCTTTCTGAGACTGGCTAAACTCACTTAGCATAATATTTTCAAATTCCATCCATGTTTCCACAAATTACATAATTTTGTTCTTCTTTGTGGCTGAGTAAAATTCCATTCTATGTATTTGTGATCCATTCAACTGTTGATGGACACCTAGGCTAGTTTCATAATTTTGGCTATTGTAAATTCTGCTGCTGTAAACTTGACATCCATGCTTTGTAAAATATTCTGACTTCAGTTCCTTTGAAAAGATGCTCAGGTGTGGTAAAGATGGGTCATATGGTGGTTCCATTCTCTAGCTTCTGGGAAATCTCTATGCTGATCTCCACAGAGGCTATATTAGTTTGTAGTCCCACCAGCAGGGTATAAGGGTTCCTATTTCCCCACATCCTTGCCAACGTTTGTTATTGTTTGTATTCTTGATGATTGCCATTCTCACTGGAATTAAATGGAATCTCAGTGTAGCTTTGATTTGCATTTCATGATTGCTAATGATGTTGAACATGTTTTTATGTATTTATTGGACGTTTGTATGTCTTCTTTTAAAGAGTGTCTACTCAATTCCATTGATATTTGTATCTTGATTGGGTTATTTCTATTTAAGAATTAAGTTTTTTAAGTTATTTGTACTTTCTAGATATTAGTCTTCTATTGGAGGAATAGATGGCAAAGATCTCCCATTTCATAGGCTATCTTTAGAGACTTGATTATCTTTGCTGTATAGATAGTTTTTAATTTAATGTTATTCTATTTACTAATTCTCATTGAAATGAGAGTCTCACTAAATTGCTGAGGCTTATCTCAAACCTGTGATCCTCCTGTCTCAGCCTCTCAAATACTGGGATTACAGGTGTGCTCCACCATTCCAAGATTGTGCCTACTGTTTTGATCAAATGCTGTTTTAAGGCTTTGTAATCTCAAAAATATAGATCATATAATAAGAAGTTTAAGAATACTCAATACACAAACCAGGTGTGGTGGCACATGCTTGGAATCCCAGCATTTGGGAGGCTGAGACAGGAGGATCCAGGTTCACGGATATCCTCAGATACTTAGTGAGGCTCTTTGCAACTTAGACCCTGTTTCCAAATAAAGAATAAAAAAATAGAACTGGAGGTGCCTCTTGGACGTAGAATGACACTGGGTTCCATCCCCAGTACCAAAAAAAAAAATTCCCAATACACAGAAGTGTGTTACAACCTAATTTTTGTTTGTTGTATGTTATTTTTACTCTTCTAAAGAACAGCAATGCATATCCATTAATTTGTTTCTCAGGATTATAAATAATTTTAGTAAAATAGAACTACATTAGTTTTTATCCTCTTTCAATTCATTCATTAAATCTCTCTATAACTATTTCTTCATTTCATATTATATTTCACTACTTATCTAATATCTTTTTATGCCATATTGATCTTTTAGATATTTTAAAATCTTAAATTTACAGAAAGTTGCAAATATAATTTTTATTCTGAAATGTGAAAGAGTAAGTTGCTAACTTGATCCCCTCCCCTAGTTCTCCTTAAAAGTTTAGTTTCTATTTCTATGTAAGTGGTGTAGGGAAGTGCCCTTGTTGTTAATAGCATTTTAAGTAAAAAATTAACATTATTAAATGCGCATTATCTAACTTTCAAGTGTTATTTAAATAATAATCCCATTGATGTTATTAATACCAAAAGGATCCAATTAAGAATCAGATATTGTGTTGATTTTGTATTACCTTAGAGTTCTCCAGTCTAAAATAATTCCTCAATCATCTTTCATGACCTTGACATTTTTCAGGATTATAGCTCTATTACTTTGTAAAGTTTCCCTCAATTTCAATTTACCTGGTATTTCCTTACAACTACATTCAAGTTGTCCAATGATGCTATTTTATTCTCAATGGTTCCTAATAGATAATATACAATTTTAAATTTTGAATCACTATTACTAATACTGATGTTCCATTGAGTAAAATGTCACTTTTAGCTACTGGAAAGTTACTATTTTTCTCTTTAAATTAATGAGTATTTTGAAGACCAGGCACTTTGAGACCATAAAACTCCTTTGTTCAGTCTCAAACTTTAAATTTATTAATCTACTTAGACTGGCATTGCCTTATGTTTTCTATTTTATTAATTAATTATTCTCAGTATTTATCTTAATTCTGGAATGTTTCTATGATTCTTCACATATCTCTTTGTTTCCTGCTACAAGAAAATATTCCAGGTTCATCTTCTATTAACTCTACTCTAGAGCTTGAATCATTCATTTTACGGAAATTTTGGTTTCCTTTATTGGAGATGAGTATTTGAAAATCAAGACTTAGAGGCCAATAGTTCGATGCCTACACCCAGGTTGTTACTTCCAGGGGCATATATGAAATTTGGAGAGTAGTAGTGATGCCAGTAATGGTCAGGATACCAAAGAAGCCACAAAGCATGTAAGTTACCAAATTTCTTTTTCTTTTTAGAAGCCACAAAGCATGTAAATTACCAAATTTCTTTTTCTTTTTAGATCTTATTTGCTCTTAATACAAAATAAAGTGGTTGTTAATAATATTATGCATACATTAATTTCTTTCCTTTTCAATTTTTAAATTTTAACAAATATTTTATTATACATGTTCCTAACTTAAAAAGTATAAGGGAGTTTCAAAAAGAATCAGAGTAAAAAGGAAGAATGTAGTGAGCTGAAAAAAAAATTAAAAATATATATCTATACACTATTGAAATAGATATTTGATCCACAGACTCTCCGTAGGTAGAGGAATGTAAGCTGAGCCTCTATGATAGACAAAAGATTCTCAGAGGAGAAAATAATCCTACTTTGCTTTTGTACTCTGAATCTATTTTTTAGTTCTGATGTTTTTGTTTTTTTTAATCAGTCATGTGTAATGTCAAAGATGAATACCACCAAAAACACAAGGAAACAGCTACAATAAGAGAAAATTTGTAGAAAAAAGTATACAATAGATTTGGAACTCCCCAAAGGACTTCAAATATTATATATGAAGAAGAATATAAAATAGCTGGATTTTTTTTCCTGTTACTGGGGGTTGAAACTAAGGCCACTGTGCTACTGAGCTACATCCACAGTCCTTTACATTTGTGACAGGGCCTCACTAAATTGCCCAGGGTTGCCTTGATCTTCCTTGCCTCAGCCTCCAGAGTTGTTGTGATTATAGGAGTACCCCACTGTTCATGACTTTAAATCTGTGTATTAAATGTTTTTAAAATTAAACATTGAAATAAATATGAGCAACCAATAAGATACTTTAAAGAAAAGTCAAATACTTTAGAAATAATAATACATATAAATATTTTGGAAATAATACATGTTATAATATTTGTTATAAATTTAAAATGATTAAATTGTCAATTAAGGGGAATTTAAAATATCTTATATTCATCAGATAAATTGAATAGTTTATTTCTCTTCAAGAAGTACAATTCTAAATATGTAGGTGATTTGTTCAAGTTTTAATTGAATGACACTTGGAAATTTCTATATATTACCCAGATGATAAGAGTATTTATTCTTGTTCTTGATATCCCCTTGAGTCACAGTATGGGTTGGAGAACTCTCCTTGAAGCAAGTAAATCTTGTAACCCACCTCCTAGAACCTGAAAAAGTGAGTATATACCTCTCTGACTCCACTAAGGCTTCTCCTTCATCGTCTGGAGTTCCCCTGGTATCCCAATTACTCTCTAGCTTAGAGAAGCCATGAGCCTTCACTTTCTGTGATTGGCTATTCTTGCATAACATAATGTTTTCCAGGTCTTTCCATTTTCTTGCAAATTAAATAACTTTGTTCTTCTTTATTTCTGAATGGAAATCCATTGTGTTTATTTTTCATAATTTTATTTTATTTTTTGTGGTACTAGGGATGGAACCTGGGGGCTTTCTACATTCCCAGACCTGTTTTACATTTTCTTTTTGGAAACAGAGTCTCACTAACTTGCTGAGAGCCTCACTGAGTAGCTGAGGCTGGCTTCGAACCTGCGTGATCCTCCTGTCTCAGCCTCCCATGCACTGAGATTACAAGCATACGCCACCACATCCAGTTTATTTTCCATAATTTTATAATCCATTCATCTGTTGATGGACACCTAGGAGAGAGGGAAGACTGTGATTGATGGACACCTAGGAGAGAGGGAAGACTGTGGTTCATTAATGGAAATACTACATCAACTATGTGTACATAAGTAAATATCCCAATCCAATCTCAGTACTCTGTATAAGGAAGGGGAGGTGTGGGGAGGGGCGCATGGAGGAGTGCATGTATGTCACTGTCAACATGATTTACATTATGATGTGAGACTATAATGTACCAATAAAAGCACATTAAAAAGTGAGTGTATACCTCTGAAGATGTGAGTCCTGCTTGCACAAAGCGCCAAGCAATCAGCCTTTTTTGGTTTTGACTCCGCTGAAGAGAAATGTCTTACCCAAGATTGTGCCCAATTCCCAGGTCAGCCGGTTCCAATTTCTGAATGACATATGATTATAAGGGCTTGAAAAGCTCTGGAGGATCTAGTGTTCTGTTGTCTTCTGCTTTTCACATTGCAGTCAGAAAAAAACCACTATGAATGACAATGTGTGATGGTTTATCATTTTACATCCTGAGTTGAGCCTGGAAGCTGTGTACTTGATATTTTTTCATATACCAGTGGTCAAAACTTGATAGTAGGGCTCAATCATAACCATGTGAAAGGTTAAGAAATTTAATTTTCCTTTGTGCCACAGAAGAGGAAATAACAGGGAGGATCAAATCATCTTTTTGACACAAAATAAACATCTGTGCAAGTTACCCAGTCAATTTTATGTTTAATAAGAAAACTGGGAAAGTACTTTCTTTAGAAAAAATACACAGATCTCTGCCACAACTGCTTTAATCCAGAATTTTATGTATGGTCTACATAGTGCCATAAGTCAAGTATTTAGGATTATCAAAATTTATAGCTTATGAGTTGGAAATTAAGAAAGAAAACAATCATTTGTATCTGATTATCTGCATAAAACACACCAAAAGTCAAATAAGACAAATTTTAGAATTAAATAAGAG
The DNA here is from genome assembly GCF_963383645.1 of Muscardinus avellanarius. Classification (NCBI taxonomy): domain Eukaryota; kingdom Metazoa; phylum Chordata; class Mammalia; order Rodentia; family Gliridae; genus Muscardinus; species Muscardinus avellanarius. Next base: position 20,522,416 of record NC_137792.1, on the reverse strand, counting down.
AATTTAGCAAGCTGTCTTGATGTTTGGGCAACAAACAAAAAGCTGTGACAAATAATAAAAATATTATTTTAAAATATTGCTATTTACACTAACATACCCAAATATAAGATAGCTAACAATAAATCTATCCAGAAATGACTGATGTTTATAAGGATATTTTATTTCAACAAACAAAAAAGACAAGTTTATGGATTATGATCCAATCATTTCTTCCCAAATGCCTATGTATTCAAATTGGAGCTTATAGAATTTGAAAAATTTCTAAGCAGGAGCAGAGTCCAAAGAGTTTGTATTATATTATTGAAAACAAACAAGATGCACTGCTACATATTACTAGCAGCAAAGAGAGCGCGGTGTTTGTAATGTCACACATTGTTGTTTGAAGCAGAGTGTAGATGCCAATGATATGAACAAGTGTATGCGAGCATTTCTGTGAACCTGAACAATACAGGTATCCAGGAAGATCTGTATAGAAAAGATGGTCTCTTAAATTAATGGGCCAATTGATGTTCCATCTAAGAAACAAAAAGAACCTCTAACTTACATTATATACAAAAGTATCTAGGAGGATTACTTTATTAAATGTTAGAGTAAAAAATTATTCAAAAGAAAATATAAAAATTACCTGTGTTTCCAGGGTGAAGAAAACCTTTTGTAATCATATATAAAATACTTATTACAAAAGAAAAGACATAAATTATAATATACTGAAATTAAGAATGTATTTTATTCCAAATATATCAAAATATTGAAAATATAAAGTGTGGGTGTCGATATTAATAACACTTAGATTAGAAGGAAATAAAGTCAATAATCTTTTTGTATCTCCCTGTCTTTTTCTCCCTTTCTCTATCCCTTCCTCCCTCCCTCTTTCAATATCAAGAAATGAAATTTTAAAATATTAGAAATATGATTAAATCTATATAAATTCTTTTAAATTATGATCTATAAATTCTATCAAAGAAGGTTTATCAACAAAATGAAAACAGGAGTAATGCACTCAACTCGAGAACTTAAAATAGCCTATAATACTATTTTATAGCCACTAAAACTAAGCTGTAAGCTGTTAAAAAGTGTCCAAGTTGGGCATGGTGGCTTATGTTTGTAACTCCAGTATTTGGGAGGCTGAGACAGTTTTATCACAGATTCGAGGCCAGTCTCAACAACTTAGTAAGGTTCTCAGCAACTTAGTGAAATCTTGTTTCAAATAAAAAATAAAAAAATGCTAAGGGTCCAATCCCCAGTACCTCACACACAAAAAATTATGTGCCCAAATTGGCATTTCTCATATTCTATCCTCTTACTTCACCTGGATACACATGGGATGAAATGAGAATGAGGAGACCTTTAATTAACATGGCTCCTTGAGGAGTAATATCTCCCTCCAACTCTCACTAGTGCAGACAGGTTCAAAGAACTGCATCTAATAGAGTACAGTCGAACTGTACCCAATAGTTTCTTATCTTTCCGTCTAGTACACTGGGAAGTGTAAACTGGTTTTATGGGCTGAATTATAAAAAGTAATAATCAGTTACTCTACATGTGCCTTCTTGTATTTGTCTTTTATTCTAACCTCTGTGCTTCCAAGCAGGTATAAGCCTCTAAAATAATATAATTTTAAGGAATTATGATACTATTTGCATTACATTTTATGTTTTATTGGGTACCAGTAGGGGCTTTCTCAGGATTAAAATAGATATAATGGAGAAAAATGCCTAAATGGTTTTAGCTATGTGAGTAGAAGAGAAAGCAAGCCAGTGAGTAGTGATGAATACATGTGTATACTCAATATAGTCAGGAAGGAGGGAGGGAATGTGCATCTTCAAGATTCATTTGATTCAATTAATTGAAAAAGATAATTCAAGGCATCATTTTTATTACTCTTTTTTTGTGTGTGTGTGGTACTGGGATTCCTGGAAGCCCTTCTACCTCCAGGCTACAACCTCCGGGCTACACTCTCAGAACTATTTTTTTTATTTGGAAACAGGGTCTCTTAAGCCAGCGAGGCTGGCTCCGAACCAGCGTGATCCTCCTGTCTCAGCCTCCCAAGCACGGGGATTACAAGAGTGTGCCACCACGTCGGGCGCATTTTTTGACTTTTTAAAGGAAGTATTCCACTAGTTGTGTGTGGTGACACATGTCTATAATCCCTGCCCTTGAATGGCTGAGACAAGAGGATCACAGGATATGTGGCCAGTTTGAGCAATTTAGTAGGACCTTATTTTAAAAGAAAATAAATAAAAAAAGACCGGGGGTATAGTTCAGAGGTAGAATGTCTCTGAGTTCAATTTCCAGTATGAAAAAAAGAATGTATTCTCCGAGATAGTGCACATGATAGTTATTAATTTTTTAGTTGGTTGTTTTGATAGTGTGGAGTCAAAACCAATAAACTACAACCTAATGTAGAAGATCATCAGAGGGTCAGTAAATTTTAAACAAAATTTTCCTTTGATAGTTTTCCCTTTCTTCTCTGATGTCATAATCCCTTATTTTTGTTCTTAGGTACTTAATATGGAATTATTTGAAGTGTTCAACATCAACCTTTCCTCTTTAAGTCTAATTGAAGTTATTTTACTCTTAGAAAAGCCATCTATTATGAAATATTATATTTTAAATGAGGACTCTAATGCAGAGAGGGAGAAACGAATGGATTGAATTAGGACAGTAAGATTGATTGAGGTTTAAATTTAAAATGAAATATAAATTACATAAAAGTGATGTATTTTCTAGACTGTATGCTTTATATTTGAGGATAGCTCTTAGTATTTGGGCTACTTCTGTAATGCTAAAAATAATATATACATTTGGAGTCTTAAAAAGGTCATCAGCCCTTTCAGTGTATTTTTTTAAACTATGATATATATATATATATATATATATATATATATATATATTATCCCCCTTGAATTACTGTATATGTATCAACTTTCAAGGTATTTATTTGGGGGTCCTAGGTAATACTTTATAATTGAGATTACACTGTAATATTTATACAGTCTTTTTCCAAGGAAAATATTCATTTATAATGCCCTAAGAATTCACATACTACATTAAATATAATGACTATTTGTGACTACAAACAGAAAAAGTTACTCAGATGTAAAAAGTGGAATTTTTTTTTATAAGATATTAGACTTCTACTAAATCTCATCAAGAAATGGAGTGTGGGGCATGAGGGAAGGGGTTTGTGATAACCTCTGTGAACAGAATGAGTTGGAAATGATATGTTGTGACTTCTGAAACTAGATCATAAAGGATATATGGCTTCTTCCAGGCTTTGTTTTCCTTGGGACACAAGTATTTGACACCTGGAGCTCACATCTAAGAATTCTAGTTATCCTGAAGCTATTATGCTGGAGGGATTTTTTTTTTTTTTTTTTGTGGTACTGGGAAATGAAATCAAGGGCATTCTATCTCTGAGCTATATCTCCAGCCCTATTGTGTGTTTTTCTTTTGAAGCAGGGTTTCACTAATTTGCGGAGGTCCTCACTAAGCTGCTGAGGCTTGTCACAAACATGTAAGCCTCCTGTCTTAGCCTCCCAAGTCCTGGGACTCTAGGCCATAAAGGGACCTTTAGAATGGGGCATTCAGGGACAGATGGAGAAGCCAAGGGACGTTTATCTGTTGTATCCATTAGCTGTTCAACTTTTCTAAGCCGGAGCATCACATTTATAAAGGAACAAACCATCAGATGATCCCATCTCTTGGCCCTTCAGCTGCCCCAGATTATGCTGCTGCATGAAGCAGAAACAGACTGTCCTTGCCAAGCCCCCCATATGTATACTGCAGATTGCTAAGCAAACTAAATGTTTTTTTAAGCCATTACATGTTGGAATTGGTTGTTTACATGCCAATTTATAACCAAAAAAAAAAAAACTGTGGAAATTCAGTTATATTCATTTATTGTTTGTATCTCAAGCCATTAGATAACAATTAGCTTCCTTTTACCCCCATGAAATATGTAGAACCCCGTCCATTCCATGGACAATTCCTATTAAAGCAAAGTTGAAAGAACTAGGTGTCTTTTACAAATCCTTTTTCACTACTCTCTACCCAAATATTTGCCAAACCATGCACACAAGTTTGTTTCAGTCTATAGATGTAAGCCGTGGCAAAAGGGGCAGAACAAATAATGAGTTTTTCTCCTCTAAAATATAAATATGGGAACCGTAATAAATGGTAGGCAGAAGATCAGTCAAGTAAGGGACTCAAACCTTGATTGCAGCTCAAGTTTGTTAAGAATCCATCAAAGAGAGAGGTAAATCAAAAGAGATCCATAAGTCTAAATCTTAGAATATAAAGCTACCAGGACTTGGACAGATTTTGAGGATTTTTTCACAGAATGTGAGATCATTCCACCCCACCCAATAAAATAGGAGATGGAGTTGTTAGGTAGGTTTGAGGAAAGTACTTACTGTGCAATGATATAAAAGTTGATGTGAGCAACTTAGTACTGCTGTGATATTGAGGTCATAGAGTTATCCATTTGATTTTTGTCAACTTGACCTTTAAGAGAGCAATTTCAGTGGCATGATGAGACTGTAAGCCAGAATGAAATTAATGGCACACAATTGGCGACTGTAATGTGGACAATCTAAGGAGAACCTATGAATTCTGAGATAGGTTGAAAGTGTAGAAATAATCTTTCTTTACCGTATCACATCCCTCACACACCTCTAGTTTGGATTTTGAGAGTGAGTACAGGGAGGAAATTAAGAATCGGTGAGAGGGGGCTGGGGATGTAGTTAAGTGGCAGAGTGTTTGTTTGGCATGTGCAAGACCTTGAGTTTGATCCATAGCACCAAAAGAAAAAGGAACTTGTGAGAGAAAAAAGGAGTAAAAGAAAAATTAAAAGGTGTTGCTAATAGTTTATACATTCTCAGAACCTGGACTGACGGAAAGTCTCCCTCACCCAAAAGAGAAACACTCCTTACTTCCATTTTCTTTCTGCTCATGCTCGAAATATTCTATATCCCAACTCTGCATTCATCAGCAGAGCATTTACTTAATCCTCTTACGCACGTTTAGCTTGGAGAATTCCTTTGAAGTTCATCTTATTCCTTCCAAATTTTAAGAAAAAAATGTATGTGTATGAACTTATAATAAAAATCACAGAATGCCATTCTCTAGTTAATGGCTTCATCTGTGATTCCAGAATGGCAATTGCATTCTGCTAGATCATGCCAAACTATAAAAATTATTTTTGGATAAAATGTTGAATTGATTCAAACTTCATAGGTTTTGGCACAAGTTTCTAATGGATTATTCAACCTAATCCTATTTAACTCATACATACCATTTGACTATGACCACACACAGTGATTTGAGAACATCTTCTGTATCTCTTCCCAGCCCCACTCCCACGGCCTGTTATAACTAAATGCCAACCTCACAAAGTTTCAACACCTTAGCGTGGTGTACAAGAGCCCCAAGGATATGTCTAGTTTATGTTTGGTCACTGCACATTTTAAGTATTTGCAGTCCCTTCTTCGTATCCCCAGAAATCAGGTGCAGATTTCTCTTTTGCAAAATGTGCCACAAAGCTTCATTCTCATAAGATGCTTCACCAAATCAAACAAAAAATGTTTATGTATGTTGTAAAATGAAAAGAAATATCACTCATTAGATCTTTTTCCTGAAAATTCACACTGCATATCAGAAAATAAGTCTCTACAAGGCTTAAATTAACATTACTCAAAACTTTTAGTTATGTATTTTAAGGTAAACATTAACTCTGGGAAATGCTGACTTAGCAGTCCTCCCTCCAAATTACAAAACAGCTATCTTATAGGTCAGTATTTTAATTGTCAATTGTATTATATTGCATCAAAGAAATTCTAAAAAATTAGTCAATTGTTATTGATAACAAGCCTTTTCAAGATTTTAAAAGAAGCATTCAAAGGAGTTATTTTGCATATACGACAAATGTACACCAACAGGATAATTTTGTAAAGTCTGGATAATATGCAAGTAAGCATTCATGGTTTCGGTTACCATTTCCAGTAGAGCACCCAATACAAATTCAAAGATGTTCTGTGTTTTAAATATCCTAGACAGAAGCCCGGCGTGGTGGCGCACGCTTGTAATCCCAGCATTTGGGAGGCTGAGACTGGAGGATTGCGGTTCGCGGACAGCCTCAGCTACTTAGTGAGGCCCTCTGCAACTCAGTGAGACCCTGTTTCAAAATAAAGACTAAAAAATTGGGCGGGGGATGTAGCTGGGAGGTCAAATGCCTCTGGGTTCCATCCCCAGACCCGCCAAAAAATAAAAATAAAAAAAAAAATAACCTAGACAGTTCTGAATATGTGCTCTAGAAAACTAAAGGGGTCAAGGGGATTTGAGGATATTCATGTTGGACTTAATTTTGAAGTATTTTGATAAAATTATTTTATTAAATGTGAGTAGAATAAAGAAATATTTTAAAATTGTTATTAGTACTCAGATATATGTGAGTAAATTCAAACCTATAAATAATTTTCCCAAAGTTGTATACTAAAATTGACCCAAATATTTATATACATTTATATACAAATGTGTGCATGCATGTTTTTAATGAGATAATAACAGATTGACTTATATTTGTTCTTACAATATTCAGTATGTATTAGAGATTTCTCTCTGCACACTTTTTTTTTCTCTTTCGTTTGTCTCTTTACCTAGATTCCTGAATTATATGTATCAATATGAATAAAGATCTTCGAATTTTGAATATCTCTTCCCACCTATCCAAAGTTTTAGGTTTTTCCATATGATATATATATATCCCCTGAGGCATAAACATGGTTTTTCCCCAGACTATCTATTCCCAAGAATTGCTATAGTAAGCATAGTACTCAAGAAATTATTGTTAAATTAATTAATAATATTAATTTTCAATTCAAGTCATTGATTAACCCCAGATTTTGCTTTCTTCTTTTGTTTCAAATTGACTTGAGAGAAAACATGATTTATTCAGTAAGTCAGTTCACTTGCTAAAGACTTTGAAATTTCTAAGATGAAAGGTAGTATAAAACTGCCCTGTAAATGGAAATAATCATTTATCCTATAAACTCTCACTAGTTCTTTTGCTACATCCCAATTTCAGAGAAATAATATCAGTGAGATTTTTTATATCAATAAAACTTTTAGCCTATGAAGGATGTAAGATATTTTTATATCTGAAAATATTTTTGCCATAAACTCACTTTGTATGCTTATTACATTGTTTAAGTTCTCAATTTTAATAAATAATAATAATGCTGTGGCATTGTTAAAACTTGCAGATTCATTGTTCTTTAGCATCAATTCAGAATAATTAATTACTAAAAATTGGTTGAGGCAATGAAGAGCTGTTAGCCTTTTTACTCTGTCAATTTATACATTATAAAGGTTATGATTAAGATTTTAGCATGTGGAAAGAGCTACAGTAACTGTACTAACCAGTAATTTATGAGCTTGATTCAAGCATTGCATTTAGTGACTATAAGGGGAAACAGACTTTAGAGAAATATTATAAATGGTATGTTCATAGTCTGTATTAATCAGGCACACATAATGCATAAATATTAAAACTTTTTAATGTAACTGGTTGGATCTATTATCTAAAAACATGATCATCCAAAGAAAATTTAAAAAAATAAAAACATGATCATAAAATTGAATACTTTCACTAAATTCAAATATGGAATCTATTTAAAAAATTCAGTTCTTTGTTTAAATTGGGAAAGCAAATAACAAAGATATTTTAATAAATTGCAGCATTAAAAGACAACTTTACTTACTGCTTAAGCACATTTTGTTGGGTTTTAAATATTCTTATTGACTAATACTTTTTATACCAACAGGAACTTTACCTCAAATCTGCAAATTATTTATTTAATCATACAATATTTTAAAGTATTTCTTGCCCAAGAATTGATTTATACCTTCACAGTGTATTTTATTCTCTTAAAAACAATAAATCTAAATAATTATTGTTCATTATCTTTACCTAAGAGTCAGTAAATAAAGATACTGATGTTTCCATCAGAATTTAATTAAAATTAGCAAATTATATTTTAGTGATTCTGAGCATATCAGAAAGAATTGACCACTATCTTAATTACTTTCTCTCTCCCCTCCACGATAATTCAATCATTTGCTACAAAACCATACTTTAAAGGATTAGACATGAAACATTGATGTAAATTTATTAAAATGTTCGTTGTACTGTGATATTTTCCCTGCTGGGGGTGTAGGAGAGTAGGCTGGGTAGGAGGGTCATTCTTTGTCCGTCACTTCTCAGAAATTATATAATTTTATCCCTTGTAAAGTTACTTTTCTTTTTGTGCACTGCGCTGCCCACATTTAATGCATTGCCTTGACACCTGGTCTGTGTTCTTCCCAAAACGAAACAAAATACAATGTTTTACCAAGAGATTGTAGTATCAACTTCCTTAGAGAAATTCAGTTGACATCTGTGACATTGTGGAAAAGGAAAAAAATGTGTTCCACAATTACATGTTAATAAGCCCTTAGTATTTCTTTTCTATTTATGTAAGATAGGCTTAAAATTGTAGATATCTAACTGAAGGCCAGGCCTACAATGTTCAATAGTACAGCAGCTCCCTCTATAGGAGACTTGGAACCATATACCAATATACTAAGAGAAAGCAAAGCAGGGTTTTTTCCTAAGCACTTTAAGTGTTTGATCATTTTGTTCAGTTATTCATTATTCTTAGTAACTTATATCTTTAATTTTTCTCTTGAATTGGAGGGAAGGAGGAGGACAAAAGGTGGGAAGAGAATGAATATGTATGTGGACTGATATGAAGCTTTTAAGAAATAAGTTCTTATCTGTAATCCCTAACAAGAGAATTGTAAAAGAAATGTCTCTGAAATATTTTTCACCTCTTTCTGCTTAATGTACGCAAGTCTGCACCGACAATGAACACAACTTTATATACGTACTTATTCAGTCCAAGAAATTATATATATAATAATGGTAGATACCAATAACTGCAAATCTCTTTTCAATAAATTTAGATGTCAGAAAATTTTTGTAAATGTAACTCACATATCTTGGAACAATTAGATAATGAAATTGTGAAATAAAGTATAAATTAACACACAAAACACCTTTAGAAAATATAGAAAATACTCAGAGTATGATGGCAACATGCCTGTACCCCTGTACTTGGGAAGATGAGCTAAGAGGATCACAGGTTTAAGGACAGTTTTAGCAACTTAGTAAGACTCTCAGAAACCTAGTCAGACCCCTTTTCAAAACAAAAACAAAAACAGGGCTAAGCGTGTAGCTTGAAGGTAGAATGCCTCTCGATTCTGTCCCTTGTAATAATACACACACACACACACACACACACACACACACACACACAGAATTGATTTAACATATTATTCAATAATATATCTACATATTTTAATTTGAAAGGACTATACAATTGTTTATGATTAAACTATTTTAATTTCTTCCCTTCGTGGCATCAAGTAGAATGACCATTGAGAGGAGATCCATCATTCTTTACATTGAGTTTTGAGTTCACTTCCCATTCCCAGATATGTATCTACAATTTGAGAAGCATGGCCAAAGCAATAATTATTTTATGAACCCATATCTATCCTATAATAAGAGGACTCATATGTAGGTAAACATTTGTTTGACTTTTAGAATGTGTTTCTGACGTCCACTTTTTTTTACTTAGAAGTTGTAAAGTGGTAAATAAATTTTATTTTACTTTTTAATATGTTATAATTCTCTATAAGGAAATTCCACTGCATTTTTACTCAGAAAAATATTTTAAATTGAATATTCTGAAATGCACAGTAAAATCTTTGACTCAAAATGAGAGAGAGAGAGAGAGAGAGAGCGAGCTCAGAAAAATCATCCTATATCCTACATCATTCATGAAGTTATTTACCTCTCAATAAAAGGTTAGGAGAGCCAGGCGTGGTGGCGCACGCTTGTAATCCCAGCATTTGGGAGGCTAAGACCGAAGGATCGTGGTTCACGGACAGCCTCATCTACTACTTAGTGAGGCCCTTTGCAACTCAGTGAGACCCTGTTTCAAAATAAAAGAATAAAAAAATAGGGCTGGGAGTGTAGCTCAGAGGTAGAATGCCCCTGGGTTCCATCCCCAGTACTGCAAAAAAAATAAATAAATAAATAAATAAATAAAATAAAATAAAATAAAATAAAAGGTTAGGGGACAAAATATTCTACTAAATCACTTCCATTACAGAACAATACCATAATGTTTTCCTGACAGAACTCTTAACTAAGAATATCATTTTGGTCCAAAGCAATGAAAGCATTTAGATAGGTCTCTTGACTATATACACCAAGCAGTTCTTTAGGACTATATGAAAATGATATGGATTATTTCAGAGTTTAAAGTGACAGTCAACATCAATCTTAAATACGGAAACAGTGCTGATATTAGTGACAACTTCAAGTCAATTAGATATCTCCAGGGTTTATTATAACCTTTCAGTGATTTCAGTAATGATTACATTATTTTGATAACACCTTTTGAACAGTCATTTAGGCATTATATGACACTTCAGGTCTTTTTCTCATCTAAGCAAAATGGCATTAATAGAAGAAAGATGTGATAATTATGGAAATGCAGACTCTGACAGCTCGTGTGCAATGATGCAGGAACAAAAACAAGATGCATTCTTTTGAATCATGTTAAGACATAAATGGTCATATCCCTTAGAATTGCAAACTAGAAGTAAGATGGGCAACTTGGACACTTTTCACATTTTCTCAGAACAAACTGTTTTAACTGAGAATTTAGTCAAGTAAACATGAAACAAATTAAATACCCGAAGAAAGCAATTAACGAAAGTACATGTAAATAAACTGGGCAGTAACTTGGATTTAAAACCAACAAAAAGTCAAGTATCCATTCCCCAAAGCATGCAGTTTCACAGATGGGGATAATAGTAGGAAAGGGATTAAGTACAGAGTGAGGCAATTTGAACATATGGCATTCTTAAAGGTTCATATGAATTGGAGAATAGGGAGCATTTGGGCTGTAAAGGAGGCTAACAGATCACCAACATAATTGGCTAGCTAATAGGATATCTTTTAACAAAGGAACTGTGATCATTATACCTATAGGATATTATGCACAGTAAACAAATAATTCTATTAGGCCCTGAAATATCTGTGCCATTTATAAGGAAGAGAATGGACTAAGTCTCTGGAAGCTTTTGTGATAAAGGACATTATAGTTTAGTGCTTATAGAAAATGTCATAGCGGACTTTGCCCCATGGTAACCTGATTCTCAGAGAAAGAAGGTTCTAAACAGAAGTATACAATTATATAAAAGCAATTTTGCTTCACCCCACATATTCAAATTCATAACTAGTTTCAAGTCTGGATAGGGATAAAACTAGTTTTTTTTGGCTGTACTATGTTCTCTTTATATAATAATCTCATTTAAGCCTGAAAATATCCTTAGAGATGTTATTATTGAATTTTGTAGGTGAAACAGTGAGATTTAGGGAGAGATTCATTTACCTGAGGACCCTTATTTAATAAATGTGAAAACATGAGTTTGAATTTTTTTAAACCTCATCTCTTCCCTCTACCTCTTCATCCTCAAACATGGAACATGTGCTGGCAACAGGTGACCATTATTTGTAAGCATATGACCTTTAACTGATCATAATACTTTTTTTCATCAAGATAGAACATGGCCTGACGATTCCTCTTTTAAGTGTGCCAAATAGTCACCTGTGCTGGAATTTTAAATGTGTGATGTGTGAAATTAATTTCTCAAGTAGAAACTAAACAATCTTCCTGCTTTGAGAACAGGCGTTTTTTGTTTATTTGCTTCCTTGCTTGTTTTGTGGTACTAGGGATTGAACGTTGGGGCATTCAACCTCCAAGCTGAACTCCCAGCCCTTTTTTATTTTTATTTTGAAATGGTCTCATTAGTTTGATCACTTGCTGAGGGTGTCTTTGAACCTGTGATCTTCCTGTGTTAGCCTCCCAAGTACTGGGATTACAGGTATGTGTCACCACGCTTGGCTGATATGCGTTTCTAATGGAAAAAAGGTGTCAAGCAAAAGTTCACAAGAGTTCTTGACTCTTTCATGGTATTTAAATGTTTGTTTCTCACTTATGAAAATTCAACTTTGCATCTAGCTATATTGAGATTCTTTGCTTTTGCTATTCGTGTAAACTTACTATATTGTCTCAGGTGATTCCTCTCTGCAGGAGCAAATAAATTTAACATGAAGGCCAGAAAGGTTAATAAAGCTTCAGAGGCTGTGCCTTTCTTGAGCTTCACCTTAGGGTTTTTGATGTTGTGATATTTGTGAGCTCTTATAAATGTTTAAATAATTTCATTTAAAATTTCTCATTCAAAATTCTAACTTTCCCCCCATGCTTTCAATTGAACCCAGGGCTGAGCTCATGCTAGTCCTGTGGACTACCACTAAGCTACATATTAACTTCTTTACTTACATATGTTTGTGTTACTGGAGATACATTTTTCTCTACAAGAGCTTTTAGGGTCATACCAGAACTACCAAACCTGAGTAGGCCTTCCTCCACTGGTAATCAAACTGCAGTTACCTTAAAATTGATGTCATTTACTTTTAAAACTCAGTGTCCATTTTTCCTATGACTTGTTGTCTACTTAAAAGCTATGATGGCAAATTTGTGAGAAATGTTCTACTATGACAGTTAAAATAACGTGGAGTATACTTTGCATTTATTATTGCTAGCTGTGATTGACTAGGACAATATAAATATTGAAGGGAAGTTGCTACCTTTTTGACAGTAGAATGAATATAAGATTGGAAATATCAAGATACCCATTTAAAATAATGAGAATATTTTGTGAAAATACTCAAATCCCTAACTAAACACACTGGCTTGAGATTTATTTGTTTTTATTTGGTGATTCTTTAATTTTCTCATGAAAATAGAAAGTCCTATGAGGAAAGGGCACTCTGCTTGCTCTCCAAAGTATCTTGACCACTTACAAAAAGGCCTGGCACAGGCTAATTTAAAATACATATTTCAGGACAAACTGACTGAATGAATAAATTAATAACATGTGCTTAGAGCCTCAAAATATACTGATTAGTGGAAGTCATCACTAAAAAAGGACCCTATTGATCAAGCTGAGTCTTCCAGAAGTATTCACGCATTCACAAATTATACTAATTTTTACTCAACACTCATCATTTCTATACACCAAGTTTCAGCCAGATGTTATTTAAAGTATCTGAATTATAGACCCTTGAACGCTGGGTTTGTAATGGAAATGCTGACAGCCACTTAACCAGATAATAGCACCAGTTCACTTGGTGTGTATATATAGTGTCACTGCTAATATGGCTGTGCCATCTGTTCTGAGAGTCGTAAAAGATTTGAGCTTCAAACAACTGGTTTAAAAAAATCTGCTGGATAAATTGGATCCTAAAAGGTGAAGTAATAAAATGACACGTTAATGCTTTAATTACATTGCTTTGGTGACTGCCTAAGTACAAAGAGTATGTCATCAAAGAAATTATTAGAAAACGGCATGTCACCTTGAAACCCATCAGGCATTTTTGTGTACAGTTCTCTTCCTGCTAGGCAAGGTAGGAGAACATTTTGCACTCCTTATGATTTTGCAACAACCTAATAGTGCAAGTGTGTGGTCAACAATGTATGGTGAAAATATGTTTTTTAACTGTCTATTGGCTCTGCCTCTGCTGACACTTCACTTGAGGAGAGAGGTCAGAGAATCTCCAGATGGCCATCACAAACTCTGCAGGAATGGCTTTCTCTAATTACTGACACTTGACAAGTATTTTTTTCTTCCCAGAATGGAGACTTCACAGACACCAGAAATTACCAGAATTAATTCTTTAAACCTGTGTTATCAGGGGCTGGCAGTCTGAGAATAATTCCCCTGTGCCTTTCAAGTGAATGCCTGGGAGAGCCATTTGTTGACCCTCCCAACCTCCTAGCTGTTTGATAACAGAATAGCACAAGAAATACAGACACTGGAAAACCTCAGGGGTCACAAGGCAAAAATCCCCATTCCGTCCCTGTAATCGTCAAGTATTAGGTGTACATAGGCTTCTTCAGCTAAAATGAAAATGTTTCTCTGGATGAGCTGACCAATATTTGTAGCCAGAGATAGGATACGCATTTCCAATGAGCACTTTCGGTTGTCTCCTCACAATGTGCAGTTTTCTGGACAGCCTGAGTTACAACCTCACAAAATACGTCTCCACTCCCGGATGCAAGCTTTAGCCCTCTGGTTTTTGTTTTTTGTTTTTTTTTGTTTGTTTGTTTGTTTGTTTTACTGATTTTTTCTCTTAGTTCCTTAGGACCAGATTCCTGGCAAGTGCTCCAATAGCTTTCATTAATTTCTCCATCTTCAAACCTTCACTCTAAAATTGCAAAAGTGGAAGTCACTAAAGATCAAATAAGAGAAGCCAGAATTAGAAAGGGAGAGTTCACATTCTCTAACAACATATCATTTCTGAACATTTTCATAGCATCATGTGCCATTTTAACATTCTCATTACATGTCATGTCTTCAGTAGAAAGAAGAAAAAAGTACTCTGTCTTATCTACAGTGTTAGCTAAAATTCAAGTTAAAGCCAGGCATGGTGGCACATGCCTATAATCTTAGTACTTGAAAGGCTGAGAAAAGAAAAGAAAAGGTAGTGTGTGTGTGTGTGTGTGTGTGTGTGTGTGTGTGTGTGTGGTACTGCGTGGGGATGGAACCCAGGGATCTCCTCCCTCCGAGCTACACTCCTAGACCTCTTTGATATTTTATTTGGAAACAGGGTCTCACTAAGTTGCTGAGAGCCTCACTAAGTAGCTGAGGCTGGTTTCGAACCCGCACAATTTTCCTGTCTCAGCCTCCCAAACTCAGGGATTACAAGCATGCGCCCACACGCCCAGTTCAGAACAACAAATTTACAGCCAGCCGCAGCAATTTAGTGAGGCTTTATTTCTAAAAAAAAATAAAATGAGGTTGGGTTGTAGCTCAGGTTGGTAAAGCATATCAGGGGTCTATCTCCAGTAACACAAAAATTCAAATTAAGGAAATGATCAGAAGGTTTTTTGTTTTGTTTTGTTTTGAGCGGTACTGGGGTTCCTGGAAGCCCTTCTATCTCCGGGCTACACTCCCAGACCTATTTTATAATTTTTATTTGGAAACAGGTTCTCTTAAGCCAGCGAGGCTGGCTCCGAACCAGCGCTATCCTCCTGTCTCCGCCTCCCAAGCGCGGGGATTACAAGCATGCGCCACCACGCCCGGCTATATCAGAAATATGTTTACATGTCCTTCATGGCATATTTATTTCCTGGTTGCATGTTCTAAGCTTTGTTCTATGTGATGAAGATACTCTGGAGAAAAAGCAGACAGAGTTCTTTCTCTTCATAGGAATGAGATATTTGCTTAAAA
Organism: Muscardinus avellanarius; assembly: GCF_963383645.1. Lineage (NCBI taxonomy): Eukaryota > Metazoa > Chordata > Mammalia > Rodentia > Gliridae > Muscardinus > Muscardinus avellanarius. The sequence continues at coordinate 20,507,005 of NC_137792.1, read as the reverse complement.
AATAACATCAATAAATAAATCTTCAAACAAGTAAAGCCCAAACCATATGTACGGTTATGGATTGAGGTATTTTTCATAAAGTATTTTAAGTATTTTAAATAGTGTATTTTGATTCTTCTAATCTTATTTTTGTGTCACAGCCAATTGAAATTCATATAATTGAATGAAATACACAATATATTGAGGTGAAATATTTCTCTGGCAAAGTTGTATGCAATTATAGAAAAAGTATTAATTTTGGATCATGTACTGCGGTCTTAAATTCCCAATTTTCTGTAATTGTGTAACTGTGGCTAAACCACTTAACTCCAGCGATCAGCTTTGTCACCTGCCAAATTATGCTAATAATGGTGTTTATGTGGGCTACTACATGCAAATAAAGAAATGTATAAAATGTATGGAAAGAAAATGCATAGAAAATGTATAGAAAGAAAATGTACAGGATTTATAGAACTCAGTGTATAGAATATTTAGAAAAGTCACACAGAGCAAGTACTCAGTAAAACTAAAAACATTTTTTATTGTGGTTCAAATTAAGTAAAATATCTTTATCTCAAACAACCTTCAGAAGAAATGTTTGATATTAAATTGTTACCAAAATACTTTCCTGTCATTAATAATGCTATTTAGGAATAATCTTAAGGTCAACGCTTTTTTGTCTTCAGTGACTACAGTGGCACAGTTAACCTGACATCAACTAGCACCTACTGCAGTGACAACATGTGGATTTTGAGCAAATTGGCTCATTTATTCTCCAACAGGAGTCATCCCCCTGCTAACACTTAAATCAAAGTCTAAAGAAATAATTCTACAAAGAATCTGCTCAAGGAAATTCTGGTTTACTATACAGCAGAACACCAACCTTTGCTTTGACTTTGAAATACCTGATGACCAACATAATGGACTTTGAAAATATACCGTTTTGGAATGAGAACTACTGTCCTTGAACTTTAGCCATTTGAAGTGTGGCTTTTGATATCCATACTAACATTTTAAGTTTCTTATTTTACCTGATATCTGTTGACTTTATTACCAAAGATGACCAGTTAAGAGGCTTTGTGTTTAAATGTCTTGAATCCTAGAATTGGTTATTTCACAAGGTAGTGTAGCAGTTTCACTGCTCTAAAACTTCTCTATACCTTTCACCAAGGCCTAGAAATCACTGATCTTTTACTGTTTCCATAGTTTTTACATTTCCAGAATGTCATTTGGTTGCAATAGTATAATATGTAGACTTTATATTCAGCCTTCTTTCGGTTAGTAATATATATTTAAGTTTCTTCCATGTCTTTTCATGGTTCAATAGCTCATTTCTTTTTACTGCTAAATAACATTGCATTGTAGATTCACCACAGTTTCTTTCAAGCCCAGAATCCATTTTGCGTTAGTTCTTGTGAAAAATGTGAGGCCTGTCACTTTTTGCACATGGATGTCTAGTTGTTCTAGAATGATTTTCGAAAAGATTATTTTTCTATTGTATTGACTTTCTCCTTTGTCTAAGATGGGTTGACTATATTTATGCTTATGCAGTGATGAGTTCACTATTCTGATCATTAATGTATTTGCCTATATGTTATTATTTTTACTAATACCACATTATCTTGATTACCATCCCTTTATTACCCTTTTTTGTGAGGATATTGGGGGTTAAACCCAGGGTAATTCTATCTCTTACATGGACCCCAGCCCTTTTTTATTTTTTATGTCAAAATAGAATCTTACTATGCTGACCTCAAATCTGTGATCCTCTTGTCTTAGCCTTCCAAATACCAGGATAACAGATGTACGATACTATACCCTGCTATTATAGCTTTATAATAATTTTTGAAGTCAAATGGTTTCAGTTCTCCAACTTTGGTCTTCTTCAATATCTTATTGGCTATTCTGTATATTTTGCTTCCTCGTGTAAACTTTAAAATAAATGTACTGGTATCCAACAAAATAATTTGCTAGGCTTTTGTTGGAATCATGTTGAATGTAGAGATCAGTCTGAGAAGAATTGACATCTGAACAATTTTGAGTTTTTCTATCCATGAACAGATAATATCGCTTTATTTGTTTATCTGGTAATAGAGATTGAACTTAAAATAATTCTACCTCTGAGTTAAACTCCAAGCCATTTTATTATTATTATTTTTTTATTTTGACATAAGGCCTCTCTAAATTGCTGAGGCAAACCTCAAACCTGTGATCTTCCTGTCTTAGCTTCTCAAGTACTGGGATTACAGTCCTGTACCAATATATCTCCATTTACTTAGTTTTGCTTTAATTTCTTTAATCAGAATTTTATAATTTTTCTTGGATGGATCTTATAAATATTTTTATTTATACCTAAGCCTTTAATTTCTATATGCTAATATAAATATATTATATTCATAATTATAAATTCTACTTTGCTGTTACTGACATATTTATATGTTAACCATCATCAGCTACCTTCATAATGAAGTCACAAGAAGAACGAGAAAGTTTGGAGAGTGCTCTATTCCATACATATTGTCTCTAGGTTTAGCTAAATTTTTGCATGTGAAAGTGCTTATCCTTGCCTTCACAGTTCAATGGTAAATTGGGCAGTAATTTGCTTCGAGTACCACTTCTCAGAGCCCTTTACACCAACTATTAAACTATGGGAACCCCACTTAATTATACACAAACACACAGTGAAATCCAACTTATTTTTATCATCTTTTCTTGCCATAGCTTAGTTTTGTAATCACCCTTTTCCTTTCAATATTTTATATGTCATGTAATTTTAGTGCTTTTAAAGCTTTTCTTCCACTTGAATACAAACTCATACACATGAATTTAAGTTCTGAAGACACAGTAGCTATGGAATGGTTTTCTTTACACTCTTGTTATGTGGCCACTCAGTTTTCTGTTTAGGCAAGTACTGTTCACAGTACTTTATCTTTCTTTTCAATATATTCTGTATCTATAAACCAATTTTATTCCCTCAAATATAGTAATATATCAATACATTTTGACACCCAAAGTTTTATAAATTTAAAAAGCTATGTCCTAATATTTCTTAAAACTATTTCCATTTTCTGGCTTCCATATTTTCTGATGAAAAATCAATTCTCAATAAAATTACTATTTATGAAGATAATGTATCCTGTCATCCATGACTTTTTAAATATTCTTTATATTTGGTTTTAGCAGTTACACAAATACATACTTTCTGAAAACCTTTTTCTATATTTATTTTACTTTGGGTTTAGAGTTTGTTGAAGCTGCATTGTACCCATTTTTCGTGTTTTTTTCATCTATGGAAGAAGTATTGATGTTTTGATAGTCTCTATTCCAGTTTTCTTTTATGCAGACCTTGTTTCCTGCTGTAATCTCTGAGCCACTGTTTTCAGCTGAGTCTCTCAATCTACCTGCTTTGGAATTGACAGATTCCCTAGTGGACCCTCAGCATTTGCTCTCTCAATTTTTTCTCTTAGTTCTCTTGCATTTATGTTTTTCAAATTCTCCAATTTGCTTTCACTACAAGCTCTTTTCTCAAGTGACTTACTCAACATGATTCTCTGGGGCTTTTTTTCTAATACTTTTGAAAAATTTCTGAGCACTACTGTCCATCCAAAGTACTGCTGTCATTGCTTCTGAGCAGCCATACATACAGTCACTAAGACTAAAGAAATAAAATTATGTCATTTGTATGAAAATGGGTAAAGCTAGAGAATGTTACGCAACGTGAGATTAACCAGTCTCACGAAGTTAAGGATTATATGTTTTCTCTCATGTGGAAACTAGAGAGGAAATAAGAAACAAAAAGGACTTAAGAAAAATAAGTAGAGAGACTAGTAGAATAGTGGAAAGTAGTTGGGGGGAAATGGGCAAGAGAAAGAAATCGTCCAAATAATGCTATGTCCATATACGAAGGCATCACTTCCAATCTCACTAAAGCATGTTTGGGGAAGGAGGAAGCAGGACCGGATCTGGAGGCACGTACACCAGGTCCTGTGTGTGTATGTTTGTAGCACTTTGAACCTCATTATAAAATATAATTACAATGCACCAATCCATGTGTATTTTAAAAAGTGAAGCAACAAAGTTTGCTGAAGAACAATTAGGTAAACTACAATTAATTATAATGACTTAAGCACAAATATCAATTAAGAAAACACTGAAAGCTACTACCATTTTCACAACTTAAACTGCCAGTTTAACAAATTTTTATGTATAGAAGTTTTAAAACCCAACAATCAATTTTACATATAAAAGCTTGAAATGAGAATGCCAGTTTCATAGGTTTAACTGTCAAGAATGTGTTAAAATTAAATGGCAGATGAAGCTTGTTTTAGGGATTGACCCAGGAACCATTCCTGTGAAGTGAGTTATTCACTTGTACATGTTAAAGGGACGAGAAATCTTTGACATGTGTGGATATATATGTTCTTGTTAACATGTATATGTATATTTTTTGACATTTTTATAAACATATTCCCAGTTATTATATTTAGATCAAAACCTTTAAAGTTTTTCCATTTCTTCAGTCTCTCATACAATTAAATTACTGTGTGTAAGTGCTTTCCAAGTCCCGGATATCACTGGACAAAGGAAAATTCCATAGATGATGATAAAGTAGCTAAGGTGTAGATAGATCCCCGATGAGTATGATTACTAATAGTATGATTATTTTAAAAAATGGTAAATTTGCCTTTTGAACTAAGCAAAGTCTTGCATTGAGGGTCTTTTGTAGCCTGTTGTCATATATTGTTTCTATACCCCATAACCCTTTAAACCCTCAGATTTATGAAGTTTTGAAAGTAGGAGTTTTAACCTTTTAAAATTCCTTTGAAGTCTGATGGTGACGATGATGTTGTTGTGGTATGTGTGTCATACACATATGTATGTCAGAATAATATTATTAAATACATAAAATAGGATCACAAGGGAAGCACTTAAATTACAATGTATTTATCAGATATTAAATTTGTGATAAAAGGGTACATATATTTTTATTAGTGCCTTTGATCACAATACCTACTGGCAAGGTGAATAACTACAGCAATTTTAAAATCATTATAGCCATAAAGGATATTTAAGAGATTTGCAACAACTATGATTATGATAATATCTATACCATTTATTAGTGAAAAATCAGAGTGACTGCTAATACAACTGTGGTTTATTAACCATGATCAAAGAAGAAGACAAATTTCAGTTAGACCTTAGTGAAAATATATGGGTTTTTTCCACTCAAGTTCTTGAATCCTCTGAATCTTATCCATAGAATTCTCATGCTTCTGTGAATACACGATTAACCCCTGGGGTTTAAAGCAAAACAATTCCTAATAGACTGATAATTAATTAGAAACATGATAAATATTATTTACTAAAGGTAAAATATTAGAATTTTCTCAACTTAGTAATACTGTAGCCTCCAAGCACTATAGCCACATGGATGTTTTCTGCTATATATCAGGTTATACTTGCTAATTTGGTTTGCATAGACAAGTCTTATATATTCTGTCTCAAATTCTCATTGCTTTATTAACCCCACAGCCTCTCCCATAGGAAAGGATGGAAGGGGGAGGAGGAAGTTTCCTCGAGTGTGGATTGGTGTGCCATATGCTTGAACAAATTTGCCATATGTTGAATGTGGTATCTATGTTTCAAAACTGGCTATGATTGCATGTTTGTGTCCAAGAACAATTTGTGTTTGGCTTTAGTTTTTGAGACCCTTATGAGTTATGTGTTCTGGCTACTGTCAGTTTGTGTTTTGTTTTGTTCTACTCTTTCCTATATATATTTTTATAGTTTCAGGTCATCCATGGCACAAATGTAAATGGTTTTAAATTTCAAATTCAGAAAAGAAAATGTCTGGTTTTATTGTTGATGATCTTGTAGATATGCTTTAGAATATTCTTATATGCTTTTAAGTTGTATATATATAGTGTGCATATATATATATTTCTGAAGATATGTACACACACACATATATATATGTATACATATATATGTATAAACACACACACACACACACACACGAGAGAGAGAGAGAGAGAGAGAGAGAGAGAGAGAGAGAGAGAGAGACAGGCAGACAGAGAGACAGACATGTCAGTATTCAGTGCTAGACCTCAACCAAGTCTGGCTGGTGTCCAAGTTTCAAATAAAATTGATTACTTTTTGCTGTTTTTTTTATTGTTTGAACTGGAGATTAATCCCAGGGGTATTCTACTTCTGAGATATATTCCTAGCCCTATTTTATTTAGTTTATAGCAAGGTCTCCTTAAGTTGCAGAGAGCCTCACTAAGTTGCTGAGCCTGGCCTTGAACCTACAATTAATCCTTTTGTCTCAGCCTCCTAAGTACTGGGATTACAGATGTGTGCCACCATGCCTGGCTCTTTGATGGCTTAATAACACAAATAAGTGTGTGATAGTGGCTGTAAGTCTGTGAACAGAAGATAATTCACCTTTTATAAGAATTGTTCTTCTTGGTGTCAGTATTTATTGAGGTATTATTATTGGTTATGAAATTAGACTAAACAAAATAAACTTAAGGCACTAAAATATTTGTCTATACAAAGCAATACATTGAAATAAATAGGGGTACATTATTATAGAGTATATATTTTATATATTTCAATAAATCAACAAAGAATAATTATCCTGACTTTAAATGCAATTTTTATCAAATTAAGTACTATAGTCCTGTGTGATGGCACACACTTATAATCCAAATACTTGGGAAGCTGTGATAGGAGGATCACTGGTTTACAAATAGCCTCAATAATTTAGTGAGTCTCTGAGCAACTTAGTAAGATTCTACTTCAAATTAAAAAGTAAAATAGGAGCTGGGCATGATGGTGCAAGCTTGTAATCCCAGCATTTGGTAGGCTGAGGCAGGAGGATCTGGGTTCACATTCAGCCTCAGCTACTTAATGAGGCCCTCTGCAGGTTAGTGAGTCCCTGTTTCAAAAATATAAAGTATAAAATCAGTCTGGAGATGTAGCTCAGAGGTAATATGGCCCTGAGTTCAATCTTCAGTACCACAATAAATAAATAAATAAATAAATAAATAAATAAATAGATAAAATAGGGTTGGGGGCATAGCTCAGAGTTAGAATGTTAATGAGTTCAATCCCCAGTAACACAAAAAATTATAGTATAATAATAAAAAGTGTGTTGAAGATATATATTTTGGTTGTGTTAGTAACAGGAAATGGTTAGACAAATTCAATATGTCTTTGATTAATATCCATTTGATACCTTCAATTCATTTTATTGTAAGCCTCTCTGTCATTTATCTTCAACTGATGACTTGTTCATTCTAATTTTCCCCTGAATATAAGGATAAAGAACAAGTTTTCTCTAAGTCAATAGAATCCATACCAAGCTATGCACATTTATATTAAGCATAATTACCATAATCAACTAGAGCCATTACTTGTGAAAAATTGAAAATGAACTTCTTATGTTTTGGAGGACAATTTGTTTTGGATGGTGTTAAATGAGGTACTTTCAATGAAGATTATCTTTTTGCAAAATTTCTTCCAACATCAACACAGAAAATTGTTAGCAATCTATCCCAGAAAAGCCCTCAGTCATTTTTATTCCATTATAAGCGTGTGTATCATTGTATTTGTGTGTAGAGAGGGAGGTATTGGTTCTAATCATAAGATAGTCTTAAGATAGTGTTTGCTTAAGCATCAAAATGATATAATCAAAAGCAGAAGCAGAACTAAGAAGATGAGAATGTTCATTAAATAATTGGGCAGATTTTAGGGAGCAGTGGCAGACATGGGAGCATAATCTTGCAGGGTTCAGACAAGACAGTAGGAAAAGATCAAAGCAATTGAAAAAAGACACCAGCTTAATTGGGCACCTGGTTTACACAATACAAAACTGAGATCCTTTATGTTGTTAAATTATTACCTTGAAGCCCAGAATTCCTGCAGTCCTAAATCAAATAAGGAGAACCAAGAATATTTAAATACAGATTTTAGAAAATTGGAACATATTCCAGGATATGGGATAAAAGCTTTAATAAGGTTCATGTGAAAAGTTTTTATGCTAACAATGTACAAATTCTACAGTTGTATTCCTGTATATAAATATTTATGTTATACCCCAGTAAATTATGGCTCTTTGACAAATTTTAAGTTTTCAAAATATTAGGAAGCTTCCGTAAATATGAGTGAAGCATCTTAATTTTTATTTGTGTTCCACATTTTATTTTCATTATGTATTAATATTTCACTAAGGTGATATTTAAAAATAGTGACAATAGTTCTGATTTGCATTTCCTTGATAGCTAATGATGTTGAACATTCATATATACATATATTTATTGGGTCTTTGTATTTCTTCTTTTAAGAAGTATCTATTTAGTTCACTTTCCCATTTGGGATTGGGGTTTTGTTTTATTGTGTGTGTTAAATTTTTTGAGCTCTTTATATATTCTAGATATTCATACTTTATCAGAGGAGTAGCTGGTAAGGATTTTCTCCCACTATGTAGTCCTTTCTTTTAGACTCTTGACTGTTTCCTTTGTTGTACAGAAGCATTTTAATTCAATGCAATCTAATTTATTTACTCTGTTTTATTCCCTGAGCTTTGGAGTGCTTAATGAGAAAATCTCTATGAATGCCTGTATGTTAGAGAGTTGGTCCTAAGCTTTTTTCTAATATTTGCAAAGTGTCTCGTCTAAATTATTTGTCTTTGACCCATCAAGTTAACTCTTACTCAGGGTGAGATACTAGGGTCTGATTTTATTCTTCTACATACGGATATCCAGTTTTTCTAACACCATTTTTTTCAAAGGCTATCTTTTCTCTAGCACATGATTCTGGCTCTGTTGGCTCCTTTGTCAAAAATTGCTGCTGACCTTATTCCTTTGCTAAGGGTTACATGCATGTAATAAAATGGGGGGGGGTTGGATGGGGATTGAGCCCATGTTAACTGTTAATAAGAATTGTAAAAAGTTAAAATGTATTTTCTGTATTTACCTTTGGCCTGACAGGTGTCAGAAAGTTACTAGACAGAGAGGGGAATGTACCAGTATAGGGAACGGCCTAGGAAGAATTGAAAAAGCTCTGATTATTAATAAATATATTTCAAAAATTGGGTGAGGGGCAGATCTGTTAAAGGACTTGGTTTCTACCAAGAAGCAAGCAACTATTCTTATGTAAATTAACCTAGATAAAGTAATTAGCAAGTCAATAGTAGAGGGGAACTAGGATTTCCTCATTCTAAAGACAGGTTTACATAATAATAATCTTGTTAGGATGGGAAGAGGGGATTGACCTTTGGGAAAGGAGAAACCTAGGGCTAAAGTAAGGGGAGAAACTTTACAAGGACTTTACCGAAGTCATAGTTATGTAGGAGAGAACAAGATGGAGGAGGTCATGTCTATAAAAGCTGTTCCATGTTTTGTACTTCAGTGATTTCCTTCAAAGCACCCCCTCATGTTACGGGGTAACATGAGGCTGTAACTATCTTCTGTATTTCTATCTTTAATAAACTCCTTTAAATCTTCAAACAAAATTGCTGGCTATAGTGTGAGGATTCTAAAACCAGATAGAGTGGCAGTCATCAACAATATAAACAATAATAAATGCTCACAAGAATTTGGAGAAATAGGAAGTCTTATACACTGCATGTAAAACTGTAAATTGTTACAACTATGAAGATAAGTACAGAGATTCTTCAAAAGACCAGAAATAGAACTTACTTTAATTCTTTCAAAAGAATTAAAATAAGAAACTATAGTGATACATGAGTATCATTATATTATAGTATTATAGCAGTATAATTCACAATTGCCAAATTATAGAATCAGCCTAGGTATCCTCCAATAGATGAATAAATTAAGAATATATTCTATGTGCACAAAATAAAATTTAACTCAGCCACAAAGAGCAATAAAATCTTGTCACTTACAGGAAAATGGGTGGAACTAGAAAATACCATGCTAAGTAATATAAGCCAACTTCAGAAAGTCAAAAGATTAGCTGGGCATGGTGGTGCACGCTTGTAATCGCTGTGCTTGGGAGGCAGAGACAGGAGGATCACGCAGGTTTGGAGCCAGCCGTGCTGGCTTAAGGGACCCTGTTTCCAAATAAAAATATAAAAAATAGGTATGGGAGTTTAGCCCAGAGAAGGGCTTCCAGAAACCCCAGTAACACCAAAAAAAAAAAAAAAAAAAAAAAAAAAAAAAAAAGCCAGGCATGGTGGCGCGGGCTTGTAATCCCAGCATTCTGGAGGCTGAGACCTGGAGGATCGCGGTTTGTGGACAGCCTCAGCTACTTAGTGAGGCCCTCTTCAACTCAGACCCGGTTTCAAAATAAAGAATAAAAAAATAGGGCAGGGGGAGTAACTCGGAGGTCAAATGCCCCTGGGTTCCATCCCCAGACCCGCAAAAAAAAAAAAAAAAAAAAAAAAAAAATCAACAGACATATGTTTATTGTCATATGTAGAGAAAAAATAGTAATCGAAAGAGACTTTATATAAACGAGAAGAACGAACAGTAGAATAGTGGAAGCAGATCAGGGGAGGAAAGTGGGAAGGGGGAAAAGTAGGCTTGATAAATAAAATAGTTGAAATAATGCTATGTCTATATATGAGGCATCACTACCAATCTCTCTAACATTTACAGAGAGGAGGAAAAAACAGGGTGGAATGTGAAGGGAAACATCAAGTATTGTGTGCACGTATACTTATATCACATTGAACCTCTCTATGATATATGACTACAGTGTACCAATAAAAGTATATAAAAATAATAGTACCAAAATTAATTGTTGTAATTACAGTGACACTACAATAGTTTACAAGAAAAATGTCTATAAAGGGCTTTTTCCTTTAAAACATTGTAAAATTGCCCGTTATATTAAATAAATATTAAAAATGCTAATTTCAACCATACAGATGCCATTACAATAAAAAGAAACTTTTTCTCTTTTTCATCCTTTCCCCAGGTATTAAATAAAAATGGAGTCAGTGAATGAATAAAGAGAGATGCACAATTCTCTTCTGTATAAATTATAAATCCTCTGTCATAGTCCATGGTTTCAAACAGCACCAAAACCTAGGAGACCTCTAGTCATACTGCATTTGTACAAAACGTGGGACATTTATTGTCTGTGAGCCTAGGAAATTATTTAAACTATCTCTTCTTTATTCAGTTTTCTTATCCGTAAAATAAGAAATTATTCAAATATGTTACAGGACTTATTCTTGAAAATGTTCAATAAGTATGAATAAATTCTGGTAGTACTAATATAAACATTTGTATCAATAATTGAAAGTAAAAGGAGCAAATTTAAACATCAATTGTAGTTTATAAAATGTGACATGAAACATATTTAATATTCATTTGCAAAAGCTATTCAACTTTCCTTGGTTTCTCTGAATCTCAGTTAAAATTTTTAAAAACATGTTTTTTTCTGCTTCTTTCTTTATTTTTTATTGGTGCATTATAGTTATACATCTTAATGAAGTACAAGATGGTAGAAGCATATCAATCATTTAGGCCTTACCCAATTTCCACTCTACTCCCTCTCCCCTTCCTCCTTTTATCAATAAAACTACTAACTATAATCAAAATCTTGATTTTTACTCAAATAAATTGTTAAATCCTTTTATATAATGTAGAAAAAAATCTGGTAGATTTTTTCAGGATTACATTTTTTAAAGCAGATGTTATTGTGGAAAATATTTTGGATTAAGAAATAGAGGCTATAGGTCTTAAACATTAACTAGGCCACTGTGGACTAGGGAATTTTCTTTTTTAAAATTTTTTATTGGTGCATTGTTTTCATACATCATAATGAGGGTAAAAAACTTGTGTAGACATACATGCACATATCACCCAGTGGAAATTTTTGATAGGTAATGCAGTCTTTCACCTAACAAATAATTAAGTTGCAGAACTAATATTAGTAGATGGTGGTACCAGGTCCTTTTACCTCACAAGATCATTGTGATATAGACACTAAAATTGAAGGACATTTAAAAATTAAGATATGTATGTTAATGCTTAGGTTTGAATTCTTTTTTTTATTTTATTTTTTTTTAACAAATTTTTATTGAACACAAATGGTATACATTTAAACTATATGTGGTGCCCTCTTCCTCCCGCCCCCGTTTTCCCTCCCCCCTCCCACCAATGGTTGTCCAGGTTAACCATGTCATATTCATAATTTTACACATATTCAGATGTAGACCTCATTAATCAGGATCAGCCTTCCTCCTCTCCTATCTTTCCATTCAAACTTTGCTGATATTTACCCGCAATTATCTGGAGTCCCACTGGTAGCCTCTGTGTTTCCTGGTTTGGGCATATTAGAGGAAACATATGTACCTTCTCCTTCTGTGCTTGGCTGATCTCACTTAACATAATGTTCTCCAGGGCTTTCCATCTTCTTGCAAATGATATAATTTTGTTCTTCTTTATGGCTGAATAGAATTCCTAATATTAATTTCTTTTTTTTAATTGGTGCACTGTATTCATACATCATAGTGGGATACAAACTTTTGTAGACATACATGCACACATCGCCCAGTCAGCACCCACCCAATCCCCACCCCATTCTCTCCCTATCCCTCCCTCCCATGCTTGGCTTAGTGGTTGACATCTAGTATTATAGCAATTTATCCAAAATTCAAAATGATAATCTCACATAACAGTTTCATTTGTCTGATACCAAGCTTTTGATGACTTAAAGATAACATTTCAATATTTCTTTTTACTTTCTTTCTTACCAGAGAATATTTTTTTCTATTTTTTTAGGTGAAACTATCCTATATTTATATATTTATTTTTCAGAAAAAAACTCTATCCTAATATGGAATATGGACTCTAGATACCCAAAACGATCTTGAAAAAGAACAAAGCTAGAAGATATATATTTTCTGATTTCAAACCATATAAAGCTACAATAATTGAAACAGTGTAGTACTATTCTAAAGGCAGATATATAAACCATTGGAGTTAAATAAAAGCCTAGAGCTAAATTCTTCCCTATATTGTCAAGTTATTTTTGACAAGGTTTCCACGAACATTTGGTGGTAGAAATAATAATATTTTAACTAAATATTGTTGAAACATAATAATTACATGGAAAAGAATAAAGTTGGACCCTTACCTAATCCCATATACAAGTATTAACTCAAAATAGATAAAAGACCTAAATATAAATCTTAAGACTATAAACTTTTAGGAGAAAATCTGGGTCATAAAACCTCACAACATTGAAATTGGCAGTGATTTCTTGGATATGATTTCAATGGCACAGGCAACAGAAGAGTATACAAACTCCCTAAAAAATAAAAAAAAATATTGTATATCCAAAGACAATGTAAACAGAGTTAACAGTTACTAATAGAATGGGATAAAATATTTCCAAATGCTATATCTGAAGGTATATTAATATTCCAACTAGAAATCCTAGAAAATAACAACAATCAAAGCAAACAATGCAATTTAGAGATAGGTAAAAGACTAACATAAGTAATGAATCTCCACAGATAACCAATCTTAGTTGACTGTTGGATGGAAACTCTTGTTTGTCTGGTTCTGGTGTGTGTTACCTATTTCTTCTTTGTAGTTAATCTCTTTGAGTATTTTCTCTAGTGCTGGTTTTGAAGACAAAAATTCCTTCAGTTTCTGTTTGTCATGGAAGCTTCTTATTTCTCCATCTAATTTGATAGAAAGTATTGGTGGGTAGGAAATTTTTGGCTGGAAGTTGTTTTCTTTCAGAGTTTGGAATATGTTACTCCAAGCCCTTCTGGCTCTCATGACTTGGTTTGGGAAGTCTGGAGTGATTCTAATTGGCTTGCCTCTGAATGTCACTTGTCCCTTTGTTTTTGTTGCCTTTAAGATTCTCTGCTTGGCTTCCACATTGGTCATTTTGACAATTATGTGGCATGGGGATCCTCTTCTCCGATCCTGTCTAAAGGGAGTTCTATAAGTTTCCTGGACCTGTGTATCAACCTCTTGCTCTATGTTTGGAAAATTTTCTGCTATTACTTCCTTGAAGAGATTGTTGATCCCTTTGGTTTCCCTTTCTTTTCCCTCCTCTATTCCAATTATTCTTAGATTAGCTCTCTTAAAATGGGCCCATATTTCTTCAATATCAGATTCCTGCTGTCGGATATTTTTTCCTAGATTAGAAACTATGCGTTCATTTTTGGAATGATCATCTTCTAAGAGCGAGATTCTGTTCTCCATGTGGTCTAATCGGTTGTTTGTGCTTTGAATTGAGGCCTTTACTTCATTAATTGCATCCTTTATCTCTTTTTGGCTCTCTCTGAGTTCTTTTTGAAGCACCTCTATTATTTCTACAGTTATTTTCCTGATTTGATCTTCTAGAAATCTCTGATTTTTTGTTTTATCGGGTTCTGATGTTGTGGGGTTGTGAGCATTCATTGCTCCAGTATTATTCCTCTTTCCCATGATTTTGGAAGTTTGTGCCTTCTCTGGGTTCTTCCCTTGGGTCACTATGACTTCACTTAAGGTGCTCTGGATCTCGAGTCAGTAGTATCTCAGACCCCACTACTCCTTTACTGGGTTGTATCACAGAGTCTCCGACCCAGAGAGTCGATAGAGGCTGCTTTAGACTGTGGGGGGTGCCAGGTTGCACGTTCTCCTATGGTGTGATATCTCTGCCACCGCCCCTCCCCCACTGGGTCAAGTCCCAGGGAGTACAGTACTGGGATTTCTCCTCTGTGGCCCGCAATTTGACTCACTGTTCTTGAGTACGCAGATGTAGCTGTACTGGATTCGGTGAATTCTCTGCTGCTGCGGCAGGTGGCAATGTGGCGCCGCTGCTATGCCCTCGGCCGTGAGGCTGGCGTATTTCTTCTTGGTTTTGATTTCCACTCTGAATCCCTGCGGCGTGTGCTGAGCTCAGCCACTGGGAGCTTTAGATTTTACCTGCGGCGAGAAATCCCGCCTGGCTGTTCCGTAGCGGCTCACCTCGGCTTGCTGTAGCCGTCCGGTGAATTTGCCGCTGCCGCCGGCAATATGGCGCTGCTGCCGCGTCCTCGGGCATGAGGCCGGTTATCTCCTCCGTGGCTCTGAGCTCTGTTCTCAGTCTGCTTTCTCTCTGGAGCCTGGTGATTTTTTTGTTTCTCTGGTGATGGTGTTTTCTGGCTATGAAAGGCGCTGATTTTGTGGTAATGGAGATTGGTTGTTAGCGGGGCTCTTAAGCCCCGCTTTTCTCGGTCGCCATCTTCCCGAAAGTCTCTGAATTCTTTAAAAATTTAGCACACCCATCTTCTTTAGCCATATGCATTTCTCTCTTGATAGCAAGGTTATTCAAGACCTTTAAATTCTATATTAGAATGTTAGGTGTGACATTTTATTAACTGTTTTCAGACCCTTTTGGATTTCTTTTGTTTCTTTCTGTCTTACTTTCTAATATTAAAGTGATTTTCAAATATTGCTTAGAAAAGCAACAATAGAGGTATAAAGTGAGGTAATATTTGGTAGAACTTTGAAGCTACATTTTAATGATAATTTACTATGGCATTTTGTAGGTTCTTTGTTCAGAATCTTAATTTTTTTTTACTGTATTTATGCTTTTTAATTTGATACCATCTTAATTATTGATTCTTGGTTTTATTTCTTGAGGTTTGGGGCTCTTATTAAGGAAGTCTCTGCCAGTACCTTTATGTTGGAGAGTTGATCCTATTCTCTTTATAGTAATTGTAAAGTTTCTAGTCTGATTTCTAGGTTTTTATCCATCTTGACCTGACTCTTGTGCAGGATATGAGATTGGGGTCTAATTCCATTCTTCTACATATAGATATCCAGTTGTCCCCACACTATTTGTTGAAAAGACTGTCATTTCTCTAGTGTATCCTTTGGCAACCTTGTCAAAAATCTCGCTCTAAGTGTGAATATTTGTCTCTGTATCTTCTATTCTATTGGTTTATATGTCTGTCCTTATGCCAATATTAGACTATATTTGTTACTATAGCTCAATTCTATCATTTGAAGCCATGTATTGTGAATTCTCTAGTAAAATTCTTATTGATCAGAATTACTTTGGCTATTTTGGGTCTTTTGTTCTTCCATATAAATTTTAGGACCATTTTCTCTAGCTCTGTGAAAAATGACATTTTTAATTTTATTGAATTTATAAATCATTTTTGTTAGTATGGCCTTTTTGATTTTAGTTTTATATAAAAATGTTGGTATATTGATTTAAATATATGAACCATAACATTAAAATTATTTTTGAGGGGAAATTATAAAAGATTAAGTATGACTCATATGAAAAAAGCAAAATAGATATTATGGATTAGAGATGTACTGTGTAAATAAATTAATATATAGTACTTTAAAATTTTAGTGTCAGATTAAATTTTGTTTCCTTGCATCAATTCACTAGAACTTGCTGGAATTTGAAATTGATGCTTTTTTTGTGCTTATCGAGATTTTATAGGTAAAGAAACAAGATCATTTTAATCTTTTGTTTCAAGAATTATATTCACTTTAAGTTCTCCTCTAATTGAGCCTACTTCCCCATCCCATCATGACTTTAAATCCTATATCAGATTTTTTCCTCTGTGCAAGTACATAGTTGGTTCCTCTTAAGATACTTGACAACTACATTCCTACCCCATTTGTGAAAGTGGAAGAAAACATTCTATTATACTCCTACTTTGCCACACATTCAACAAATTAAGTCCCACTTTTCCTTAATCAACAAATCAAGCACTTTCATAATATTATCTAAGAGATACTACCATAGTCTTTCTTTGTGCTCAAAATCGATCTTAATCTCAAAGCATGAGCTATAATGTTTTATTTCTATAGTTACTTCTTTATTTATGTGAAACTGAGGAATGAATCCAGGAATATTCTTTATTCAAGCTATAACTCCAGTCTTTTGTTTTATTTTGTTTGTTTTGAAGCCAGGTCTTATGAAATTGCTGAGATTTTTGCTAAATTTCTGAGGCTGGTCTAAAATCTGCAATTCTCCTGAATTCTCCTGTCTCAGGTAGTGTGTGTGTGTGTGTGTGTGTGTGTGTGTGTGTGTGTGTGTGTGTTGCTTGGAATTGAACCTAGGGACAGTCTACCTCTGAGCTTAACCTCAACCCTATTTATTTATTTATTTATTTTTGAAACTAGGTCTCCCTAAGTGACTGAGACTGACCTCAAACTCATGATTTTTCTGCCTTAGCTGCCCAAGTACTGAGATTACAATCATGTGCCACCATTACTGGGAGTTCTTTTTAAAATTTTGAAACAGGGTCTTGCTAGGTTGCTGTGGCTATCATCAAACCTGCAATCCTCCTGCTTCAGCCTCCCAATACTAGGATTGCAGTCCTGTATCCCCATGCCAGGTTCACCACTTATTTTGACATAGAAATTCAATTTGTTAAAGCTGAAAGAGACCTTTGAGATAACTCCAAAACTTTTCATAGGCAAAAAAATGAGATTCAGAGAGTTTAAATGAATTGCTCACAAAATAACCCAGGTTCTGTTTGTCATGAAAGATTTTTATTTCCCCATCCAATTTGAGAGATACTTTTCTGGGTAGGAAATTTTTGGCCGCACGTTGTTTTCTTTAAGAGTTTAGATATGTTGCTCCAGGCCCTCCTGGCTTTTATGATTTGGTTTGGTAAGTCTAGATTAATTCTAATTGGTTTGCCTCTTAATGTCACTTAGTCTTTTACTTTCGTTGCCTTTAAGATTCTCTCCTTGGCATTTATGTTAGTTATTTTGACCATATATGGTGTGGTGAACCTTTTCTCTGATCTTGCCTAAAGGAGATTCTATGTTTCCTGTACCTCTATGTCTACCTCTTTTTCTGTCTGGAAATATTTTTTAATATTTCTTCTTTTAAAAGATTGTTGATTCCTTTGGTTTTAACTTCTATTTTTTTTATCTATGCCTATTATCCTTAGGTTCATGCTTTTACAATTAGCCCAGACCTCTTTAATGTCCAATTTATTCTGTCAAACTGTTTTTTATAAATTATATACTATCTGTAATTTTTGGAATAGTTATCTGGTAATAGTGAGATTCTGTTTTTCATGTGTTCTAATCTATAATTTGTATTAATGTCTTTACTTCAATCATTTTGTCGTTACTTCCTTTAAGGCTTCTTTTTTATTCTTGTCTGGGTATAAGATTCTTTGCTTATTTGTTCCTTAAATATATGGGATTTCAATAAACTGAAGAACTTCTGGTCAGCAAAGGAAACTCTCAAAAACCTCAACAGAGACCCGACAGAATGGGAGAACAGTTTTGCTAACTACTCCTCTGATAGAAGACTAATATTTAGAATATGCAGAGAAACCAAGAAACTCGCCCCTAAGAAAACAAATAACCTGATAAAAAATGGGCAAATGAACTAAATAGACACTTAACAAAAAGCAAATTCAAATGGCTGATGTATGAAAATATGTTCAACATATTTTTCTTTCTTTTTAAAAATTTTTTATTGGTGCACTGTATTCATACATCATAGTGGGATACAGAAAATCTTTTGTAGACATACATGCACACATCGCCCAGTCAGCCCCCACTGATCTCCACCCCATTCCCTCCCCATCCCTCCTTCCCATACTTGGCTTAGTAGTTGACATCTAGTATTATAGCAATTTATCCAAAATTAAAAATGATAATCTCACATATTTCTTCAATGTCAGATTCCTGCTGTTGGATATTTTTTTCTAGATTAGAAACTATATATTCATTTTTTGATTGCTCATCTTCTAAGAGCGAGATTCTATACTCCATGTGGTCTAATCGATTGTTTGTACTTTGAATTGAGGCCTTTACTTCATTAATTGCATCCTTTATCTCTTTTTGGCTCTCTCTGAATTCTTTTCGAAACACCTCTATTATTTCTACAGTTATTTTCCTGATTTGATCTTCTAGAAATCTCTGAATTTCTGTTTTATCGGGTTCTGATGTTGTGGGATTGTGGGCATTCATTGCCCCATTGTTATTCATCTTTCCCATGATTTCGGAAGTTTGTGCCTTCTCTGGTTCTTCCCTTGGGTCACTACGACTTCACTTAAGGTGCTCTGGATCTCACATCTGTGGTACCTCGGTCCCCACTACTCCTTTACTGGGTTGTATCACAGAGTCTCTGACCCAGGGAGTCAATAGAGGCTGCTTTTGAACGTGGGGAGTGCCAGGTTGCGCATTCTTCTATGGTGTGATATCTCTGCCACCGCCACTCCCCCACTGGGTCAAGTCCCTGTGAGTCAGTACTGGGATTTCTCCTCTGGGGCCCGCAATTTGACTTGCTGTTGTTGAGTACTCAGATGGAGCTGTAGTGGACTCGGTGAATTCACTGCTGTTGCTGCCGGTGGCAATATGACGCTGCTGCCACGCCCTCGGCCATGAGGCTGGCGTATTTCTTCTCTGGTTTTGAGCTGCGCTCTGAGTCCCTGCAGCGTGTGCTGAGCCCAGCCACTGGGAGCTTTAGACGCTCCCTGTGCCGAAAAATTTGCCCAATCCCGCTCGGCTGATCCGCAGCGGCTCACTTCGGCTGGCTGTTCGCCGCTCCTCTCTGGAGCCTGGTGGGCTGTTGAGTGCGTTGGTCTGGAGCCATCTGGTGAACTTGCTGCTGCCGCTGTCATTAAGGCGCTGCTGCTGCGTCCTCGGCCGTGCAGCCAGTGTATCTCCTCTGTGGCTATGAGCTCCGTTCTGAGTCCCCTTCCTCTCTGGAGCCTGGTGATTTTTTTGTTTCTCTGGTGATGGTGTTTTCTGGCTATGAAAGGTGCTGATTTTGTGGTAATAGAGATTGGTTGTTAGCGGGGCTCTTAAGCCCCGCTTTTTCAGTCGCCATCTTTCCGGAAGTCCTCAACATATTTTTCAATCAGAGAGAAGCAAATCAAAACTACCTGAGATTTCACCTAACTTAAATTAGAATGGAAATCATTCAAAACACAAACAAAAACAAATTCTGGTGAGAATGTGGAGAAGTAGGAACTGTAATACTTTGTGAGATTGCAAATTAGTGTAGCCACTTCGGAAAACAGTATGGAAGATACTCAGAAGAATGGGAATGAACCTACCATATGACCCTGCTATACCACTCCTGGTTATCTACCCAAAAGAATAAAAATGAAACTAGATAATAATGCATGCATATCTATGTTTATGGCTGCATAATTCACAATTGCTTAACTAAGAAACTAGCTGAAATGTCCATCAACAGATGAACGGATACAAATCTATTGAATATGTACCCAGTGGAATTTTACTCAGCCATAAAGAACAATTATCATTTCAGTTAAATTGATGGAAATGGAGAGCATTATGCTAAATGAAATTAGCCAGTCACAGAAACTAAAACATTGTATGCTCTCTCTTATATGTCAAAGCTAGGGAGACAATGGGTCATAGGAGGTACTAGATGAATAACAAAAAAGTTTAGATGAGCAAAAAAAAACCAACCTAACTGAGGAAAGTGGGAGGGGAAAAAAGAGAAACTCCATAATGCACATGATGTACATTTACAAACATATCAAAGTCAATCACTAAACCTAACATGAGAGGGAGAGAGGAATAGTTTGGGAATTGTGGATGGGCTAAGTGAATGATGTATGCATGTATGCCTCTATCTAATCTTGTACCACATTAAGATGCAAGATTACTATGCACAAATAAAAATAAAATTAAAAAATGTAGCAGACAGCCTCAGCTTCTTAGTGAGGCCTTCTGCAACTCAGCGAGACCCTGTTTCAAAATAAAAAATAAAAATAAAAGGCTAGGGGTATCACTCAGAGGTAGAATGCCCCTGGGTTCCATCCTCATTACTACAAAAAATATTAAAAAATAACCCAGGAATTAAGAACTCAGGTCCTCTCTTTTTATGATTGATGTAACTACATTTCTTCAATCCTCAATGATAATATGTTCTTCAATTTTTATGTGATATTAATTTATCTTACTAGGAACTATCTTAGAATACAAGGCATCTAAATGTGACATTGATACATTCATTGATTCTCTCTCTTAAGTCCCATTATTCAGAAATTATAATAAATGAATTGACTTATTTTATGGACTTGGAAGACAAAAAGTAAAGAGATTATGTGAATTTTGTAAATTCATGACTAACTGATCTTTAAATCTTATTCTTAGCGATTCTCCAAACTAATAAAGCTGTATTATTAAATTTATATTTTTACTCTAATTCTGATAGTTTAACTGGAAACAATTCTCAACTATTTCATTAATAACAAAAGAAATAATTTAGCTGATCAATCTTATGGCAACTTGATTTCTGTAACTACAAAAGTACCATATACTTGATGTAATAGTCTCCTAGGTCTGTTAATAAAAATAAAAAGCACCATGAACTGGGCAGCCTAACACAACATAGTCTTATTTCTCACAGTTATGGAGTATGGAATTCTGATCAAAATGTCAACAGAACAACACTCACTTAAAAGGATATAAGGAAGAATCCTTCCTTGATTCTTTCAATTTCTGATGGCTTTTGGCATTTCCTGACCTATGAAAACATGACAGCAATCTCTACTTTCAGCTTTGCATGACCTTTTTCCCTCTGTTTTCTTCATCTGCATTCAAATCTTCCTCTTCTTTCTTGAAAAAAAAAGGAAAAAGAAAGAAAACACCCATTATTGGAATGGGGACCCACCTAAATCCAGAGTGATTTAATAACAAGATTCTATATATCTATAAAGACTCTAATTCCCAATAAGGTCATATTCTGAGATTCTGTGTATACCAGATTGAATTTCAATCAAATGTCGATGATTTCGATTATAACCCTTCTAGTGGCATAAATGAGGGCCATTTATTTTAGCCCAAACTGAGTGTTACATGTTGTAACATTGCTGCTTTTCAATTTCCCAATTAATTTTTCAAAAATTTTTAAATTTTTTTATTGGTGCATTATAGTCATATATATACATATATATACATATATATACATATATATATATATATATATATATATATATATATATATATTTTTTTTTTTTTTTTTTTTTTTTGGTGGTGCTGGGGTTCCTGGAAGCCCTTCTACCTCTGTGTTACACTCCCCAGACACCTATTTTTTATATTTTTATTTGGAAACAGGGTCTCCTAAGCCAGCGTTCGCGGCTGGCTTCGAACCTGCGCAATCCTCCTGTCTCTGTCTCCCAAGCGCGGGGATTACAAGCGTGTGCCACAACGCTTGGCTAGTCATATATTTTAATGGAGTATAAGATGGTAGAGGGGTACATGCACACTTTACTCATTTAGCCCTTACACAATTCCTACTCCATTTCTCCTCTTCCTCCTTCTTATGTTTGGCTTAGTGATTAACTTTGATATCTTTGTTATTAGTTGGTTCAGAGCTAGTGGTAGTGAGAAGCAGGTCATAGTGTCAGGACTCCACAAAGAATTCCAACTTGAATTTCATTTTTTAAGAAGTTGAACATATATTTATTGGATACATTTCATATATAAATTATTTATATTTGCCAATTTTGTTTTGTGGTACTGTCCTATTAAAATAATTTAAAACTCTATGTAATATTACACATGTTAGCTTTGCATAGTATTACAGTGGGTCATTTTCTTTACAAAGTCATTAGTCTTTATTTTGTCATGGGATTATTTTGATATTCTAAATATTGTTTTCTTCTTAAAAATATACATACATGAAGACATACATACATACATACCCCACAGTCCAATATTTTATTTTCTTCTTTTCCAGTTCTTCTTTAAAAGTTACTATTGGAAATTAAGCCCTGTAGACCTCTAAGACAAACTTTGTGTGATTATGTAGTTGGTAAATTTGATTAGAGGTAGTTTTTTAGATCTATTATAGTATAACTAAGGTTGACTTGGTCAACTTAAGAATAACTACTTGGAAAAAATAAAGTTTATTGGGAGATTATTCTAAATGGACAATGTATACCATATGGTAGAACTAGTCTACCTATATATGAAATACTTAATATCAATTGGTTTCCCTTGAATTAAAACCTGGTACTTTTAGCCTTCAATTTCCAGCAAAACCATTTACTTAAATTTTTTTAGCAAATGAATTCTGTTTGCCCTAAACTAACATTGGTCCTTCAAGTCATCCTTCAATCATCATCAAAATCCACATCAACTGAAAATTTGTAAAAAAATGCAAATTACAGCACTTCTTCAGAACTTCAGACTTCTTCTACTAGACAACAGGAGTGAGTCCCAAAATGCCCTAAAAGAATTTTGACACTAACTAAATGTTTCGAAACACTGAGATAAAGGATACTGGATAGATAGACTATAGCCATTTATCATGACCACTGTGAACCAAAGAATTTTGAGTTGAAAGCACTAATTTCTTCCCCACCTGTTTAAAATGAAATGGTCTAATATCCTGGTGGCAAAATGAAATATATTATAAGCATAAAGAAATGAGGCCAGGACTTGCCTTAAAAGCTAATATGCCACCCAAGCATGATAGCACATGCCTGTAATCCCAGTACTTGGGAGGCTGACGCAGGATGATCACAGGATCTAGACCAGTCCCAGAAACTTAACAAGGCTCTAATGAAAAAATTAATAGATAAAATAGGGCTGGTGGTGTAGAACAGTCCCCAGTACCACACACACACACACACACACACACACACACACACACACTCACATGTCAAACACATTAAGTCATATTATATAAAATATCTTGGCCAGGTATGATGGTACACACCTCAGTTCCAGTACTTGGAAGGCCAATATAGGAGAATCACAGGTTCAAGGCCAGCCTTACCAACTTAGTAATGCACTCAACGACTTAGTGAGACCATGTTTTAAAATTAAAAAATAAAAATATATCTGAATACAAAGCTTGGAGGAAGAATATCCATGACTTGAATCCTCAGTAACACAAAGATAAGGGGAGAGCAAATGAGAAATATATGCTGGAAAGAGGTTCCCAAAGAACTGATAGGACCAATTGGAACACAAAGGTTTAGCAAACTATTTTTACTTTATTTTATTTAACTTGTATACTTTTATTAGTGCATTATATAGTCTTACATCATAATGTAGTTCGTAGTGATAGTGGCACCCATGCACACACCACTTGGTATCATACATTAGAGACCAATTAGACCAAAATAAATAACTGATTACTAACAATGGCTCCTATTTTGCAATGAGCACTCGTAAGTACTTACTTATTCTGTTTATTAATAATTTTAATATTTTTATTAAGTATTAGATAAATATACAAAGTATTTCAAAATACAGGAAGGAATTTGTTAGCCAATATTGAAAAGTGAAGTAAATGAAAAAAATATAAAGTCAGACTCCTAAATCCTTCCTTACATTTCAGCTAACATGCTGTAGCATGCTTAAACCTGCGCAAACAAAATAATTACATTTCAGGGTTAATCACTGGTCCTCTGATTCTCATTTTATCATTTCTTAAGGATCAGCTCAATGACATTTTCTGACATTTTCACAAAATTTAGCATTTGTGAACTCCACATTCTTCTTAAAAATCTCTTTCTTGGACTCTTCTGATATTGCTGTTTTCCTACAGTCAAGATCATTTTGTACTTCTTTCTTCCACTTCTTAACTATGGTTGTTGTTCCGGTAATTACTTTTTAATTTTTATAAAATGCCCTACTTACCCTTTCCATTGAGAAATGTGTTCGATGCTTTCATTCTTTTAATGGCTTCTGTATACATAAACTTTTACATCTAGTTCTCTTTCTCTCTCTCTCTCTCAATCTATCTCCTGAGGATTGAGCCCAGGGACATTTTTACCTCCAATCTATACTTTCAGACAATTTTTGATTATTTATTTGGAACAGGGTCTCACTAATATGCTGAAAGTCTTGCTAAATTACTGAGGCTGGCCTCAAACCTATCTGTCTATCTGTCTATCTGTCTCAGTAAAGTAACAGAATTTCAGGTGTGTGCCCTCACACCCAGCATAGCTTCCTTTTTTAAGTCCACATTCTTACAGAATATTATACTTGGATGTCAGCATTTAATTCAAGTACCAGAATTTTTAAAGCTAAATTAATAAATTGTTGCCCCAAACCTTTGCCATCCCAACTCCTTATTCTTATCAAAGATTGCATTATTCAGCCACTTTCCAAATACTGCTTTCAGTTTTCCTTTTTCTTCATCATTCCTGGCTAACTAATCGTGAAATCATTTCCTTCCTTCCTTTCAAAGTGTGCTTTTTCTCTTTTCTTTCATACACATTATTGAAATATTAGTGAGAGATTTTTACCCATGAAAGTAAGAAAGGAGGAACTACAAAACATAAATTTCTGCCATCTCTTTTCTCTCTGAAGAGTTATTCATTTTATGAGTCCCTGCTATATGATTTCTTTTGCTCCGGACTAGTGATATGTTTCCACCATACTTAGACTTTTCATTAGAATTTCACTTTAAACCAGACTTATTCAGGCACCTAAACCTATAATTCAATAAGCTCCAAATAATGCTATGTATCTGTATATTGATGTTTGATTTATATAAAATTTTTATGTATTTTAATCATTTATCTTTATTAGTAACTTTGGTTTTAGTGTGAAAAAATTAAGAAGCCATATCTCAGAGTTTCTGCATTAGTGATAAAGTCTTGATCAGGACCAGGTCCTTAAAAAAAATACCTGTTTTTCATCTTCTTTATCTGTCACAACATTATGTCCTCTAACACAGTCAAGTGTAACATTAGTGGAGTAATATATGTTTAACAATGATTAGTCTTATGAGAGCCTGATTTCCTTGACCTTGAAAGAAAGCTATGAATCTGATTCCTGTCAAAAATATCTAAGAATTAATTGAAGTCAAATCTATTACTGAATACCAACTGGTCAAAAGCAAAATTCACTTTCTGTTCAGAAAGATGAACATTGAACTAGGAGAAAAAAAAATCCCTGAGTAGCTGAGCAAATGCAACCCACCCTTGATTTCTACTTTGTGCACTGGCTTTGGGTTTAAGCACTCCACCTGGAACAATGCTGTCAGTAGGCCACTATGATGAAAGGAGAGATAAATCTGAGATGGCTCAGGGTAAAGGATGAGAAGAGTGAAATTATTTTCATAGGTTTGTTCAGTGTATAGTAACAATGTGATTTAAGTTCTCTCTCTAACGTTTGGGAACAATTCTTCTAACTCATATGAATTTACTTTTCTTTGCTTCAACCTTTCCACAAAAGTACAAACTCATCATTTTAAGGAGCTGTTGGCATTTATTTGATTATGTATTTTCCTTATAAAGTAATTTCTCTTTAAAATGATTTAATCACCTCCTCCTGGACTGGATTTGATTCTACCAAAGCAGAAGTCTGACAAGGAAATCAGTGCAGGTAGATTATTTGAGAGGTGAACCCGGAACCCCAAGCAATAAAGTGGACAAACTAAGATGTGAAAAGGAAAATACCAGAAAAGTGTTATTTCTTTTGGCAACAGTAGCTTAGTTTAACGATTTTAACTCTCATTACTGTATAGACTGGGCTCAAAATTGTCCTACTGCCAAGTGGGGAATCTGGCACATTTATTTACAATTCCTATTCATCACTGGTCATGGGATATCCAAAGATATTTAATCACTAATTTGCCTTTTTATGTGTGCTTTGGGGATTGAATCCAAGGGGGTTCTACCTATGAGGTACACCCCTAGTCCTGTTTTATTACTAATTTTGAAACAGGGTCTCACTAAGTTGTGCAACGCCTCTTGTTGCTGGGCCTGACTGTGAACCTGTGATCCTCCTGCATCAGCTTTCCAAGTACTAGGATTACAGGTGAAATCATAGCCACCACACCTGGCTACAGCATTTATTTGAACAGATTGTAGGCTGAACAAAAGCCACCTGACCCAGGGAAAGCTTGCAGGAAAGCAAAGAGAAAATACTATAGGTGAAAATCTGACAGTGTGTATAAAAACTGTCTCCTGTGGCTATAGTAAGCTTCAGAGAAGGAGCTAGGAGAAATGACTCGGTTAATCAGCAGTATCTGCTGAATTAGTTTTTTATTTTTAATTTTAATACTTTTTTGAAGTGTTCATTTTGGTTCTTTATTCTTTAGATCACTTAAAATTATGTAAACATCTTGTATTAGCTGATTGATCTTTTATTTTTTATTTATTTTTTATTTTTATTGGTGCATTGTAGTCATACATCTTAATGGGATAAAAGATGGTGTTGGTACATCATAGTCTCACATCATACAAAATTATTGATATATATTTAAAATATTTCCTTGACAGCTTTTACTTGCTGAGCATTGGCAAGGTATTAGGAAGATATAAACCTGGCAAAACCAGAAAGCTGGTCACCTATATGTATAACTTCTTCTCTTTCAGTCTCTGTATCAAATGATTTTAATCCTTAATGAGCCTTATTCCAAAATACTTATGCCTTTTACCTCCTCTGTTTTTTCTACCAATGCACTAATTTAGGCTCTCTCCATAATCATTCATATCAATTGTTGAAGGAATCTTTTCATTGGTTGTCTTGCTTTCACTTTGATCTTGCTTAAAACCAGTTAAAGGTTCTCTGTGAATTTCAGAATAAAATTCAAATTTTTCTTCCATACTCTACTTGCCTGTCTTTCCAGAATCATATCTCTCCCCTTCATCTCATATCCATATGTGGTTCACTCATGCTTGCCAAGTATTTTCTGTTTCCTGAATTCACCAGGTGATAAATAGTCTATGACTACACATTCTGACCCCCCCCCTTTTTTTTGGTGGTGGTACTGGGGTTCCTGGAAGCCCTTCTACCTCCGGGCTACACTCCCAGACCTATTTTTACATTTTTATTTGGAAACAGGGTCTCCTAAGCCAGCGCGCGCGGTTGGCTTCGAACCTGCGCGATCCTCCTGTCTCTGCCTCCCAAGCGCGGGGATTACAAGCGTGTGCTACCACGCCCGGCTCTGACCCCCTTTTAAAAGTGTTTTTCCACTTCTGAGGAACAACTCCTATTAATATGCTTTATTTTCTAGTGAATTCCTATTATCAGATCAGATGACGTCTTTCAATATCTATCTTGTCCTTTTTTATCTCCATAAAGTCCCTGATTTCTTTCCTTAATTACTTTATCTATTATTACCATAATATTTTATTGCACTGTATTTTGAATATTCTTTATCTCCCCAATCAACCTGTGAATTCTCAGAAGACAAAAATTTGGGTACTTCATGTCTCTTTCTATATACTAAAGCCTGAAACTGTGTTCATATTCAATAATGTTGGGTGAACATATATTAATAAAAATGATAATGTCCATTAGCTCCAGTAATATCACAAAATAAGGCATGGTGTCTTTCCCAGAACTAGCAATCTGATGGCCTTTTACTCTTTGGAAACTTGATTTTATGCCAGATAAGTATATAAAATAACTGGAAATGCCTCCCTGTTGAGTTTATATGACCTTAGAAAGCTTGATACAGTATGAAATATTCATAATAAAGCATATTTCCTTGGTATTAGCTATAGGCTTCATTCTGGGTAATTATGATCTTAATTTCTTCCAATTATTCCTGCTGAGTTCCTCTACAATCTTGCATATCTCCAGGCTCACATCCTCCGAATCTGATGAAATTCTCACATTTAGCTCCAAGGAGTCACAATGGTTTAGTATTCCATGGTCTTCTCTCTCTTCATCTTATTTTGTGGATGCTTATAATACAGGCTTTAAAAGGCAATGAGACAGCTGGAAAAGGGTTTCTTTCTCTTTCTTTATTTAGCAGTTGCTTCGTAAAGCAGGAAAATAGCATCATTTTCATGATTCATCATCTTTCCCCCCTATATTAGCATCAAAAGGAAGTTAGATGCCAGTGGATTTATAGCAATAAGTTTGTGATTGGCAGTGCTGTGATTTCTTTCATCAGATCAAAAAGTTTAAGTTTTACATGCTAAGACTAGTCAAAATGGAAATCTGATAAGACTAACATAAGAATTAGTGAGAGCGTCATTGTGTTAATGAGGACTATCTCCTGTGCCCTCTTTTTAAATGGGAATTATTTGGGGCTTCCGTCTGTGGTCTGCCTAGTCCATCTGTAACAAGAATCCTGCCACACCAGTATAGCAAGACTCCCCAGTACCCTTGATGTTGCCTTTTGTAATATTTTGTCTACCATCCTACACATGCCACTCTTCTTAGCTATAACTTTCTGACTGTCTTTTCTATATTTATAGAGAACTCAATCTCTCTCCTCTATTGCTATAACCTTCACACTTACTGTAACAGTACTGAATAAAATAAAAATCTTTATTACCTTTCTAATACATGTCAGAGTAAATACATGGCCAGTACACATAAAAGTTTTGAAATTCTCTAGTGTTTTCTAAAATCAGATCAAACCCATCAAGCTTAAGCTTTTTCATCAAAGCACATGTCTAAATAATGTAGTAGAGGCATACATGGTAAAATATACCCAATTTCTCATAGTGTATTGCTAATAATGAACTCTCATGCTATCTCCTCCTCTCATAATCTTTCTTCATATGATTTTTTTTCCTCCTTGAAAATTCTCTCTCTCCTCTCCCTTGTCAGAAGGCAGACTCTGTCTCTGGGACTCTGTCTCAGGTAAACTGTTGCAGAGTATCCTGACCAACTTGTGTATATCACACCCCCTTTTATTTCCTATAACTATATCTATACAGAATTTAAAAGAATTAATGTTTACATTTATATATTTAGGTAATACTTTGTTTCCTTTTTCCCATTTCAATATGCTAGCCCTATGTTATATTCACTAACATACCCAAGTATTAATGACAGTAATCCCATAATTAATTTGTTACATGAATGACTTTTCAACCAAAAATTAATTATGGGATTATGATCTAGGTATAAGTGAAAAACATGAACATATCTTTTTTTAAAATTTATTTATATATATGTATTTTTTTGATGTGTGAATTTATTTTTTATTTTTTTTAATTGGTGCACTGTATTCATACATCATAGTGGGATACAAACTTTTGTAGACATACATGCACACATTGCCCAGTCAGCACCCACCCGATCCCCACCCCATTCTCTCCCTATCCCTCCCTTCCATGCTTGGCTTAGTGATTGACATCTAGTATTATAGCAATTTATCAAAAATTAAAAATGATAATCTCACATAACAGTTTCATTTGTCTGATACCAAGCTTTTGATGACTTAAAGATAACATTTCAATATTTCTTTTTGCTTTCTTTCTTACCAGAGAATCTATTTTTTCTATTTTTCAGGTGAAACTATCATATATTTATATATTTATTTTTCAGAAAAAAAATCTATCCTAATATGGAATATGGACTCTAGGTACCCAAAACGATCTTGAAAAAGAACAAAGCTAGAAGATGTATATTTTCTGATTTCAAACCATATAAAGCTACAATAATTGAAACAGTGTAGTACTATTCTAAAGGCAGATATATAAACCATTGGAGTTAAATAAAAGCCTAGAGCTAAATTCTTCCCTATATTGTCAAGTTATTTTTGACAAGGTTTCCACGAACATTTGGTGGTGGGAATAATAATCTTTTAACTAAATATTGTTGAACAATAATAATTACATGGAAAAGAATAAAATTGGACCCTTACCTAATCCCATATACAAATATTAACTCAAAATAGATAAAAGACCTAAATATAAATCTTAAGACTATAAACTTTTAGGAGAAAATCTGGGTCATAAAACCTCACAACATTGAAATTGGCAGTGATTTCTTGGTTATGATTTCAATGGCACAGGCAACAGAAGGGTAAACAAACTCCCTAAAAAATAAAAAAAAATATTGTATATCCAAAGACAATGTAAACAGAGTTAACAGTTACTAATAGAATGGGATAAAATATTTCCAAATGCTATATCTGAAGCTATATTAATATTCCAACTAGAAATCCTAAAAATTAACAACAATAAAGGCAAACAATATCCTTTACAGATAGGTAAAAGACTAACATAAGTAATGAATCTCCACAGATAACCAATCTTAGTTGTCTGTTGGATGGAAAATCTTGTTTCTCTAGTTCTGATGTGTGTCGGGTATTTTTTTCTAAATTTGAAACTATGCGTTCATTTTTTGATTGATCATCTTCTAAGAGCGAGATTCTGTTCTCCATGTGGTCTAAGCGGTTGTTTGTGCTTTGAATTGAGGCCTTTACTTCATTAATTGCATCCTTTATCTCTTTTTGGCTCTCTCTGAGTTCTTTTCGAAGCACCTCTATTATTTCTACAGTTATTTTCCTGATTTGATCTTCTAGAAATCTCTGATTTTCTGTTTTATCGGGTTCTGATGTTGTGGGGTTGTGAGCATTCATTGCTCCAGTATTATTCCTCTTTCCCATGATTTCGGAAGTTTGTGCCTTCTCTGGGTTCTTCCCTTGGGTCACTATGACTTCACTTAAGGTGCTCTGGATCTCGAGTCAGTAGTATCTCAGACCCCACTACTCCTTTACTGGGTTGTATCACAGAGTCTCCGACCCAGAGAGTCGATAGAGGCTGCTTTAGACTGTGGGGGGTGCCAGGTTGCACGTTCTCCTATGGTGTGATATCACTGCCACCGCCCCTCTCCCACTGGGTCAAGTCCCAGTGAGTACAGTACTGGGATTTTTCCGCTGTGGCCCGCAATTTGACTCACTGTTCTTGAGTACGCAGATGTAGCAGTACTGAATTCGGTGAATTCGGTGCTGTTGCCGCCGGTGGCAAAATGGCACCGCTGCTACGCCCTCGGCTATGGGGCTGGCGTTTTTTTTTTTCTTGGTTTTGATTTCCACTCTGAATCCCTGCAGCGTGTGCTGAGCTCAGCCACTGGGAGCTTTAGATGCCCTCTGCGCCGAGAAATCCCGCCTGGCTGTTCCGCAGCGGCTCCCCTCGGCTTGCTGTGGCCGTCCAGTGAATTCGCCGGTGCCGCCAGCAGTATGGTGCTGCTGCCGCGTCCTCGGGCGTGAAGCCGCGTCCTTGGGCATGAGGATCTCCTCTGTGGCTCTGTTCTCAGTCCGCTTTCTCTCTGGAGCCTGGTGATTTTTTTGTTTCTCTGGTGATGTTGTTTTCTGGTTTTGAAAGGCGCTGATTTTGTGGTAATGGAGATTTGTTGTTAGCGGGGCTCTTAAGCCCCGCTTTTCTCGGTCGCCATCTTCCCGGAAGTCCAAACATGAACATATCTAATGCCATATTGTGCAAATTATAAATTAGCTAGCTCAAGACTGGGCGTGGTGACACACGCTTTTAATCCCCGCACTTGGGAGGCGGAGACAGGAGGATCACACAGGTTCAAAGCCAGCCGCTCTGGCTTAAGAGACCCTGTTTCCAAATAAGAAAAAGTATAAAATAGGTCTGGGAGTGTAGCTGGAGGTAGAAGGGCTTCCAGGAACCGCAGTACCACCACACACACACAAAAAAATTAGCTAGCTCCAAGTTCTTAAAAAACATAGAATGTTTATACTATTATGCCCACTATACAGCATAAAGAGTGGGGGTTGGATGTCCAGAAGGCATCACACTAAGCTCTCTGTGTATGTGTGTTCACATCACATTGAGTCTCACTATGATATATAATTACAATGCACTAATAATCGTGTGTTAAAATAAAATTCATGCCGGGCGTGGTGGCGCACGCTTGTAATCCCTGCGCTTGGAAGGCGGAGACAGGAGGATCGTGCAGGTTCGAAGCCAGCTGCGCGCGCTGGCTTAGGAGACCCTGTTTCTAAATAAAAATATAAAAATAGGTCTGGGAGTGTAGCCCAGAGGTAGAAGGGCTTCCAGGAACCTCAGTACCACCCAAAAATAAAATAAAATAAAATAGATAATTAATAAAAAGCATCATGATAAACCAAAAAATAAAAAATAAAAAAACAGACTAAAATATGAAGTTCCAGAAAGTTTGAGAAACTTACAGAAGACTTTATAACTAGTGAGTAGAAAAGCTGAAATTTAATGGCACATCTTTTTTATTCAAATTATGCATGTCCTACCTGTTCATCTTGCCAGAATTGGTGGTCAGTTTTCTTCCCTCTATCTCATAAGTAATATATCTTTCAAGAAATCTACAAAAGTTGCTTTCCAGGTGATTCCCGGAAGGATTTGCTTTCAGAGGAAATGGAAGTATGTGAAAATTCATCTATTTCTCTGCCTCTACTATTATTTGCATGTTGCTATTGATGTAGGTTCAAGACAAAAATTCCCTGAAAGAAGCATGACACACACAAAAAATAAACTCTTTACTCCAAAATATTTCTTCAATTGCTGCCCAGAAATATTATATAACTAACTGCCCTGATGGCTGTTTTTTTTTTACCAATAAATAAAAACAGCCTTGTAAAAGCTGCTGAATTAACAAACTAAATCCACAAACTTTCACAATTCAGGATTTAAAATGGCAAACATGATTTTGTCCTTTCATTGTAAATATTCTTATGCCCAAAATTAATTGAGACTAGTCCAGAGTAGCATAAAGGATTTCAAGATACCTGAAACTGCAAATAGTAACAAAATTTATATATACTATTTTCCCTATACATATCACTAATAAAAAGTAATTTATAATTTAAGAACAATAAGAGATTAACAATAACTAATAATAAAAGAACAATGACAGTGATATATTGATAACATGACAATTTGATAACTGATATGGCTACAAAGTGACTAGTAGGTGGATAGCATATAAACATGGTTAGGCTATAAAAAGGGACACTTCAAGCCATGTGTGGAGGTGCACACCCCTGCAATCCCAATACTTGGGAAGCTGGAACAGGGAGATCATAGGTCCAAGACCTGCTTCAGCAATAGTAAGACTGTCAACAAAATAGCAAGACCCTGTTTCAAAATAGAAAATAAAAAGGGTTCGAGAGGCCAAATGCTTCTTGGTTCAATCCCTAGTATTAAAAAATTAATTCACATCCTGAGTGAAAAGGAGCAGGATGTCACAAGATTTTCTCTCCATACCAATAACAGTGTGCAGTTTCATACTTATCAACTAGCCAGGCATGGCGGTGGTCATCTGTAATCCCAGTACCTTGGAGGCTGAGGAAAGAGGATTGCAGGTCCAAGGTCAGCCTGGGCTACTTAGCAGGACCTTGTCATAAAATAAAGAGAGCTAGGAATCTAAGTCAGTGGCAGAAATCTCCCTCCCATTTCCAGTCCCCAGTAGCACACACACACACACACACACACACACACACACACACACACACACACTTACTAGTTGTTTCTTTGTGAAATTGTTCATTTAATAATTCCAGACAGTGGTTAAGTGCACGTAACTGAATCCACAGAAAATGAAACCACACATCAGGGGGTTACAGTAATTTAAGCTCTCCTTAAAGCCCTAAATGTTTATAAATCTATAAAAACTTTATTGGTGGATATTTCTATAAAAGTCAT
Organism: Muscardinus avellanarius; assembly: GCF_963383645.1. Taxonomy (NCBI): domain Eukaryota; kingdom Metazoa; phylum Chordata; class Mammalia; order Rodentia; family Gliridae; genus Muscardinus; species Muscardinus avellanarius. Next base: position 20,472,723 of record NC_137792.1, on the reverse strand, counting down.
TCACCAATAAAAACATGAAACAAGCCAATGCACTAGTAAATGCATACCTTTTAAACTTATATGTTTTTAAAATGTATCATTACTGATGTTATTTGATTTCATAGTTTTATATGTTATGTTAATTTTCATTTTATTGAAACGTTTTATTTATTGAAACATAAACTCACTGTGAGTTGCATTTTACTTTTCACTGATATATTTTTTTTCCTTTGAGTGGCAAAGTAAAATTTCTAAATAAGATTATAATTCACATTTCATGAAATATTTTCTAATTTAGTCAGGTGTGGTAGCGTGTACCTGCAATTTCAGTACTTAAAATGCTGAGACAAGCCGGGCGTGGTTGTTCACGCTTATAATCCCAGCATTCGGGAGGCTGAGACTGAAGGATTGTGGTTCGCAGACGGCCTCAGGTATTTAGTGAGGCCCTCTGCAACTCAGTGAGACCAGGTTTCAAAATAAACAACAACAAAAAAACAATAGGGCAGGAGGTATAGCTCAAATGTCCCTGGGTTCCACCCCCAGACCCCCACCAAAAAAAAAAAAGAAAAATACTGAGACAAGAGGATCACAGGTTTAAGGCTAATGTGTGATAACTTAGCAAAACCCTGTTTCAAAATAAAATAGGATTGGGGTTTAGTTCAGAGGTACAACACCCCTGGGTTCAATCCTCAGTACTAATATACATGCACACATGCATACACGCACACATTCACACATATTAATATTATAAAAGTAACCCTGAATCTCTCTTCTATCTCTTATATCAGTAAATATGTGGGAAAAGAAGAGTATAAACTAGGTACAGTATCATGCACCTGTTATCCTAGTAGTTGGGAGACTCAGACGGGAGAATCATTGGTTCAAGGCCAGCCTCAGCAACTTTTCAAGATTCTCAGAAATTTACTGAGACCCTATTTCAAATAAGAGATAAAGGACTGGGGTTATAGCTCAGAGATAGAGTGTACTGGTTTCAATCCCAACTACTGAAAAAAAAAAGTGTAGAATAGTCTGAGGTTCAGAAGGCACACTTCAGATATGGGGGAGTCAAATATGTACAATAAAACAAAGAATATTCTGTACCAGATAAGGTACAGAATAGTTCATATGGATAACTACTTTGACTTATTTTCTAACCTATTACTATTCTCAATCTGAAGTCTCCAAACTAACTTTGTCACTATAATTTAGGAGCTTGTTAGACATGTATGTTTTTATGAATGATGTGTGCATGTATGCCTCTACTATATTGTACTCCATTAAGATATATGACTGCAATTCATCAATAAAAGAGAAAAAAGAAAAGAGAAATAAAACACTTACTGGACTTTTAAAAATAAATTTAAAATGTAATCATTTCTGTTGGTGTGGTACTGGGGATTGAACCCAGGAACAGTCTACATTTGAGTTACATCCCAGCCCTATTTTTATTCTTTATTTTGAAACAGGGTCTCACTAAGTTGTGGAAGAACTCCCTAAGTAGCTGTGCATGAAACTGTGATCCTCCTGTCTCAGCCTCATAGGTACCAGGATTACAACTGTGAGTCACCATTCCTGGCTCAGAAATCCAAACTATTGAGCCATATCCTAGACCTTCTAAATCAAAAACTCTGGTGGCGAGCCCCAGAAACCTGAGTTTTCACAAATCATCTGGATAATTCTGATGCAAGACAAATTTTGAGAACCACCGCTCTTGCCCATTCATAGTGTAACTCGTTTGTTTATGCAGCACATATTTGTAAGTTGTTTCCAGACGCAAATGTTTAGTATGTAGCAGGGACAGAACTAAGGATTACTGTCATCAACATCAACCATTTACTGCCAGCTTACTTTCTGACAAGAAATTTTAGTAACTAAGGACATTTAGCTTTTAAAACAACCTTCTAACTCAGATATTATCTTACCATTTTAGTCTTCCAAAGTCTCTTCTTTCAGAGGACATTGTGAGAACCAGGTAGCAGCCAGTTTTGTTAAAAAGGTGCTTAGCTCTGCCTGAAACAGTCCAAGGTGGTTACCCAGAGGAGATATCAGAGGTGGTATCTGAATTGCCTGGAATTTTGAATTTCATTTTCTGAAGTGAAAAGAAGATGAAGTAATATAAAAGTAGAAATAATTATATATAAAGTAATATAGGGATTCACTTTGATGTGACTACAGTCATTTTGAGTTAATATAGCCATGATTGCCCCTGAGTAACTATTTCAGAACAACCCAATCCTAGTGTATGAGGACCAGCCTCAAGGTACTTTAAGACTGAAGAAAGAGATCTAGGGTCTTATGAAATATAATTTATCAGGGATTCACTGTCAGAAGCATGGTCCTACAAAGCAGCAAGACCATTTCGTCCCCTGAAATTTGAGTCAGTAAGAAGGGCATATTTACGAGTTAGGACAAAATTGATTGAAATATACTTGGCTTATCTTAAGATAATATCAGAGTCAGGTGTATCCCTGGAGCAAGGGTCCAGTTGCAAAATTCCATATATGACTTAAATGTTTTTTTCTATTATAGTATGTTGGGAATGTATGCAGCAAAAGAGGACTAGGATTACTCTTCAGCAGTCATGATGGTGACCTGTTATCCTCCCATAATTTTCCAGCATACTATAAGTAAACTAAACCATGAAAGTTGTATGTTGAACTTTATGACTAGACCATTCTGTCATAAGTATGGAGAATGTGTCTGATGTCATTGCTATTAGTTTGAGGTAAACCAGGTACATATTATCTTGGATAAAGTCACATCCACTGGTTTTTCTGCTGTCCAAAACCACACTTCTGTCAGTATGTCTTCAGTAAATGATACTCTGTGCAATCCTGGATCTGCCTTCTATTTCTTTAGTGTCACAGCACCTTGCAGCTAATCATGCTCTAGGACTGTTTTCTTCCAGAATGGTAATTTTTCCAGGCAATTTGTATAATGTAATTTATTTATTATAACAACATTCTGAGACAATTATTAGCAGTCATCTTTTTTAATTTAAATAAAAATCCCTGAGCCTAGCTTGATAGTTAATTGTCTAAACCCACTCAACTTTGAAGCAGCAGAGAAGGCACTTGAGTCCTGACATAAATCCAGAGCAGGTGCAAAGTGTGAAAGAGTCTGATATAGCTACGAAGGTGAAAATGTTAAGAGGGACTGGAGTGTGGGCTCTGTAAAGTGGAGTATGAGGCCCGTTACTATTATCCAGCATTATGAGAAAGTACTATACCATATATCATTAGCCTAAGAAAATAACAAAATTAAAAATTTTCAAGTAAAATTTCTATTAAATGTATGTTACTTTTATAGCATTGTGAAGTTAAAACCTGTAAGTGAAACTCTAAGTTGAGGATCATTTATACACACAAAAAGAAGATACCTGAAAATTATCGTGAACCTTTAGCTCATGTATAGGTAAATTCTTTTGAATATTTTCGACTTACATGACATACAGGCTTTTTCACAAGTTAACTCTGTGGTTATTACAAGAGAATGTCCAGAGAAAATACATAAATGAATGGCTATGACTGTTTCAATATAACTTTATTTATGGTCACTGAAATTGGAATGGATGTGTTGTACACACACAAAATTATAAATATTATTATCAATTTTGTGTAAGGGGAGCAGGAGGGAGTAGGATGTGAGTTGGGAAGAGGATATCTGAGTACTATTTGTATGTATGTCTCAATCACTCTGAACTTCATGATGTATTACAATGCACCAATAAAAATAGAAATTTGATTTCATATAACTTTCAAACATACCAAAATGGTATTATTCAATTTGTTTCAGATATTTAAAAATGTAAAAACCTTTTTCTTAATTTCTAGAGCGCACACCAAAAAGATATGAGCTGGACTTGGCCCATTGTTTGCAGGCCCCTATAGCAGCTCATATTACCTCTAAACTTTCAGTTACTCTTAGGAAATTAAGAGTGAAAGAAATTTAAACAAGAAGAGAGAAAAGAGAGAGGTCAAGGAAAGGAAGGATGCTGTTCTATACAATTAGAGGACAGTTAAAAATGGTTTGATGCATTTATTGCCCTGAGAAAATAGTCTGCCTCTTATAAAACAAGACTTGCCCTTATTGCATCTTAGCAAGATTTATACAGATGTCCATCTTCCTAGATGAAATAATAGGCTCTAATGCCTAACTTGAACTAGATTTCAGCCTCACTTGGCTCACTTACTTTTAGTCATTCCTGAACAACTATTTATAATGGTCCCATATTCCTCATTATACCATCACCACATTTTGGTTTGCAAATAAACTCTAGCTCCTATTAACAAGTCTCCCATGAGCAGAATATAAAATATTAAGTACATAATATCTTTATTTTCTGTCTGGTAACAGCTATTAGACATCATCTATGAAGGCTTGGGCCCAATAAATATTAATGCTATATCTTCCATCTTACTTGTACTTCAAGTTTAGTAACTACTGCATCGTCCTCTCAGTAAAAGAAGGAATATATATGCTCAAGTCATTTTTTTCTGAGCTACTATGGAGAGTTTGCTGAGGTCAGGTTATAGTTAAAAGAATGAGTGTCATCCTGGCACAGTGATGCACATCTGTAATCCTAGTACTTGGGAGCTGAGACTGGAAGATCACAGGTTCAAGGCTAACCTGAACAAAGTAGTGAGGTCCTGTTTTATAATTTAAAAAAATTGCTGGGCATAGTGATGCATACTTGTAATCCTAGCATTTAGGAGGCTGAGACAGGAGGATCGTGGTTCACAGACAGCCTCAGCTACGTAGGTGCTTTGCAACTCAGTAAAACCCTGTTTCAAAATAAACAATAAAAAATAGGTCATGGGTGTAGCTTGGAGGTAGATTGCCCCTGTGCTCCATCCCTAGTACCAAAAGAAAACAAAAATAAGTAAAAAAGAACTAGGGGTGTAGTTAAGAGGTAAAATGCCCCCCCCCCGGGTTCATTCCCCATTTCCAAATACTAAAAAATATAAAATAATGGAATGAGTGCCAGAGAAAGAGTATTAATAACACTATGAACAAGCACAAAAATCAAAATAAATAAGCAAAATAAAGAAAATAGTGAATCTGATGGAAGAGGAGGTGAACTGAATAAGTGGGATTATAAAGCAGATATTTATCAGTGAGATTTCTCTATTATATTCTTGGTCACAAATGATGTTGGTTAGGAAGATGCTTTTCAAGTTTTTCCTGGGAACCTTGTTGCACATAGCATATAGCATATTCAGTGAATATATATATGAATATATATATATATATATATATATATATATATATATATTCTGCCCATTCTATTTTGAAACACGAGTCAAGGAAAATTATATTCTTTTACCTTGTATATGACTTCACAATGTTTATTTTCTCAAGGAAGCAAAAAATGTTTAATATTTCTTGTCTTTTTCATTCTACATTCCATGACTGTAAAACAAAAGGAGCAATCTCACGTTAATTCAGAAAAACACCACTGAATTGCAGATTCCGGCTAACCTGCTTTCACATTCAATCCCACCCTTTTGAGTATGTAGCTTTGTGCAAGTTGCTTATTCTGTCAAGCAGTAAATTCTTTATCTATAAAATAGGAACCATAATTCCTACTTTACAGCTGTTTGGGGGAGGATTGAAGGTAGATATAATCAAGATAAGGATTAAATTATAGGTATTATAAGAAAAAGCTCACAAAGAGAAAGTGATTGATGCACAAACATACTATGAATTTTCAAATCATTATGAAAAGGGTAAGCATTTATCAGTATAAGTGAATCTTATCCTTTGCTTGAATTATTGATAATGTTTTTCTAGCTCTGATATGTGGCATGGTTGATATTTATGTGCGTCAGGAATCAAAACACACTTTCATTCACATATGAGATTGAATGGCCTTTTCCAAAGACAAAATACCTTTCATAATGTAATTATATGATAAGATGTGCCAATAAAAGTAATAACAAAATTCGCATTCATAAATTTATATTTTTTTCTAACCCATGTTTAAATCCTTGCCATAAGTATAAGGTGAATCACATGCAGTATCATTTGATACAAACCTATGCAACATACACAGTCTAACAAATTTTCTTCCTAATAGATGGGATTTCAACAGGGAAACCAATAAGTCATAAACAACTTAATAAGAATTATTTGGTTAAATTGTTCAGGTATAAGAGGTGGTTAGCATGAAGATGAAGAAATATGGAAATTAGAAAGATGGGGCAGAACATAAGATGAATTTGAATCTTAGCTCTAACATAAATAAACATACCTTGTGTAGAAGTTTGAATTACTTGATCTCTTTTCTTTCTTTGTAGTATGAGAATATTTTATACCATATGCATCTGTTGTGAGTTAGTACATTAATATGTAAAAATTTTAAGTGTACCTTCTCATAAATATTGCTCAGTAAATTCCATCTTATACTTAGGATAATTATATCCACACTCATGTCCCACAAAAAAGTAAATGCCAACTGAGAAAAAGATGTATCAGTGAGAATATATCACTGAATGTATCAGTGAGAATATTCTTCAATTTGCTCCTTCTCATAATCACTCATACTTAAAACTGGGGAGTTATCTGGGGCCTTTCTATAGCCATATGCTCTGTTTTTTGTTTTTTGTTTTTTTGGTTTTTGGTTTTTGGTTTTTGCTGGAGATTGAACCCAGGGACATTCTACCTCTGAGGTACATCCCAATCCTGTTTTATTTTTTACTGTAAAACAGAATCTTGCTAAGTTTCCAAGGGCCTCAGTAAATTGCTGATACTGGCCACAAACCTGTATTCCTCTTATCTCAGCCTCCCCAGTACTAGGATTACAGGTGTATGCCACCATACCCACTGCAGCCAGAAACTTTCTATTAGTCATTATATTTGTAAATTCTGCTTTCTAAATACAACCTGTTCTCTTCATTCTCACTTCATCTTAGTTGTAAGTGCAACTTGGTTAGTCATTATTTCTTGTTTTGATTTTCATAATTACCTGATCTCTGGTCTGATTTCCTTAAGACTTAGGCCTTTTGTCTAGTAGCTAGCAGCCAATATGCGCCTTGATAATTATGACCTTCTTTATGCATGCTCCCATAAAGGCTGCTCCTACTCTGATTCAGAGTTATTTTTTGTATTAACCCATAATATATAGTAGAAGTTATACTGTGTAACTTCCAAGACTAGGTCATAAAAGGCATTATAACTTCTTCCTTGGTCTCTTGGCTTGTAGCCGCCAAGCTGTAAGGCCTTATACAGTTCTATGAAAAGGCTTACCTAGAGAGAAACTGAGGCCCCTGGCCCATAGCCAGAATGAACTTACTAGTAAAGTGCACAATTCACTATGAAAGTGTATTTTCTAACCCACTCAAGCCTGCAAAGGGTTTCAGCATCAACCAACATCCTGACTGTAACCATATAATAACCCTGAGTCAGACCCACTCAGGTAAGCTGTTGTGAATTCTTGACTTCCAAAAACTCTGAGAAACAACAAACCACTATCAGCTTGTCAAGCTGCTGCATTTTGGAATGATTTGTTATTAAGTATCTCTGTTGGGACCACTAAACTAACCACTACAGAATGAAAGAAATCTTTGCCAGATACTCCTCTGATAGAGGATTAATACCAAGAATATGTTTTATAAAGTTATTATCTGTTGGTTTGGTCTTTTGCTTTCTTTTAATGTTACTTGGGCTTAAACTCAAGGGTATTCTACCTCTGAGTCATATTTTATTTTTTATTTTGAAACAGAGTCTAAGTTACTAAGGCTGCCTACAAATCTGTGATCCTCCTGTCTCAGCCTTCCAAGTACTGGGATAACAGGAATGTGCCACCATGTATTACTCCCTGAATATATTCCCTAGAACAGTAATTATTATATTTTTAAAGTAATTTCTAGATGTTTTCAGCTTGTGTCCTCTGCCCATTAAACTATAAAGTCACTTAGAGTCATGATAATACAGAACGTGTATCAATAAATAGTTGCTAAATAGTTCAATAATTTTTTTCTGATAAAAATTTCACTCTATGTATCTTTCTACTCATAGATACATAGATATATACATCTATACACACATATATATATACAGACACACACACACACACACACACACACACACACACACACATATATATATATATATATATTACAAATTTTTCTTAGAATATGTTGCCTACATTCCTAAATTACCTCTTCAGTTGCGAGAATATACATCTTCACTAGAGAGAGAATAATTTTCCGTGTGTTTTAGACTGATAAACAAAGACCATAACATTTCCTCATTAATCCTTGGGTTCTGACAGATTTTCATTGGCCAAGATTACATACAAAGTTAACAATATTAAAATTTCATTTATTTCCTTTATAATATTGCCGTGGTTTGGAAGTTCTTGTTAGTTCACTATATTTGATTGTCCCTGTGGAATTTAGGTACTTCAGTTTTGGCAGAGTTTTTTTATGAAGCTTTACAGCTAATTCTTAGCAGTCAATTTTTATGCTTGAAAAAGATATTTAATCTTATATAATATAAATGATCTGGAAAATTGGCACAACAATTATGCATGGCAAAACTTAATATAATAAGAAAAGTTAACTTCTGCAAAGAATATATTAAAAATGGACAATTACACTAATTAAAAATATTTTTAGCAAAAGAAAAAAATATAGCTGGGCACAGTGGCGCATGCCTGGAATCCATGTATTTGGAAGGCTGAGACAAAAGGAACTCAAGTTCTAGGCCAACTTCAGAAAATTAGTGAGACCCATAGCAACTTAGTGAGACTCTTTCAAAAATCAAAGAGGGCTGAGTGTATAGCTCAGTAATAGACTTCCCCTGGGTTCAATCCTCAGTACCAAAATAAAAAATTGTTCCCAGATTTGATTAAAATAATATAAGTGAGCTGCTACATAGGAAAGATGTATTATTTTCAGTTAGGATACTGAAACATTCACATGTTTCTCATTAAAAAATCATAATTTACTTAAAACATGAACTCAATCAATCCAGAAATATATGAACCAAGATATTGCATGAATTAATGTGGTTTTTCAAATAAGCATCTACACTTGTTCCAGCAGATATAATTTAAATTCCTCTAGCTAGAAAAAATATACTATAAACTTTCTGAGAATATTATAGAAATAAATATATGGTTGAACCAAGTTCTGCAGATATCTAAATTCAGACAACATCAAGGTGAAATGGCAAAGTCTAACTGTAGTATCCTTCAAGTGTGTTTTTGAAAGGCACCCTGGAAAGTTCACCTTGGGCTAAATAGAGGTCAAAAGGTCTTTCATCTACCTCACTGTACAACAAAAAGGAACAAAACTAGGCTGGCTTTGTGGTGAAATTAATACTACATACAATTCCTCTATTCACTGGGCATCCTATGAGTTGGTTTACACATAGCCCATTTGACCTCTTCAATCTGTACTTTAAAAGGTCTGAAAAAGATCCACTCAAAGTTGTATGGAAAAGACAGGGACAAAAAATGTTGGAAAGGCTGGACGTGGGATTACAAGTGCTGGGATTACAAGTGCACACTTGTAATCCCAGCATCTGGGAGGCTCAGACTGGAGGGTCTTGGTTTGTAGACAGCCTCAGCTACTTACTGAGTCCCTTTGCAAATCAGTGAGACCCTGTTTCAAAAATAAAAAGACTAAAAAAATAGGGCTGGGGGTGTAGCGGGGAGGAACAATGCCCCTGGATTCCATCCCTAGTACCACACACACACACACACACACACACACACACACACACACACACACAAATAAATAATTTTTTTTTTGCAAAGTACATTGACTTGAGTAAATATTCAGCTTGCCAAGAACATAGAGGAGACCCATAATTACAACATATTACTCTTTATCACCCATCATGCTTTCCGGGATGATTGTCCAAAGAAATTAACTTTACAACCCACTTGTCCTCTTAGGAATTATTCTAATAGTGAATAGGTTCATATCTACCATTCATTTTTTTACTTGTCAAAAGAGTTGACTTACTTTCTGGCTAAAATACTAGGCATATTTATTGTAGTAAACAGATAATTTTGGAATCGCTCAAATATTACTAATTGTTTGAGGCACCAACAATACAATGACCTTTGAACCCCTAGCTTTAGTTCAATATTCCAAAAAAGAAAGTGACATTTCACTGTTTCATATTGATCAATGACTCTCTTCTCACTACCTTCTAATTATCCCCTTCAGATAGACTAACATATAGGCATAACTCCAAAAGTGCTCTTTCCTTCTGGCTTTATTTGATGATAAATTTGTGACCCTGCATTCTAACTGGCATTCCATTATTTTAGATATTGTTGCCAAAGCCTCAATCTTCAGTCTAGACTGCCTTGCCCACATATCTGTCCTATCATTATCTTCTGCGCTACTTATTCGCTTTACTGGCCTTGCTTTTTCCAGACTAACATTCATCAATTCATTATTCTCCATGCAGACTTAGTTGAAAATGGAGCACTTGTTGGGAGTGTTTCAGATTAACATAAATACGGATGAATGATGAACCAGGGAAAGGATTTCTAGCTATTATTTTCAAACAATGATTTTATATCCTTGTGAGTTTTTGACAGAGATATGTATCTACAGTTACATTCTTCAAGAAGTTTTAAAGTCTCTCATATAATAATATATACCAATGGTTTTTAGAGATTACTTCACATTTTTGATTGCTCTAGATATAAAAACAAAGGTATTAAAAGATTTATAAAAATAGACTAACAATCTCAGTTATCAGAAATCTATCAAAATGTTAGAAGGCCCTGCTATAAAAGAATCATAAATATTTATTATGTTTCTTCTAACCTTCACAGATAAATACCTAGGGTTTTACCCATATATATTCAAAGGTTTTGGTATATTGCTACATTCAAAACATGAATGGACTCACCTATTGAGGATTAAGTATTTTAGCATTTGTTTAAGAAATGGGAACTTCACTTGGCAATATTTAACGAGCACATATTTAACAAGCTTATATGCAAAACTAATGCTACTTCAAAGAAAAGTCAAACCCACACGTTCGCATCTTCCTTTAAAATAACAATTTTATACAAGCTTTTCTATCCTCCTCCCTTCCTATACTGCAAAGAGCTGTGTTTTCAGCCCACCTTCCTTCCTCCATAAAGATCTGCGTTTAAGAGTGCATGGCCTATACTCATTCTCTGGCATCTTTACTGTCCATATTTTTGTTGATTAGTTTACTTTAATTCACTTCAGCAGTTTGGTAGCTGATTTATCACTAAAAATTAAAAAAAGCCTTTCCCTTATGAATAATTCAAAACTTCACTGGTTATAAAATTGCATCTTTGGCTCTCTCCACAGCCAACTGCTTCTTTCAAGTAGCAGATTCCAATCCGTGAGTTTATATCATGGGTCTGACATCTGGGGGGAAAAATAAAACCCAAGATTTGTTTTAAACAAAGTTTCATTTTTCTCCTCACAGGTGCCAGTGTTTGCTTTGTATTGTTGTTCCTCAAAAATAAGTTAGTTAATATTATCTCCAAATTCTGTGCTCTGGGCTTCGTTTTTTTGTATGCGACAATTTAAAGAGGAACAACACAGGAACAGAGAGCTGTAAATAAATTACTTAGGATTGAGAACATCTGCAAAACTTGGACGATAAGAATATATCTGTATTTTTGTCCCATGGAGAGAAAGAACTGCTAATTTTCACAAATAGGATTCTTCCATATTCTAGAAATATATTTGCAAAATTAATTTTGCATAGATAAAATCCATTTCTTACTCTCAAGGCACAATTTTTAATTTTTAAATATTTTAAAGATATTTTAAATGAACATTAAAATAGGTGAAATTTTCAAAATTTCTATTTAAGTGGTCCTAATTTCATTTTATTTTTCATAGAAAGGTTATATAAATGTGAAAATTCATTTTATTTTTCTAATTAGAAAAATATATGAATTTGACATTAAAAAGTGTGTTTATTTTCATCTGAATGAATAAAATCATTATATAAAATGATTAATATATATTATAGTTAAAATTTCACAGGCTTCCTCTAATGTTAGTCTACTGTCTCATTGTTTCAATTTATTTAAAATAAGTTTTAACATTTTCTATTTGCATATTTAATCCTTTCCATTGTTTTCCTTCTTTTAATAGCAATTTGCCACACAGACCAAGAGTTATCACCAGCTCATGATGGAGATCAATATTGACTCAGGCTTCAAAGAAAGTGTGGTACAGCATGCATCATAATGATTCTGCCACTATTAAAAGTGTGTACAACAATCTTAGATATCTTAATTTTGCCTTTAGCCAATCTTTTTAAGTCCCTCTATTTATCTACCTCTGAGAATAGGGCATGATTATACTATGTTTTATGCTGGAATCAATTGCTTCTAATTTATGGTAACAATTATCTTATTCAATTCAACCTTTATAATACAATATATTCCAATTATGGATAGTAGAAGCAATTTTCAAATTGCTAACTACTAGGCAATTAGGGCCAAAAGATACTGGAAAAGACATTGTTTTCCGTCCTATTTTGGGCAAGGATTTTTTTGGCTTGTTTTGTTTTAGGTTTTAGCAGTCTGATAACTATTCTATTTGATCCCATTTTTCACTGCTATATGTAGCACAGAACAGATTTGCTTCCTCTGGACACAACCCAAATGCTCTTCTTTCTAGCATATCATTCTTGATGAAAGGAAAGCTTTTGTGGCATGTGTGTATAATGGAGCCAAGAAAGTCATTCATGACATTAAGATGTAATAATTAGCCAGATGTTATGGCATACTCCTGTAATCCTAGAATTTGGGAGGCTAAGAAAAGAGGATCACAGGCTTGAGGTTAGCCTTGGACACTTAGTGAGGCCTTCCGTAAATTAATGAGATCCTATTTCCCAGTAAAAAAATTAAATATAAAATTGGAAGTATACCTCAGAAGGAAAATGACCCTGGGTTCAATCCCCAGTACCCCCCAAAAACATCATAAATATTCCTTTGAGCCATTCTACATAAGTATATAAGTTCCTAAAAGGATTTTTCTGTGAATACTCTTATGCCCCACATTGTGCTAAAATGAGGCTTCCAAAGTCTTAATATATATGTGTGTGTGTGTGTGTGTGTGTGTGTGTGTGTGTGTGTATGCATATCTGGGTTTCTTGTATCATGTAGTACAAAATCTGGTTTCTCCTTTGAAAAATAAAACCAAACAAGTAAATATAGTAAAAACAAACAAGCAAATATTATTCACATTGTGGTTAGGAAGACAGGGTCAGGTTTAAAACAAAATCTATGTAGTTTTAATACACACAATTTATTGACAACTCAATTCTATTACTTATACAAGTAAACCACAGTTTCAAAAGACTAGTAACAACCAATTGAGCCAGCATTTTGAATGATAAAATCAGTTATATGGATATATATATATATATATATATATATATATATATATACACACACACACACACACACACACACACACAGAAGTTTGGGGCAGCTTAACTTAAATTTTGTGCTTGGATGTTTAAAATGTAAAATAATTTTACTTTTTTATTTTATTTTTATTGGTGAATTATATTCATATATCATATTGGGGTAAAAATCTTGTGTGGACATACATGTACACATCACTGATTTAACCCCTACCCAATTCCCACCCCATTCCCTCCCCATCCCTCCCTCCCTTGCTTGGCTTAGTGATTGACTTCGATATGTTTAAGTACATTGTGTGCTTTAGAGATTTTCCTCTTCCCCCCTCCTTTCTCCTCTTTTAGGTTGTGTTGTTTGCTCCTCTATAGGATTTCCTCTTTCAAGAGTTCCTCCTATGACCCATTTCTCCCTAACTCTCACAAATTAGGGAAAGCATCTGATTTCTTCTTTTTTGTGACTGACTAATCTTACTTAGCATAATGTCCTCCGGTTCCATCCATCTTGTCTTCTCCCCTCATCACTTCTTCGGTTACCATTTTTCACTTTCCTCAGTGTTCACAGTGGTGAGATCAATGGTGAAAACATTAATTCTAAAGGTAGACTGCTTTGGCTCCGTTTACATAGAAGTATTGCGTAGCATTGTTCAAGGCTCATCTATTGGCAAAGTTTCAAACTTAGTTACTATTTTTTACAAAAGAGGAAAGTAATAGCACTCTTTTCTTGTTTTGTACATCCAAGAATTAAGTGAGATGATGTGTGTAAGCTACTCTAGTGTTTGGAGAAAAGCAAGAATGCAATAGCTGCCAGCTCTTATGTGTCTTTATAACATTACCTCAATGCCATGATTCTTAAAAGACTTATTATCCACATATACTTATGTCAAGTGAACGATTTCATTTTCTGGTACTAGGGATTGAACCTTGGGCCATTCTAGCTCTGAAGTACACTTGCAGCCCTTTTCAGTTTTAATTTTTATTTAGGAACAGCATCTTTCTAAGTTACTGAGGGTCTTGCCAACTTGCTGAGACTAGCCTCAGAACTGCAGTCCTTCTGTGTCAGCTTCCCAATTACTGAAATTAAGGGCATGTGCCACCACACTCAGCTACCTAAACTATTTGGGTTTTTTTTTTGTTGTTGTTGTTGTTGTTTTGTTTTGTTTTTGAGGAAAGAGATGCCAAAATTATTTAAAAGCTTCTACTAACAGTGTTGCTTTTTTTGTGTGTGTGCATGTGAGGTGATACTGGGGTTTCTGGAAGCCCTTCTACCTCCAGGCTACACTCCCAGACCTATTTTTTTATATATATATTTTTTTTATTTGGAAACAGGGTCTCTTAAGCCAGCGTGGCTGGCTTTGAACCTGCACCACCATGCCTGGTACAGTGTTGCTTTTTTACATAAGGTTTGATAAATGACAGGAAATCTTACTTTTTTTTTTTTTTTGGTTCCCTTTGGACACTAGGATATAGCTAGAATCTCAGTAAATTTTCTTATTTGATTTGCAATATTAATTAAAGTACTAGCTCATTTTGGAAGATAATTTTAAGCATCTGGAATGGTCAAATTAGGAAAACCTTTTTCCTTCTAGTTGCTGCCTTTTTTCTTAATTGCAGTGTTTATTTTGCATCTAGAGAGACATTGCTAGGGGGAGGATCTTAATCCATCTCCTGCCAATAATTAGATGATTGTAAACAAGATAATTAGTATTTGCCTTCTTTTCTACAGCATTGGAAGCAAAATGATTGTGAAAAATAGAAAGATGTTTCTAGTTTTTTGCCCTTCACATATTGCTACATTTGTGAGAAATTAGAACAATTAATAGTGGATTTAAAAATCAATTTCAAAGAAAATGTAACCACATATTTTAATGCAAAATATGAGTCTAGGTTGCTAGGCAATTTGGATTTCAATCTATTATTTGATGAAGATATATTAACAATATTTTTATTGTTTAGGTCTATATAACTCCTCTTTTATGATTTTTCATACTAAGCAGAAAAATCTTGAAAGTATTCTTTTGATTTTCAGATAAAATAATAATGAGCAATGTGATCTCTCAAAATAAAAAAGACCTTTGGTTGTTAGCAGGGTAAGAAAGACTTTGGGTTTTCTATTTCTGTTTCTTTAATTTTTATTGAGATATAATATTTGTATATATTTATGAGGTATGGGATGATAAGTCCATACATGTATACAATGTGTAATAATCAAATCAGGGTAATAAACATCTCCATATCGTTAACAGTAATCATTTCATACATTGAGAATTACATGCTCTCCTTTTCTATTCACTTTGAAATATACCTTAGATTGTTTTTGTTTTTTTTTCTTTGTTGGTTTGTTATAGTACAAGGAATTGAACCCAGAGACATTCTCTCTCTGAGCTACATGCCCACCTCTTTGTATTTATTTATTTTTTTACTTTGAAACAGGGTGTCACTAAGTTGCTGAGGTTCACCTCAAACCTGCAATACTCCTGTCTCAGCCTCCTAAGTACTAAGATTACAGGCATGCATCACCACACCCAGTTTACCATAAATTGTTTGTTTTTTTTTTTTTGGTGGTAATGGGGTTCCTGGAAACCCCTTCTACCTCTGGGCTACACTCCCAGACCCATTTTATACTTTTTATTTGGAAACAGGGTCTCTTAAGCCAGCGCGGCTGACTTCGAACCTGCACAACCCTCATGTCTCCGCCTCCCAAGTGCAGGGATTACAAGCATGTACCACCATGCCCAGCTACCACAAATTGTTTTAACCTATAGATACTGTACTATGTTAAAGAGCCAGAAGTATTCCCAATACTGTGTGATTTTTTGCCTCTTACTGAACTTTCTAACTTTCCCCCCTGCCCTTCCAATTCTTTAGTGACCACCAAGGAAATACATTTTGTAATCTATTTTGGTACATGACAAATATAGAACCAGTAATTAATTCATCTCTTCTTTCCATTTATAAACACAACATAGAGTTATATTTATTGTCCTCAACTAGTATCTAAAATTTTTATTAATAGTAGTAGTAGTAGTAGTAATAGTAGTAGTGGTACTTGGGGTTGAGCCCAGGGGCTTTCAACTCCTGAACTATCCCCTGAGGCTTTTAAATTTGTTTTGAGACAAAGATTTCGCTTACCACACTAACCTCACACATGCTATTTTTCTGTCTTGGCCTCCTAAGTACTGGGATTATAGGAATGCACCACATGCCCAGCTCTGAAAATTTAATATTTATCTTGTTAATTCTGCTTACTTCATTTACTCAATGTCTAACTCAATGTATATGTGTATATAAAATATATATATATATATATAAACATATAAGCACACATATATGTGTGTACACACACATGCACATGCAGGAGCACATACACAGTGCTTATCATGAAGGAAAAATAGACAAGAGGGATTAAAAAATGCAACAGAAGTTATTCTGTAGGAGCTTGCTGTCTATACTAGGAGTCAGTTACTGAAAGAAGTAAGTGTTCCACAAAAAAACACCAGGACAGAGAAAGCGGCAAGCTGTGGTGATACAGGGGATACCACAGGAAGCAAGCTGAGACCACACCCCCAGCTTGGAAAAGAAGTACAAGAGAAAATAAGTGGTTCAGTTAAAACATCATGATTCCAAAATATATATTTTGTAGGGAAAACAGTTATATACAATGTTGATTGCTAGTTAGATTGCTAGGGTATTATAATTGCAAGATAAAATGTTTGGGCTGCAGTCCTATTCCTCTATAATTAAAAGTAGCATTAATTATATTTCAGCATTTATTTAATTAGTGGCCATTATATGTAAGGCACTGGGACAAGCCTTGGGAATATATTAGGAAAAATTGGAGAGATATGACTCCAGCCTCTATGGATCATATATTATTATTTGTTTAACAATTATTTTATAGCTATCATTTATTGAGGGCTTTTTATGGTGCTATGGTGTGTATCATTAATCATAATAACAAATTGGAAGCCATTTTAGTTTTATTGTATACATGGGAAATTGCATGTCATACACCATCAATGTCATCCCGAAGTCCACACTGCTAAGAAAAAGTGATTACGAGTGTCCTGTTATTCCCATTACACTACATTAACTGCAGCAGTTTTCTAATAAAGCTCATAATAAAATATCAATTTATGAGTTAGGTTTGAAGCATTCATAAGTTGAGAGTTATAAGACATTTTAGAGCTGAAGGGAACTTTAAAAGTTATTTAATCTAACTCTCATTTTCCTCTCATATCTGAAGTCTGATGGTCTTAAGGGATTGCTCCAGATTCGAGCAGTAGAGTACAGTAAGGGGACTTTATTCACACACTTTACATCACACAAAGCCAGTTATTCCAGCCACCAGGGCTGAAGCAAACTAGTAAGCAAAGCAGACATAGATTTTTTTCCTCTTGAAGCTGGAAGAAAATAAGTCAATTTTTGGGTAAAACAATGTAATGCTGTCCTAGGAAAGTCACTCAGTCATCTTACACTCTAATTTGGGAAGGTAAGACAACCTTTAAAGAAAAGCATTTGTGGAAACTGCCAGTGATCCTAAGATATTTCTCTGGGGTCACCTCAGTGTTATCTTTCCATAGGATCCATCTGAAACTGCCCATTTGTTATCACATCCTTATCTGTTCTTCCTACCATCAATAAACTAGATTTAATTTCAAATGCTATGAAAAAGTACTTTGCTTTATTGCTTTAATGATATTTAAGTGGGAAAGTTTGTCTATCTAAATATGAAATAGTGAATTCATATTAATTTAAAATTATTCTCAGTTGAATTCAGTATTTCTTAAGTTTGAATTTTGGATTCCAATTTGTTATTATGATTAATGATACACACCATAGCACCATAAAAAGCCCTCAATAAATGATAGCTATAAAATAATTGTTAAAATCAAGCCTTTTCAGCCTTGTTCTATTTTTTTCTAAAAGTGAATGAAAGCTTGCTAAGTGATTTAAGTATTCTATTCAACATTTTTTTTTAGTTTAAATTACTTAAGTATCTATCAGAACATGGACATTCGGTAGAGTAAAAAGATAGACTTAATTGGTATTTTGCTCATGATTTTCTTTTATAAGTATTCTTGAGGGAGTGATTTTATGCCTGAAGAGAAATAGAGAACCAGAGAATATCACATACTTTCACTAGTCATTGCTACACTCAAGTATCTAAGAGGCTCAATATTAGAAAGATTACCACTGACATACTGAACAGCTCAGTAGTCTATACATAACACATGCTGAGAGTCAGCATTTGCTATAGACAGTGTGGCATAGCAAGCAATTATTGGAAGTATACCATTAGGAACTTCCATCTCACGACATCAGATGTCAATAGTATCAATAAAGTAATTGATATCAATGTAAACACTTATTATAAAGATAGGCGAGGGGCTGCTCTTAGTTGATAGCTGTGCTATGAAAATCATAAAGAAGATGTAGAAGTTTGAAACTTGCTACAGCAAAACTAAATAGACTGAAATTCTCTTAATCAGTGTGGTAATTCAAATTAGATAGGATCTTTCCTCCTTGCCAAATAAGACTGCATTCAAAAGCAGGTTTTTCTACTGACTGGGAAGTATGTAAGTGACCAAGTAGTTGAATGAGATAAGTATTTAACATTTTCATTTTTTTATGTTTTTTTTATTGGTGCACTATAATCATACATCTTAATGGAGTACTCCTTCTTCATCTAGATTTCCTCCTATGACCATTTCTCTGCCTATTTCCTGCATATATCTCCCTATTTTCTTACAAAAAGCAAGAAATTGGAGAACATCTAATTTCTTACTTTCTGTGAGTGACTAATCTCACTTGGCCTAATGTTCTTCATTTCCATTCATTTCCCTGAAAATGATATAATTGTGTTCTTCTTTATGGCTCAGTAAACTTCCATTGTGTACAAGTCTTATAGTTTTGTAACCCATTCATCTGTTGATGGACATGTTGCTATAAACATAGATATGCATACATTAGTTTGGCATTTTGGTTTCCATTCTTTGGGGTATATACCCAGAAGTGGTATTGCTGGATCATATGGTAGATTCATTTCTATTCTTCTAAATCCTGAATGCTGTTTTCCAAAGTGGTTGCACTAATTTGCAATCTAACCAACAAAGTATTAGAGTTCCCACTTCTCCACATCCTTGCCAGCATTTGTTGTTTGTGTTTTTAATAATCGCCATTCTAATTGGAGTTAGGTAAAATCTCAGGTTAGTTTTGATCAGCATCTCTCTGATTGCTAATGATGTTGAAAATTGTTTCATATTTTTATTGGCAATTTGCAATTCTTTTTTTTTGTTTCCTCTCTAGTGTTTCATATCTTCTTTCATTAGAAAAAAAAAGAGCCATCATTATTCATTTTATTTTACATATTTATGTTTTTTTTGTGTTACTGAGGATAGAACCCAAGGGTACTCTACCACTCAGCTGTACCCTCACCTCTCTTAAAACTTTTTATATTTTTAAACAGGGCTTTACTAAGTTACTAGAGCTGTCCTCAAACAATCCTCCTGTATTAGTCTCCCAAATACTGGCACTACATGTGTGTGCCACCATTCCCAGGTACTGATAGAGTTTCAAATTTAATTAGACTACACGTACTGTTTTAATATGAAAAAGCATATATTGCCGGGCATGGTGGCGCACACTTGTAATCCTCACGCTTGTGAGGCAGAGACAGGAGGATTGCGCTCGAAACCAAGAGGGTCTCAAAGCTAGCCTCGCTGGCTTAAGAGACCCTATTTCCAAATAAAAAACTATAAGAAATAGGACTGGGAGTGTAGAAGGGCTTCCAGGAACCCCAGTACCACCAAAAAAAAAAATCATATATATTTACTTACAATTTGACCCTGATTCATATATAGCACCCACTTATAAATAAGGATGAATGCTTATTCTGTTTATAATATAAATATATGGATTAATTTTCAAATCTTTCATTATTTTCCCGATGTTATTAGCATGTATTTTATAATTTTAAGTTGATTTTATAGCTTTATGTTTCTTTTTTTACCTGAAACTTATGTATTTTTAATTTTTATTTTTTATAAATGGAACATATTGAGAGTGGTATACATTTACATTGTGCTTCATGCCCTTCCCCCTCCATTTCCCTTCCCCCCCAATAGAGAGTGTCCAGGTTAATCGTTTTGTATTTATGCTATTACACATAATCGTGTGTAGCTCCTCCATTGAACAAACTCAGCTTTCTTCCTCTCCTATCCTTCCATTCAAGCTTTGATGTGATTTTCCCTCCATCATCTGGAGTCCCTCTTGTATTACCACTACTCCCTAGCTTGGACATATTAGAGAAAACATGTCCCTTCTCTTTCTGTGCTTGGCTAATCTCACTTAACATAATGTTCTCCAGTTCCTTCCATCTCCTTGCAAATGCTATTATTTTATTTTTCTTTATAGCTGAATAGAATTTCATTGTGTGTATCTCCCATAATTTTGCAATCCATTCAGCTATTGATGGAGATCTAGGTTGGTTCCACATTTTGGCTATTACAAACTGTGCTGCTATGAACATGGGTATTCATATGTTAAGGTAGTTCTTTGATTTCAACCCCTTTGGAAAGATACCCAGGAGTAGTGTAGCCAGATCAAATGGTGGATCTATTCCCAGTTTTCTAAGGAATCTCCATACTGATCTCCATAGTGGCTGAACTACTTTGCACTCCCACCAACAGTATAAAAGAGTTCCTCTTTCCCCACATCCTCGCCAGCATTTGTTGTTGTTTGATTTCTTTATGCTTGCCACTCTGATTGGGGTTAGATGGAATCTCAGTGTAGTTTTGATTTGCATCTCCCTGATGGCTAGTGATGTTGAACATCTTTTCATATATCTATTGGCCATTTGTATCTCTTCTTTTGTGAAATGTCTATTCATTTCAGTTGCCCATTTCTTGATTAGGTTGTTTGTTTTGGTAGTATAGAGTCTTTTGAGCTCTTTGTATATTCTGGATATTAGCCCCCTATCAGATTGGTGGCTGGTAAAGATCCTCTCCCATTCTGTAGGCTTCCTCTTTAGGTTCTTGATGGTTTGCTTTGATGAGAAGAAACTTTTTAGTTTGAATTGATCCCACTTATTCTTTCTTTAATTTCCTGCACTTTAGAAGTCTTATTGAGAAAGTTACTCCTTGTTCCTATATGTTGGTGTGTAGATCCTATGCCTTTCTCTAATAACTTCACAGTCTCTGGTCTAATTTCTAAGTCTTTGATCCATTTCGAGTTGATTCCTATGCATGGTGAGAAGTAAGGATTCAGATCCAACTTTCTACAAATGGATAGCCAGTTCTCCCAGCACCAAATAGAACTAGGAACAAAAACCATATGTTCATATCAATAGATGCTGAAAAATCATTTGACAAAATCCAGCACCCATTTATTTTAAAAACACTGCAGAAAATTGGAATAGAAGGAACATATTTCAACATCATTAAGGCTATATACAATAAACCCAAAGTCAACATCATATTGAATGGAGAAAAACTCCAAGAATTCCCTTTAAAATCAGGCACAAGACAAGGATTCCCATTATCACCTCTCCTTTTCAATATAGTCCTCGAGACTCTTGCCACAGCAATAAGACAAGAGAAGGAAATAAAACGAATTCAAATAGGAAGAGAGGAACTAAAACTATCTTTATTTGCAGATGATATGATTCTTTATCTAGAAGATCCAATGAACTCATCCAGAAGACTTCTGGAGCTGATTAACCAATTCAGCAAAGTTGCAGAATACAAAATCAACCTAAAGAAATCAGTTGCTTTTCTTTATACGAACAATGAATCCATAACGAAAGAAATAAAGAAAACTATTCCATTTACTATAACCTCTAAACCAATAAAATACCTAGGAATAAACCTAACCAAAGATGTAAAAGACCTCTACAGAGAAAACTACAAAACATTAAAGAAAGAAATTGAAGAAGACCTTGGAAGATGGAAAGATCTCCCTTGCTCATGGGTAGGTAGAATTAATATCATCAAAATGGCCATTCTGCCAAAAGTGATCTATAGATTCAGTGCAATCACCATTAAAATACCAACAACATTTCTCATAGACCTGGAAAAATTAGTTATGAATTTTGTATGGAGGAAGAAAAGACCCAGAATAGGCAAAGCAATTCTCAGCAACAAGAACCAGGCAGGAGGCATCACAATCCCGGACTTCAAATTATACTATAGAGCAATAGTAGTAAAAACAGCATGGTATTGGCACAACAATAGGCATACTGACCAGTGGAACAAAATAGAAGATACAGAAACAAACCCACACATCTATAGTCAGCTTTATGTTTCTTTATATAACTCTTCTTCTTCTTCTTCTTCTTCTTCTTCTTCTTCTTCTTCTTCTTCTTCTTCTTCTTCTTCTCTCTCTCTCTCTCTCTCTCTCTCTCTCTCTCTCACTCTCTCTTCTTTCTTTTCTCTGATAACCATTTATAACATATTAATCAGCTATATTTATGCTGTTTTTTTCCTTCTGGGAGAAATGTTCTCAGAAACTAGAAAACAAAATAAACATTCTTCAGAATGAGAAATCTGGTTACAAATATTATTTTATGAATATGAACCAGCATATATCTGAATAATTAGGATTATCACAAAACATGATTCTAAGCTAATCAATTTCACCCTTTGCTATGATAAACTTGCTACAATGTTAATGTATGGCATTTAGCACAGTGATTGTAAACAGAAGACAGCTATTTCAGAGATGATTGATGTTTTGAAAATTTATTCAATCAATTAGTATAAATTTATCAATAGATGGCAAAATCATAATATAGATAGAATGTATGAAAACTTTTGAGATACTGGCAACAGAAAATAAAGCAATTACCAGTAGGACAAAATGTATAGTTTTCACAAATCTATATACTTATTTATATTACCCATGTCATGTAAATTACTATAGATAAACATTCTCACCTTTGGCTTCAAAGCAAATATCAACAAGAAATTTTCAAAACTCCAAAGACTGAATCATACCCTAAACTGACCAAATCAGGAAACTGGTACTTTTTTCAGCTCCTCCGGGGGATTCCAATATTGTAGCTCTGGGTGACATCCATGATTTTAGTACCACAACACTTGATTTTTGTCTGGTTAAAATTTATAACAGAACAAATCATTTTACTTCTATAACACTTTTAAGTCCTATCTTTCTATGATAATCACATATTACATTGAAATTACTTTTATTATATCAGTCTTTAGTAGATTGACTCTTCCTCCAAGCCAAGGACAATATTTCATTAATTTATGTGTCTCAAGTATTTACTGTTTATAAATATATGGTCAGGTAGATAATGAGATAATGAATTGTTTTAAAAACTGAATGAAAGATGCCAGGCATGGTAGCACACGCTTGTAATCCCAGCATTTGGGAGGCTAAGACAGGAGGATCGCAGTTCGCGGACAGCCTCAGCTATCTAGTGAGGCCCTTTGCAGCTCAGTGAGACCCTCTTTCAAAATAAAAAATAAGACAAATAGGAAAATAGGTCTGGGGGTGTAGCTCAGAGGTAGAATGCCCCTGGGTTCTATTCCCAGTACAGGAAAAAAAAAAACTAAATAAAAGTTAAAGATTTCTGCTTCTATCCATGGAAGAGGACTTAATACTAGAAGAGCCCTAACAACATAAAATAATACTAGAAGAGCCCTAACAACATAAAATAATACTACAAAACTGAACAAAATAATTTTTCAGACTTTGACTAACAGACAGTGAAGGACTGATATGCAAACAAAATTATTTGATTTTATCTGAATCATTAAGAAAAATATAGCAATCATTGAAAAATGGCAAAAGTGATTTAAAGAAATGATCTGGGAAATAAATTAAGCACAAAAATGCAATACAAAAAATGTCTAGGACAGAGATGAAAAGTATTAGAGTGGATGAGTCAAACACAAAATAAGTGGCAAGATGTAAAACTGTAATTCAAGCTTAGCGATTATTAATTGAAACATAGGTTAAGAACTTCCATTAAAGGGCAGAAATTTCAAAGCTAAATAAAAATATAAATGAGACTCAATTGTGTTGTTTTTAAAAGGTGAATGTGAATTATAATTACACTGGTAATTTAAAAATAAAACATTGGGCACAGTAAAGTAGGCAAATAAGAAGAATCCTGACAAATCTATATTAGTATCCAACAAAGTAGACTTCAGTATAAGGAATATTTTACAAGAGTTAGAACCCATTATTCCACAATGGTAAATGAATTAATCCAGAATACATAATAATACTAAAAATGTATGATGTAATAGTAGAAATAAAAAAATATATGAAGTAGCGCGGCGTGGTGGCGCACGCTTGTAATTTCCTAGCTTGGGAGGCAGAGACAGGAGGATCGTGCAGGTTTGAAGCTAGCCGCACTGGCTTAAGAGACCCTGTTTCAAAATATAAAATAGGTCGGGAGTGTAGCCCGGAGGTAGAAGGGCTTCCAGGAACCCCAGTAACACCAAAAAATTAAAAATAAATGAATGAATAAATGAATGAATGATTGAATGAATGAATAAATAAATAAATAAAATATATGAAGTAAAATCAAAAGGGAGAAATAGACAAATCCACAGTTATAATTATACACTTCCTTTTAAGATTTGTAAGCAACATAACAAAATTAGTAAAATTATAAAATATTTTAATTACATCAAAGTTTACCAAATTAACATTGTATATAACAGTAACCAAACATGTACAAAATATACATTTTTTTTTCTAATACAAATACCGTGTACACCAAGATAGCCTGTATGTACTCTGGGACATAAAGGATCTAAATAAAATTTGAAGAGGATGGAAAGAGTACAGGATATGCTCTCTAACCAAATAGAAACGGAAAGCAACAGCAAAGCTATCAGAAAAAGAAATATTTAGAAATTCAGCAACAAAAGTCTACATAACCCATGAAGAAAAGAGGAAACCATGAGTACAAATAAAAACAGTTTAAACCAAATAAAAATAAGCTATACATATCAAACTTAGCAAAAGGTAAAAACACAGTCCTTAAAACAAAAATTATAGCTTTAAATACTTATACTAAAGCCAGATATGGTGGCACACACTTGAAATATCAGGAATTGGAAGACTGAGATAGGAGGATCCAGGTTTGGGGCCAGCCACAGCTACTTAATGAGGCTCTCTGCAATTTAATGATACCCTACTTCAAAATAAAGAATAGATCTGAGGGTAGTGCTACCTTTGAGGTAGAATGTCCCTGTTTTTTATTCCCACAACCACAAAAATAATAAAAATAAATAAATATTTATATTAGGAGAAATATACAAAATAAAATAGCGACCAAATATTTAAGGAAGTAATAACATCAATTTTACAACAATTCTATAAATGTAGTAAACAGAACTCCTGCATCTTGCAATAATCAATTCTGCATTAAAGTACACAAATGTAAATGTTTGGTGCCCTCTCCTCCCCCACTTTCCCTTTTCCCCCCTCCCAACAATGAGTGTCCAGGTTGACCATGCTACATTCACTCTTATACACATATTCAAATGTAGCTCCTCCAGTTAATCAACCTCCGCCTTCTTCCTCTCCTACCCTTCCTTTCTAGTTTTGCTGAGGTTTCCCCTCCATTATTTGGAGTCCCTCTGGTAATTCCTAATACTCCCTAGTTTGGGCATATTAAAGAAAACACATGTCTCTTCTCTTTCTGTGCTTGGCTGATCTCATTTAACATAATGTTCTCCAGGTCTTTCCACCTTCTTTCAAACAATATGATTTTATTCTTCTTTATTGCTGAGTAGAATTCCATGGTGTGTATTTCCCATAATTTTGCAAATCATTCATCTGTTGAAGGAGACCTAGGTTGATTCCATATTTCGGCCATTACAATTTTTGCTGCTATGAACATGGGTATGCATATGTTACTGTAGTTTTCTGATTTCAGCCCTTTTGGAAACATACCCAGGAGTGGTATAGCCAGATCACATGGTGAATCCATTCCCAGTTTTCCAAGGACTCTCCACACTGATATCGGTAGCAGCTGAACTAGTTTGTACTCAAACCAACTGTGTAAAAGAGTTACTCTTTCCCCACATATTTTCCAGCATTTGTTGTTATTTTATTTCTTTATATTTGCCACTCTGATTGGAGTTAGATTGAATATCAGCATAGTTTTGATTTACATCTTCCTGATCATTAATGATGTTGAACATGTTTTCATGTATCTATTGGCCATTTGTATTGCTTTTGTGTACTGTCTATTCAATTCAGTTGCCCATTCTTGATTGGGTTATTTATTTTGCTAGTGCAGAGTCTTTTGAACTCTTTGTATATTCTGGATATTAGCCCTCTATCAAACTTGTGGCTGGTAAAGATCCTCTCCAATTCTATAGGCTTTTTCTTTAGGTTCTTTATGGTTTCTTCTGATGATTAGAATCTTTTTAGTTTGATTCCATTCCACTTGTTAATTCTTGCTTTAATTTCCTGACTTTTGGAGGTCTTGTTGAGAAAGTTACTGCCTGTGCCTATATTGGAGTATTGAGCCTATGCTCCTCTCTAATAGCTTCACAGTCTCTGGTCTAATTTCAAATCTTTGATTCATCTTCAGTTGATTCCGGTGCATGGTGCGAGGTAAGGATTTCATTCCACCTTTCTACAAATGGATAGCTAGTTCTCCCAGCACCATTTGTTGAAAAGGCTGTCTTTTCTCTAGCGTATGCGTTTGGCTCCTTTGTCAAAGATCATTTGGCTATAGGTCTCTGCGTTTGTTTCTTTATCTTCTATTCTGTTCCATTGGTCTGTATGCCTGTTGTTGTGCCAATACAATTCTATTTTTACTACTATTGTTCTGTAGTATAATTTGAGGTCAGGGATTGTGATATGTCCTACATGGTTGTTATTGCTGAGAATTGCTTCGGCTATTCTGGGTCTTTTCTTTTTCCATACAAAATTCATGAATGACTTTCCTAGATCTATGAAGAGTGTTGTTGGTCATTTGACAGGAACTGCATTGAATCTGTAGGTCACTTTTGGCAGAATGGCCATTTTGATGATATTTATGCTATGTATGTATTAGCAAGGGAGATCTTTCTATCTTCCAAGGTCTTCTTTAATTTTTTCTTTAAGGTTTTATAGTTTTCATTGTATGGTTTTCATTTTATGTCTTTAGATAGGTTTATTCCTAGGTGTGTTGTTGGTTTTGAGGTTATTGGGAATGGAATTGTTTTCTTGATTTCTTTCATTATGGATTCATTGTTAACATAACAAAAAGCAACTGATTTCTTTAGGTTGATTTTGTATCCTGCCACTTTGCTGAATTGTTTAATCAGCTCCATTCGTCTTTTGGTTGAGTTCGTTTGGTCTTCTAGATAAAGTATCATGTCATCTGCAAACAAGGAAATTTTAATTTCACTTTTCCTATTTCAATTCCTTTGAAATTCTTCTCTTACTGCTGTGGCAAGAGTCTCCAGGACTATATTGAAAATGATTGTTGATAGTGGGCATCCTTGTCTTGTTCCTAAATTTAGAAAAAATTCTTGTAGTTTTCCCCATTCAGTATGATGTTGGCTTTGGGTTTATTGTATATTGCCTTAATGATGTAGAGATACATTCCTTCTATTCCAATTTTCTGCAGTGTTTTTAATATGAACGGGTGTTAGATTTTGTCAAATGCTTATTCAGCATCTTTTGATATGATCATGTAGTTTTTGTTTTCAGTTCTATTTATGTGGTCAATAAAATGTAATGATTTGCATATTTTGAACCAACCTTGCTTTTCTGGGATGAAACCCACTTGGTAATGGTGTACAAGTCTCTCGATATAGGTTTGAATGTGTATAGATAGTATTTTGTTTAAAATTTTTACATGTATGTCCATC
This sequence comes from Muscardinus avellanarius, assembly GCF_963383645.1. Taxonomy (NCBI): domain Eukaryota; kingdom Metazoa; phylum Chordata; class Mammalia; order Rodentia; family Gliridae; genus Muscardinus; species Muscardinus avellanarius. Next base: position 20,444,500 of record NC_137792.1, on the reverse strand, counting down.
AAGGATATTGGTCTGTAATTTTCTTTCCTTGAGATATCGTTACTTGATTTTGGTATTAATGTGATACTGGCCTTGTAGAAGGAGTTTGGGAGAATTCCATCTCTTTCAATTTCCTGGAACAAGTTGGAAAGTATTGGGATTAGTTCTTCTCTGAAAGTTTTGTAGAATTCATCTGGAAACCTGTCTGGGCCTGGGGTTTTCATTGATGGCAGAATTTTTATTGCTGTTTCTATTTAGTTGCTTGCTGTTGGTGAGTTTAGGCATGCTATGTCCTCTTGGTTCAATTTAGGTATGTTATTATTTATTTATGTCCTCTTGGTTCAATTTAGGTTATTTAGGTCGGTGCTTAGAAATCTATTGATTTCCTGGAACAAATTATGAAGCATTGGAATTAATTCTTCACTGGAGGTTTTTTAGAATTTAGCTGGAAACCCTTCACGGCTTGGGCTTTTTTTTTAATGGCAGGATTTTTATTGCTGATTCTATTTCTTTGATTACTATTGTTTGGCTTAGGCTTGCTATGTCTTCTTGGCTAAATTTAGGTTGGTTATATGTGCTTAAAAATCAATCAATTTCTTTCATTTTTTCCAGTTAATTGGAGTATAAATTTTCACAATAGTTTCTGAAAATCTTTTGAATTTCTGAAAAACTTGAATTTCCCCACTGTCTGGGGTGATGTCTCCTTTTTCGTTTCTGATTTTAATGATTTAAGTTGATTCTTTCTTTTGGTTAGGTTGGCCAGGGGTTTTTCAATCTTACTAATTTTTTCAAAGAACCAGATTTTTGTTTTGTTGATTCTTTGAATTATTTTTTATTCTCTATTTCATTTATTTCTGCTCTGATTTTAATTATTTCCTGCCTTTTGCTGGCTTTGGATTAGAATATTGCAGTTTTTATATTTCCTAAGATGTGTCATTAGGTTGTTTACTTGGCAACTATCTGTTCTTCGTATGTGTGCACTCAATACTGTAAACTTTCCTCTTCAAAATCTATGGTATGTTGTGTCACTATTTTTTTTAATTACAGGAATTTTTTTATGCTTATTTCTAATTTTACCCACTCATTATTCAATAGTGTATCATTCAATCTCCATGTATTTAAATAGTTTCTTTGGGTCTTCCTGTTGTTGGTTTCTGCTCTCATTCCATTGTGGTCTGAAAACATACAGGTAATTATATTACATCTTTTGAATTTGCTGGTGCTTGCTTTATGGCCCAGGATGTGATTTATTTTGGAGAAGGTTCCATGGGCTGCTGAGAGGAATGTGTATTCTGCTGTTCTGGTTGAAATATCCTATATATGTCTATTAGGTCCATTTGATTTATAGTTTTCTTTAGTTCTGAAGAGTCTTTATTCATCTTTTGCCTTGAAAATCATTTCAGTGGCTTGAGTGGAGTGTTGAAGTCTCCCAATATTATTGTATTTGGGTCTATTTGAGATCCGATGTCCTAAAGGGTTTGTTTTATAAATGTATATACACCCACATTTGGAGCATAAACATTTACTATCATTATATGTTCTTGATGAATTGTTCCTTTTAATTAAAGGAAGTGCCCTGCTTTGTCTCTTCTAATGTGTTTTAGCTTAAAGTCTGTTTTGTTGCAAATCAATGTTACTATTCCTGCCTGTTTTGGGTCTCCATTCGCATGATATATCTTTTTCCATCCTTTCACTTTCAGCCTTTGATTATCTTTAGATTTGAGTTTCTTGCAAGCAGCATATACTTGGATCATGTTTTTTAATCCACATGGCAAGTGTATTTCTTATAATTGGTGAGTCCTTTGATGTTCACTGTTATTGAAATATGATTTTTGTTTCCTGACATTTTGTGTTCTATCTTCTGTTTGAAATAATGTTATTTCTTCTTTGCTTAGTTGCCCTGCTGATCAACTTCATCTCTTCTTTGGTTCTGAAATTTGCTTTTTTTTTTCTTCTTCTTTATGGTTTATTTCCTTAAGTATTTTCTCTAGTGTTGACTTTCTTTCATGAATTTTTTAGAATCTGCTTATCTCGAAACACTTTTGTTTCTCCATCAATTTAGAATAGTAAACTTGCTGGATATAGCAGTATGGGTTGGAAGTTGATTTCTTCTAGGGTCTGTATTACATCATACCAATTTTTCCTGGCATTTAGTCTGGGGTGATTTTTATTGTTTTCCCCCTCTATGTCACCTATTATTTTGTTCTCACTGCTTTTAAAATTCTTTTTTGCTTGGCCTCCATGTTGAATCAGGATTTGGAATTCTCCTTCTTGCATTTCTTTTAGGTCAGTATTTAGGTCTGGATTATTTGTCAGGATTTTGGGGGGCTGAAGCGACAAAGACTTCAATCGTGTTTTAGGCCAGCAGCCTGAGATGGCACCGGCTGCCACACCAAGTCAGGCATGCATTCAGGCTTTTTGCAGTGAGTCATGTGTTCACAGTACTGGATTTCTTTTCACTGTGGTTCCTGTTTGTGTTTTGGTTCATGAGTATCTCCCGCTGCCTTATTTTTTTGTGAAGATGCTTCCTTTTCGGCAGTTTGAACTTTATTATTTCCAGCTACTGAGATGTGCAGTGTCCCACAGCTGCCATTTTGAGTCACCAAACCAATAATTAAATATGCTTTTTCAGATGTATATTTATGGCAATCATAGGACAAATGGTTAATATTTCAATATTTATGTAGAATTAACATGTTTACAGAATAAAAGAAAAATGGGGTGTGTAAGTAAAAGCTTCTAGACAAAGCATATCACTGATACAACATTCTCACCACTTTTGACTCTTCATCTGTTTTTGAGTCAGGAAGACACATATGCTGAGAACTGTAAGATTGATGAATTATTGTACAAACTATTGTTCTACTTTTGCTCTGTCACTTGTTTTCTCAACCTGTAAATGGCCATCAGAATCTTGATCGGCTCATTTTGATAATTGGCAATGAATCGTCTATATAAATATATAGAATGCCTACATTCTTAGATAAGAAAACACCTGATATGCTGAATTAGTGAATGGGATAGTGTTCAAAATCAGTCTCTAAGACTATCTGATTTTAATTCTGATTTGTTTGGGGGCTTGCAGTATATACTATATATGTAAGCTGAACTTGTTACTCATGTCATTATCTTTAAACACTCAGATTGCTGATGATGTAAAAATGCATTTTGTTTTAGAAAATATGTTTTTACAAATATTTGAATTTAATGGTGGGAAATCATGGTGTACACCTATAATTCTAGTACTTGGGAGGCTGAGACAGGAGGATCATAGGTTCAAGGTCAACCTCAGCAATTTAGCAATGTCCACAGAAATTTATTGAAACCTTTTTTTAAAATTTAGCTACATTTGACTCTGTATATACATGTGAATATATCATTGTTAACCTGGACACTCAGTATTGGAAGAAAGGAAAATAGGAAGCGGAGGTATCACTAAGTACTATGGAAAAAATGAATCTTCACTTTCTGTGATTACCTAATCTATAACTTAACATAATGTTCTCTAGGTCCATTCATTTCCCTGCAAATGACTTTGTACATAAGTTTGTAATCGACTTATCTGTTGATGAACACATAGGTTGGTCCCATAATTTGGCTATTATCAATTGTGTTGCTCTAAGCATGAATATGCATATATTACTATAATATTCGGATTTCAGTCCCTTTGGAAAAATGCCCAGGAGTAATAGAGCTGAATCATATGATGGATTCATTCCCAATTTTCTGAGGAATCTTCACACTGATCTCCGTAGTGGCTGCACTAATTTACAATTCTACCTACAACATAGAAGAGTTACTACCTCCCAACATCTTCGCCAGCATTTAATATTGTTGGACGTCTTGAGGGTTGCCATTTTAATTTGCTTTAGATGAACTCTAAGTGTAATTTTGATTTACATCTTCCTGATTGCTAATAATGTTAAATATTTTTATATACTTATTGGTCATTTGTATGTCTTCTTTTGTGAAATATCTATTTATTTTAATCTGAAAATGTCAATGTTATTCTTCACAGAGCTAGGAAAATCAGTCTTAAATTTCATGAAAAAATAAAAGACCCAGAATAGCCAAAATAATTCTCAGCAATAAAAACCACACAGGAAGTATCACAGTACTTGACTTCAAATTGTACTATAGAGTTACAGTAATAAAAACATCATGGCATTGGCATAAAAACAGACATATAGACCAATGGAACAGAACAGAAGATACAAAAACAAATCCACATACTTACAGCCAGTTGATTTTTGACAAAGTATCAAAAATATATACTAAAGAAAATACAGCCTTTTCAACAAACTGTGTTGGGAAAACTGGTTATCCAGTTGTATAAAAATGGAATTAAATCACTGCCTCTCATCCTCCATAAGAGTCAACTCAAAATAAACCAAAGACCTATAAATTAGACCAGATAATTTGAAAATTCTAGGGGAGGTCACAGGTCTAATACTCCCACATATAGACAAAGCTAGAAACTTCATTAATAAGACCCCCAAAGATCAGGAAATTAAATCAAGTATTAATAAATAGAATGGCACTAAAATTAAACCTTTCAGTTCATCAAAGTAAACTAGTAAGAGTCTACAGAGAGAGCCATCATAATGGGAGTAGATCATTGCCAGCTATTCCTCTGATATATCTAGAATATACAAAGAACTTAAAAGACTTATCATTATGAAAAAATAACCCCATCAATATGTAATTTGCCAGTTTATTCTCCTGTCCTCAGCTTCTAATATAGGACTATTTTTGAGCAGTGACATTTTATATCTTTCTAAGCCTTTTAACATTATATGACTCAAAAGTTTGACAATTTATATTTTTATGCTAGAATTATTCTTTCAACTATAAACTCATGTTCAACTATTTACTCAGCATCTTCACTTGGAAACATTTTGCACTTAACATGATTCTAACTCTGTTATTCATCTCGTCTCCTAAACTGATCCATCAGTCTTCTTTATGCTAGATATTGGCAACCGCATCCTTCCTATTTACACTAAGCACTTTAGAGTCATTGACTCCCCCCACCCTTGGCTAGCAGACTGCATGAATGTCCTTCATTACAACTTTATCCTATTTCCCAGTACAAGTTCTCAACATTTCTGACTTGGATTATTGCAAGTCTCCTGACTAGCCTACCACTAGCCCTGTCTTATTATAGTTTATTCTCAACACATCATCCAGACTACATTGAATAACAAATCAGATCATGTCACATCTCTGTCTAAATCCTTATAGCATCTTCTTTCAGAGTAGAGCTAACACCTTTATAATGGCCAACAAGTGTCATGAATATTCCCTTCTTCAGATCTCTGCCATCACCTTCTACTATCTCCACTTTGATCACTCTTCTGTAGTCACCTCTTCCTGTTATTCTTTGACTACATACACTCTCCCATCTCAGGATCCTTGTATCTGTTGTTGATTCTTCCTATATTGTTTTTCTCAAAACAATCCTTTACCCACTTTTAATTTTTATTTACAAATTATTTTCTAAATCAGATCTTTCTTTGCCACCTTTTCCAAACCATTAAATTTGCCTTAATATTTATTTCTCTTCTTTGGTTTATGTTTCCTCATAATACCACTACCTAATGACACATAATGTTTTACTTATTTATTTTTTTGATTGTTTCTTTTCTTATAGAAGAGTTGAACTTTCATGAGAATAGTGAACTAGTAGGTACTGAAGACATTTAGTTTTTCATTGTCCTTATTATTGTAGCATCTATAACTGTGTGTCTCAAAGTATGTCCCCAACAAATATTCTCTCATCAAATGTAGTTCAACCCCCTAATTTGAAGCAGTAGTTTACTTACCTTCTAAATTTTGTAACAATATATTTATATGGATTTGCTCCTCCTTAAATCTCAATATGGAAACAATAAAATGAATTTAACTGGTTGTTTTATTCTTATACATTGATGCAATGTATTATGTAGCATATTTAAGTAAATGTAAAGGTAAGGGGCATTGGTCTATAATAAAAAGTAATAATTTTCTCAGTACTGCAAAGAATGTGACTAGCAGCTTTATATCATTTATTTAACCAAATTAATTTTAAAATACATTTGAAATTAGATGATATGATTTATTACTGGGCAAATCCCTGTATAAAATTGTGTATACTTCAAGCAAATCAAATTCAAATTATAAATATCAAAAGCGATTTCATACCTTAAGCAGCACACATTGAACCACTGTGATAATCACATTCACATTTCACTCAGCAAACAGATGGAGCAAAAATAAAATGGTACATTCATGACTTTTCAACAGAGAAAATTAAACAGGGCTTTAACATATAAATAAATATGTATGACATTAGTCCATTTTCATTTTTAGCCATTAACATTCAGATCTTTAATTCCAGACTTTGTCATTAGTTTATCAGAATAATAAATGTAAGCCAGTCATGGTGGCATATGCTTGCAATCTCAGTACTTGGCAGGCTGAGAAAGGAGGATCTCGGGTTCGAAGCCAGCCTCAACAATTAAGTGAGACCTTCCATAACTTATCAAGACCCTGTTTCCAAATAAAAAATAAAATTGGGCTGGGGATGTAACTCAGATGTAAAATGCCCTTGAGTTCAATCCCCAGTAGCACACACACAAAAATAAAATAATAAATGTGAAAGGATGATCATATATATGTATATATGTTCATATATATAAAAATTATACTTTTAAAAATGTTTAGAGTTGCCTCAATAATTTAAGACTATTCAATAAGTGGAAACAATATTAGGTTAGGAATCAGAATGCTTAGATTCTTTGCCCTTTTTTTAACTCTAGCACTGTTTGATTTTAACCCATTACAACTAGAGTGTATTGTGATATATGTTAGCTCTGTAATGTTTTTATTTATAAATGATAAACCAGTTGATGTCTTAATTCTCATCTGACCGCTATATAAGTATAACTTTTACTGTTTAAAACTTTTGTCACTGAAAAAATTGCACATATTCCATTTAGTCATTTTTCCTATTTGTAATGTTCATAACAAATCTAAGAAACTAGAAATTCTTAATATTTTAAAAGAAAACTATTTTCTATTTTTCCCAAAATTCCTCTTCAACTCATTAATTCTTAATTGTCTCTTCTTAAAGGAAGTTTTCCCTGATCCTACTATATATTGTTATTATTCTATATTAGCTTTGTTGAATAGAACTTTTTGCAGTGATGGGAATGTTCTTTATTGCACTGTCTAATATAGTAGCTGAAAGCCACATGTAGCTACTGTTGAAATATGCCTAGTGATTATGACGGAGGAACTAAATTTTTTGCTCTATTCAACTTCATCAAATTCAAATTTAAAATTATCTTATATAGCTAATCGCTACTGTGTTCACAAGCACAATCTATCATATGCTCCTTTGCACATGTCATAATAACTTTGCATTTCTTTGCGTAACTACTCAACTAATATCCCCCTCAAACATTTAGATTTTACTTGTCACAATTAAGCAGGGCCATGTATATTTCTGCTCATCTTTTAATCTTCAAAAATTAGCCAAATGATTAGCCAAATATAAGTCCTTAATAAATAAGTGATCATGGTAGGATTGCTACTAATATTTTATACTATGGGAATGGAACATCTATGAAATCATCTCATTCTTTGAGGCTTATGGAATGGCTTTTCAGGATAGGGAACAGGGGATTTTACTGATAGTGGCATTTACTGCCATTAAAAGTACCATTATCCACCTTCCCCTTTCTAGGAAAATTCAGTGGTTAACAAAGAAGCATTGATTTGCTAATTAAGATTCTAAGATCATTTAGAATTTGGTTGTGAATGTATTTCATATTTATTAGTAAATATATATATATATATATTTGTAGATATAAATAAAAGATTGCTTTAACTTTATTGGATGATATAACTATCATTCATTTACTAAGGAGTTTTGGAAACCAGGTCAAATTAAATATCTAGGATAATGAAGAAAATCAACCAGAGAATAAGTGCTAATTGGTGATTTTTGTGTGTGGACTATTTGTTAAAAATTTTATTGGTGCATTCATTGATAGTCACCAATTCCAGGGCAACATATTTTGATTTAGATATATGTGTGTTTTTCTGGATAGAATTCATTTAACTTAATAAGTATAGTTTTCATTTAGAATAAAATGAAGTTACTGAATTAAGGTCCTTTACAGTGACTATTAGTTGTCTAGGAGTTAAGAACCTTTAATTAAAATTAAATTATTTATTTTTCTGTAGTCTCTTTGTAGCAATTCTTTTGGTTACAACTTCCAATTCTCTCTCTCTCTCTCTCTCTCTCTCTCTCTCTCTCTCTCTCTCTCTCTCTCTCTCTCGACTCATTCTACCATCACCACCAGATCTGTCAAGAAAGGAAAAGTTAATAACCAGGTTCAAAGCCAAGAGTGAGATTAAATTCACACTCAAGCAATGGAAGGTGAGTTTTGAATTTTGAAAAGAAGCCCTTCAAGGGTCATGTAATTACTAGGGTGTTATCAAAAACTTATTACTGTTGCATATTACTCATTTGGGAGGCAGGTGCCACGGTGCCACAGGGCAATGGAAATTTATAAACGGTGACATGCAAATAAGTCAGGAAAGCACATGCATTGGTGTTCTGCTGCCCAATTTGTTAATGGAAAATGCAACATCAGAGAGCATGTCTTTCATGGAGGATGACATATCTAGGACATTGGCTGGGATTTATAGTTAACCATCTTTCTGCTGCTTCATTGGCTTTAACAATTTATTTCAATTTCTACTTATAGAAAAAAATCATGGCCTGTAGATTAGCGTATATCCCTGTCATGCTTCTTTTGGCTGTTCCTTTTACTTATAATTAATTTTTTAAATTTAGCTAATTTATTTATGTGATAGTTCCTGAGAATCATGACTTGGAAAATAATTTGGTCTTCAAAACATCTTTATAACAATACTCATATACTCTTGCTAAGCATTTGATCTGCTCTTAAAATTCTACCTTGATTTAATCTTCCACATGCATTTTTTAATTAAAACATCCAATTTCAGATTATTTATGGCCTAGAGAAAGGTTTAGAAAGAGTAAATAAACAAATGACATGCTCTAGAGTAATAAATAAAATTATGTAATTTTCAAATCACTTTTTTTCCTATATTAGAATATTAATTCTTCAGAAAAAATATTATTTATATTTAATCAGCACCTCAGAGATGTCTTCTGAATATTTGGAGATTTTTGCAACTTCTGTTCCATCCCAATTTTTTCATTTTCAGTTGTTAATGAACTTCTACTTTCAGTATGAAAATAGGAAATCTATGCCACTTGGGATAGCTTATCTTTTATTATCAATTTGCCTGATAGATTTGAGCATTTTATTTACTTTTATCTGAAGTAGTATTTATGGCACAAATGATATGACCTAAGACCAAATAATTAAATTGTGAAGGGACTAATTTCACTTACAGGAATTTTTTTACAAAGCTCTATGACCATGCACTATGTGAATATAAATGAAACTTGTTTGAGTTCTTAACTATTGTATTTATGATCACAGCATTATAGTACTTTTTCATTTTTGTGCTGCTGCACATTGAAATCAAGGTATTCTCATTCCAAGGTATTCTGAGCTACACCCTCAGTCCCATTTTTTTTTTTATGAAAAAGGGTCTTACTAAGCTGTTGAAGACTTCACCATGTTACTGAGATCCTACTATCTCAACCTCCAAAGTACTGGGATTACAGGCATGTGCTAGTATACCCAGCTTCATAGTATACTTTTAATAATTATTTAAAATATAATTTAATGCTTGCTAAGTATGATACAAATTTTCATTATTAGCTGAATAATGCAAGTGACTGACAAAGTAAATTTTGTATTTTGATGACTACTTTTAATGAGTATAATGCTGAAATATGGCCTATTTTTCCTCTCAGAAAATCTGTCTTCTTTTTTCAGGTTTAATAACCTATTATCCATTTTATCCATAGACTGTTCTCGAAATCTTACAAAATTTCTCATTGCAGTCATCCAACCTTTCTACTAGGACCAACATAAAGCTGAAGAGAAAATCTGTGTGCCAGAAAGGAGGTGGGGTGTCTGCAAGTATGTGTATACCATCACTCCATAAAAGAACCCATCTATTTTGGTTTCTAGATACTGTTAGGCTTTTGTACCAAACCACATGTTTCTTTAAAGCAGTGGCTCTTACAGTTTAAAGTGGAAAAATTGTTCAGATGGCTGCCCTGCCTCAGAATTTTGATTCAGTGGGTCTGGGTATGGGCCTGTGAAATTATGTCTCAAAAAGTTATCAGGACCATGCTTTAAAATAAATTAAGTTGATGGAAATAAAATAGTAAGAAATAAAGATGATTACATCTTTAATCAACAGTACAAATAGAACAAAGAGTTTTAGAGAGCATTTTTCCTTCCTGAAGTTTCTACCTGAAAGAATTAAGAAGCATTTAGGGAGCCCTGTCATGGTGGTACATGCCTGTAATCTCAGGACTTGGGAAGCTGAGACAGGAGGATTGCAGGTTCAAGGACAGCTTCAGCAACATAGTAAGATTCTTAGCAACCTAACAAGACCCTGTTTCAAAACAGGAACATAAAAAGGGCTAATGTAGCTTGGAGGTAGAATACCCTTGAGTTCAATTCCCAGCAGCGCACACACACACACACACACACACACACACACACACACACACACACACACGCATTTAGGAACTTGGTAGTTCTCACCTGTAATTCCTGTATTTGGGAATTTGAAACTAGAGGATTGTCATTTCTAGGGAAGCACATGGTTAACGAGGACCCTATTTCAAAATAAAAAATAAAATTGCTGAGGGCATAGCTTAGAGGTAAAACAAATGCTCCTAGGTTCAAATGCCTCTGGGTTATAAGAAAAAAAAAACAGTAGCATTTATATTAGGCAAAAACTGTATTCTCTATAAAACACCAGGAAATAATGAAAGTGAAAACTTGAAATATCTTGAAATATAGTTTCAGCTAAAAGAGTACTTAGGAGGGAGGAGACAAATAAATGGGCAACATAGATACATGCTTTCCTTCTTGCTCTGATTTCAGTGTGTGTGTGTGTGTGTGTGTGTGTGTGTGTGTGTGTGTTCATGTTTTTCTATTTTGGTTTTTCTGTGTGTGGGTTTGAAATTTTTAAATTATTTTTTCCTAATGACATTTTCCCCTTTTCACATTGTTTAAAAAGATGTGAACATTAAAATGAAATAGTCTATTTAGCAGTTTTGTTTCCTGTAGAAATATATAAAGTATGATCTGGCCTCCAGTATTATGTAAATTCAGGCAACTGAAGATTGTTTTCCCAGAAATGGAGGGGGGGAAAAAAAGGCTAGAATATATTGCTTATAAATTGACTACAACATTCCCTTCATGTATTTACTACTCCTGAAATATGAATTTGCAACCTTCTCCTTCCAACCCCATGATCTAGATTAGTATTGTGAATGGCTTTGTGGCAGTTTATAGCCTAGGTTTCAATTGACCTTCAACTCTTGCAAAATTGGGGAGAATTTACTCAGTAACTCTGTGATCAAGCCCAGAGTAGCCTCCTGGGTGAGTCCAGTCACCCACTCAACAAACGTAACAGCCATCCAATCCCATAGTAGCAAAGATTTTATATGACCAGCAACTGATCTCAGGCCTCTAAATGACCTCAGATGAATCTAGAATTTTAAGGCTGAATGAATAAAGGGTTACTACTTATATGTCTAAATTCTTGTAATTCTTGTCATTTTTTAAATAGGAATACAAAAGGAAATTGATACAGGGATCCCCTAAAGAGCCAAATATAAAATGCTGAAAAACAATCCAGAATTAGGGGGGGTGACAATTTAAGATCACTTTTTCAATCTATTTATTATTATTTTCTGCAAAATCTACAAATTATTTTGCCATCAAAGAATGGTTTAAGATAACTTAATTAAAAATATGCACAGTGAAATTACTTTATAATTAGCAACTTTTTAAATATTTTGTTTCCATAAAGGCCAAGTTAAGCCAAGTGTGGTGGCATATGCCTTTAATCCCAATAAATGGAAGACTGAGACAGGAGGATCTCAGGTTCAGTGTCAACCTCAGCAATTTAGCAAAGCCCTCTGCAACTTAGTGAGGCACTGTCTCAAAATAAAATAGGGCTGCAGCATAGCTCAGAGGTAAAATGTGCCTGGGTTCAATTCCAAGTACCACATGAAATAAATAAATAATAAATACATACATAAATAAAAAATTTTTGATATTTGGAATTGAACCCAGGGCCATTCTACCTCTGAGCCATGCCCCCAGACCTATTTTATTTTATTTTATTTTATTTTGATTTTTGGAAACAGAATCTCCCTAAGTTGCTGAGACTGACTTCAAATCTGTAACCCTCCTGTCTCAGCCTCCCAAGTACTAAGATTTTATAGTCATGTGATACTCTGCCTGGCTAAAATGAAGCATTTAAAAAGAAACAAAGCATCTTTGTGAGAATCTTTAATTTTCAATTATATAGATTAGCTAATAGAGAATATTAAAATAATATTATAAATCAAAGGCATAATATATTGTTTCTTCAATACCAGTTTCCATGGTAATATTTTACTATTATAAAACAAAAGTTTGAAGTAATCTCCAATTTATAGATTATGAAATTAATGCTTAATAATAATAAATAATACTTCCAATACCCATATCTAGTAAATAATAAAAGCAAAAGCTATTCTTTCTTACTCCAGAGTTTCCTTTCTTAACCACTTTATTTCAGTTTCTCCATTTTTTCCATGAAGAACTCAGCATGATTCAACATTTTAAGAAGCTAACATCAAGGCAGATATAAAAGATTGTTTCTAGCTTTCTAGAAAGATACTTCTATTCTTAGTGTCAATTTGGCTCAAGAAATACCATTTCATTTTCGGCAGCTTTGTACAAGACTTGGTCCATCAGTAATCCTCCGTCTCTAAAGAATTTAATTTTTCCCATGACATGGATACTTTCCATAGCCACAATATGCTTGGATAGTTCAAGTTCTGGAAATTTAAGTTTGAGCTAGTGCCACCATATATTTCTGTTGTTAAAACACAGGTTCTTGAAAATAACTACCTATTCTTGCCATTCATTCTTTAATCAATTACAATGAGGGGCCAATTCCCAGCATGTTATATGTGCTCTCCTGTCTATCTAGAGGAAGTATACCTTCACACCTACCTCGATTCTCACACTCCTTCCAAAACATCTCATTTATTAGCTACATTTGTAAGGAATTACATATCATCAAGCATTATATTATAAAATGGGAAAATAAAGCAGAGTGCTAATAACAGTTTAAGAGTGCCAGATAAAACTCCTTTTCTTCTGTATTTTAAATAATATTTTCCTTAATTGTATGTATATAACTAAAACATCTAAACAACAACATGCAAACTCCAAATTTTCATTATATACTCACTCAATAAAATCAAACAAGCCAGGCGTGGTGGCTCACTTTTGTAATCCCAGCATTTGGGAGGCTGAGATGAGAGGATGGGTTTGTGGACAGCCTCAGCTAATGAGTGAGGATCTTTGCAACTCAGTGAGACGATGTTTCAAAATAAAGAATAAAAAATAGGACTGGGAGTTTAGCTCAGAGGTAGAATGCCCCTGGGCTGCATCCTCAGTACTGCAAAAAAAAAATAAAATAAATAAATAAATAAATAAATAAATAAATAAATAAATAAATAAAATCAAACAATAAATTATGAGACAGAAATATCAAACTAATGCTGCCAGTATTGTTAGGCAGCTTGGTAGAAGTGGGTAGGTCAGGAAAAGAACCTGAGGAGTAACTAAACTAGCCCTCATGAAAAGAAATAGAGGGCCGGGCGTGGTGGCGCAGCACGCTTGTAATCCCCACCCTTGGGAAGCGGAGACCGGAGGATTGTGCTGGTTCTTAGTCAGCCTTGCTGGCTTAGGAAACCCTGTTTCCAAATATATATATATATATATATATATATATATATATATATATATATATATATTAGGTCTGGGAGTGTAGCCCGGAGGTAGATGGGTTTCCAGCTGTGGTTAAAGAAGTTCAGTAATTAGAAGGCTTCATTAATTGGATTTGTACCTACTCCTAGCTTACCCAAAGATAGCCTTTGTGGGAGTTATGGTATTATTTACAGTTTGACTTTAGATCTCCTCCCCTCACTTTTACTTAGACATCAGTGGGAATGTTCCCAACATGGTGAAAATAGTCAAAACCACTTTGAACATGAACAAAACTGGAGGCATCACACTCCCTGGTTTTAAATTATATTTTAAGTCTGTAGTAATCATTGGGATGGGGGGGTGAATCCAGAGAGATTCTAATTCTGAGCTCTATCACCAGACCTATAGGTGTTTTTTCTTAAAACAAGGTCTTTCTTGGCTGTTGAAAGTTTATCTAAATTGTTTAAACCTCTGATCCTCCTGTCTCAGCCTCCCAAGTACTAGGATATCAGGTGTGTCCTACCATGCCCAGCTAAGACTATAGTCATCAAGCAGCATGATCTTGTCATAAAACAGACACATTAACCAATGGAATAGGATCGAGATCCCAGAAATAAACACACATGTTTATGGTCAATTAATTTTCAATGAAAGTACCAAGATTACACAATAGGCAAAGGACAGCCTCTTCAGTAAATGATGCTGGGAACACTGTATATCCATATGTATGCAGAAAAATTAAAGTGTACCCATATCTCATCTGTTATACAAGAAACAACTAAAAATCGATTAAAATCTTCAATATAAGGGTTGGAACTATAATACTTCTAGAATAAAACATAGGTATACAACTCTGTGACATTAGTCTTGGCAATGACACTTTATGTATGATCTCAAAGTATAAACAAGCTAAGAATAAAAAAGTGAGATTATATCGAACTAAGAAGCTTCTATATAGAAAAGGAAACAATCAACAAAATGAAAAGACAACCCAAGAAATGGGAGAATATATTTGCAAACTATATACTTGGCAAAGGGTTAATGTTATGGATTAGGTTTGGAATGTCCCCCCAAAATTATGTGATGGAAGCATTGTTCCTAATACTGCAAGGTTCAGAGGTCGGGCTTTTAGGCAACGATTGGATTGGGAGGGTTACCATCTGATCAAGGGATGAATCCATTTGATTGATTAATAATTAAATTGATTTACTGTTATATAATGAAACTTATAGGAAGATGGAGCACAGCTAGAGAAAGTAGGACACTGAGGGCATAGCCTTGAAAACTATATCTATCCGTCCCTGGAACCTCTCTTCAACTCTCTTTCTCTCCTTTCTAACAATGTTTCTGCCTTGGATCCAGCTCACCATGGACTGAATCTTTGGAAACCATAATCTAGAATAAACAATGCCTCCTCTAAATTGTTCTTATTAAGTGTTTTGGTCACAGTAACAAAAAGATAATATGACTAATATCCAAAATATACATGAAATCCATGCCACTGAATAGCAATAAATAACCTAATTCTTTAAAAAATAGGAAATGACTGTAATAGATATTTTCCCAAAAAAGACATAAAAATGGTCAAAAGGTATATGAAAGGGAGCTTAATCATTAGGAAAATGAAAATCAAAACCACAATGAAATATAACCTCATGCCTGTTAGGATGTCTAGTATCAAAAAGATGAAAAATGACAATTGTTGGTGAGGATGAAAGGAACAGACAATACTGGTACAGTATTGGTGGGAATGCAAATTAGTAATGTCATGATATAAAATAGTATAGGAGTTCTTCATAAAATTAAAACTAGAAATACCATCTAATCCACGTTTGATATATATTTAAAAGAATTAATATCAGGATCTGGAGAGAGATCTACACTCCCATGTTCACTATAGTATTTTTTTAACTAGCCAAGGTATGGAAAAATATAAATGTCTATCAATGGACATAAATAAAATGTGGCACAGTGGTATACTACTCAGCCTTAAAAAAGAAGGAAATCTTGCCATTTGTAACAACATAGATGGACATGGAAAAAAAATTATGCTAAGTAAAATAAGCCAGACACTGAAAAACAAACCCTGCATGACATCTTTTATATGTGGAATCTAAAATAAACCCATAGGAGCACAGAGGAGAGTAATGGTTCCCAGGGCATGGGAGATAGAAATGGGGAGGTGATTTTTAAGGAGTTCAAAGTTTCAGTCATACAAGATAAATAAGGTCTTGAGATTTACTCTATAACATATTGACTATATATAATAATGCCATATTGTTTACTTAAAATTCTCCATATGTTTAGATCTTTTGTTAAGTGTTCCTACCATATAATGACAGTAACAGTAATGAATGGAAGAGATGTTTCAACACATTTATTCCCCAAATAATTGAGTTGTAAACATTAAACATGTACAGCTTTTTAAATGCCAGTTATGCTTCAATAACATACTTAAACAAAATCTAATTAACATTGAAGCAGGATATATACATATATATAATCTCCCTAATCTATGCCCAAATCAGTAGTAGATTCACCCTTTCACTTTACCTTTGCCAAGTGGATTTAAAAATTCTGCGAACTCTAATTTATTAAAATTTACTAGTGAAGTGAGAATGACAGTTATTTCTTTCCACTTCTCAGCATGGAACCACAGTTTTATTAGAATGCTTGCCCTCTGAGCTCAGCAAGAAGCATGTTATAATTAGATGAGTATTACAATAGAGACTCTGTTAATAGGGTTTTTGAGAAATAGTAAAAAAGAAAACCTGCAAGAGTATCTCCATTAAACTCTATATAAGTAAGAGAAACCTGTCTTAAGGGACCACTAAAAAATCAGCATGAGTTAGTTAACTGAAGGTCAAACAAAATGACATGATGTGCCTTGGGGAATACTGTTAAAGTAATCATTGCAGATAAGGGACTGACTGACTGTCACAGTTTCCTCTGCATATTTCTAATATGAAAATGAAGATGGGAATTAGAAGAGAAATGGCCTCTTTAATTTTGAATAGGCATGAATACTACCTATCGGTAAACACTATAAAATATTTTCTATACATTGAAATAATGAAATCATGGGTCATCTTATAATGGAAACATTCCTATATATAGTATTTAAAATGGGTCTCTCTTGAAGTCAAGTACCTACATTTTAAATGTGTGGGTTTTTTTCTGAATATATATAAAGTATACTAGTTGTCTACGAAAGAGTATAAAGAAAATACAAGGAGATAAAACACATAGAATGCCACAATTTGGAAAAATTCACTGCTAATTTTTAATGTTTTACATGAATATTCATGGATATCATATTAATTATTAACTACTATTAATTACTAATTAGTAATTACTATTATAGTAACATATAAATGTTTTTCTACCCAATAATTTTCATTGACTATCTTCAATTCATTGGTCTCTTTGTTTTCCTTTGACTTCTACTTTTTTCATTATATTGGAAAGTTCATGTAAAGCAGTCTTAGAAATAATTACAGAAACTTTCATCTAATCAGTCTGAATTTCCTCTAGGGGAAGTTAAAGAAAATGAAGTCAATTATTTTTTACTTATTCAGCACAAGTGTGTAGGGTAGAGAAGATAACACTACTCCCAAAGAAGAATGAGCTCAAGTGGAAGGAGGAGTGTGTAGCATGGGCTGAAGCCCTCCTTCTCAGTGGGCTGGCCCCTTGGTAATGTGTTTCCTATGACTGGGGACTCCTCTACGTATCTTTCAGTTTTGATGGCAAGAAGAGCGAGTGTCTGGATTTTTATCACTTCTTCCCTTTTTAAATTTCTTCCTCAGAAACTAGCATTACTAGAGTTAATCTCCTTACTCATAAAAGCTAACCTTTTCAAGTCATCAACCCCATCCCTAAGATTAAAAGGGTTCCATATGGCTTTGTTTGTTCCATACCATTTACCTTTGAGAAACCACTTGTAAATTGGTCATGGTATTCGAACAATATGACTTCGGGCTTTCATTCTGTTCAATGTTTGTTATTACTTACAGCACAAGGAAAAAGTAAAATAACAGTGTTGCTCCCATATAAATGTTATGCCTTTTCTGTTTGACCTGGAAAGAAACTAGGGATTTAACTAGGAAAAAAGACAGCGAGGTCCTATGAAGGAAAGAAATACTGTTCTACCACCGTTATACATCTCCCAAATTGGAAGACTGTGGGCTGTTAGTAATGTTAAGACCAGAGCCTATGTCCACTATTGCTCCTTTCTGTACCCCCATTTAAGACTGGATGCTAGGAAGGGTGTTGTTTGTATAGGATTTATAAATAAAAGAATAACATACAAAAAACTTATTTTTATTATATCTTAATGCCTGTACAGATATATAGTATTTAAACACATACTTTCATATATGTTATATTGAGCTATAATCATATATATAAAAATTCAGGACTTATTTTTGATATTCAATTTTTAGCATAGTCCCATGAGATTTTACTGCCAATTTTAAAAGAAAGGTTTAAGCAATGGATTTAGAAATCCTCCTGACCTAATTTTAAATTAATGAATTCATATGTATTTATATATCCTTGTAGGAAGTTTAAGAAATTACTATATTGTCTATGTTTGCCATGATTCCATCAGACCAGATGATGAAATACTTGTTATAAGAAGCAACTGATAATATTATACACTTGGATGTGGACAGAATTAATAATTGAAAGTTATTTACATGAGTGATATCCATATTTGATTCTTGAAACAAAGCTGTGCCAAAAAGTTGTTTTATAGTTGAGCAAGGCTTGAAAGATGATGCATATAAGTTTGCTAATGTTTCTTTTCTCTCAAATACTTTGTTGGCCAAGATTACAATTTTTTTTTTCTGTTTTACTTACATTGTTTACATTCAAGAGTTTTGTGTTTTGGAGTTTTTTTTTTAAATAATCAAATAAGCAAGTTCTTTGACGAATGGCTTCCCAAAACAAGGACATAAGTAAGGAGAAGCAAGAGTTTGAGGAGAAATTATAGGTAAACTTAAGGGGAGAATAAGAAGCAATTAACAAAATCTTACTTGACCCGTTTTCATCTGCTTTTCATGTTCTGAAATACCTCATAAATACATTATCCTAAACCCATTCTTCAGTTTTTAGGGGTATACCTTATAGAGTTTTTAAAGAAACTTTAAATATAGCCCCTGGACTGTTAACCAGAGCTATTTCTCCCCTGGCAGATCATAAGCTTTCCATTGCAGAAAACAGAATAAAATTGGCTAGATTTAAGTGGATATATAGGAAAAATATTTTTAAAAAGGAAATGGCATAATATTCAGTGAAATAAGAGACCACGTAACATTGAAGCTTTACAGAAATAAGACACATTGTATCGTCTAATTTGGGTTCGTAAATTTGCAAAGTAAAGCATATTTCTCTGGTCAATTGCTCTCATAATGAAATTATATTCTTATAGGTATGAAGGATAAGTTAAACTGCTCTAATAGCATGCTTCTTATTGATGTTCTTACTGATTACATCCTTTTCAATTAGACACAAGCCTTTTGTTTCCCTATATCCTCCCAGACAATTTTTAAGAATTTATTCCAAAATAGCAAGTCCCACATATTCTACAATCTTCCTTTTATTTTCTTGCCCCATCAGTGTTCCTCAGCCTGTTTCCAAGTCCTCAATTTGAGATTTCTACCACTAAAATATCATTTGAAATTTCTACCACAACTATACCATTTTGAAATCAGCAGGATATTTCTTTTCCATTCAAAGCTTTGTATATTTTACTTCCACTATAGCCATTGTTAGAAATGTCTTGTTTTGTAGAGGATATCAGGGTTTTGAATTTAATTTTTGTTTTTCTTCACTAATTTATTGTGTGCTTCTGGATTCTTTCCTTGTGCTACTTTTACAGAGTGGACTTTTTCAGAAAGTGTATCAAGTTTCAAAACGTCATAAAAGCAATTATATCTGCTTCTCTGCTCACTATGGGGTTACATTCTGACAAACTATCATAAATCAAAATAATACAAATAAAAATGCATTTAAGTCAGGCATGATAAAACAGGCCTGTATTTCAAATACTTAGGAGGGTGAAACAGTAGGATCACAGGTTCAAGGCTAGCCTCAGCAACATAGAGAGACCTTGTTTCAAGATGAAAAAAAAAAAAAAACATTAGGGCAGAGGTGTACTCAGAGGTAGAACACCCCTGGGTTCAATCCGTTAGTACCACAAAAATGCATTTACTACACCTCACCTGCCCAACATCATTGCTTAGCAATGCTGTATACTGCAAAATTTGATTGTTTCTTCTTGTGATTGGGTGTTGACTGAGAGCTGTATCTTGCCCTGTATGATGAGAAAGTATTACACTGCATATCCCTGGGTCAGTTAAAGATCAACATTCAAAATTTGATGTAAAGTTTCCACTGAATCTACATCATTTTCATACCAGTTTAAACTGAAAAATGATGTATGCCTAACCATTATACTCAGGAATCATCACTATGTAGAGGATCGAACTGAATAATAGAAAGCAAATAACTTACATATTGAATACATGTATTTTAAGAAACTTATTGAATACTGCTGTGTAATAACTTGAAAATCTTGATGGATTACATGCGACCAGTTGCTAATTAATCTCTCATGACAAATACTTATGTCTGACCACAAGGAGCAGCAATTCATGAAACATAGTTTTTTTTTTATTGTCTTAGAAAACTAAAACTTTGTATAAGTAATTATTTTACTTCCATTGGCCTCTTTTATTAACCTACACACAATTTATCTCCTACCTTTCTATTATGTCCATTGATGTGACACTGGTGCTCAAAATAGTGTTTAGAAAATGGTTAAGTACTCAATATTTTAAACCCAGGGATATTATATCTCCAAAATATACCCCCAGCCCTCTTTATTTTTGCATAAGGTCTAGCTAAGTTGGTGAAACTTGTCATACACCTGTGATCCTCCTTGTCTCAGCAGCCCCCCTCCCAAGTACTGGGAGTACAGGAGTGCACCACCACACCTAGCTTGAATTAAGTATTTTAAGAAAATCTAAATCTGCCTGTTTTAATGCCATTTAGTTTATTTCTATTTAGAAACTGAAATAAAAGTAAGAATGTATTCAATATTCCTTCCTTATGTCAAGTCACTTATAAATTGATTAAAAAAGAACATTGTCTATGTACACCTTTAAAATAGAATCTCTGTAGATGTTACCATGTGACAACCAATTTCAAAGCTGCCATTTTTCTTCCAAGTTAACCTCCTCATGGCAATTGATCCCCTGAGATTACTTTCAGTCTTGAAAATAATCCCAGAATTATAAATTGGGAGAGGATCTCTTTTCTTTCTTCTCTCTCCCTCATTATAATCCCATAGTAACTAGCGCTTTCTGAAACACTTTTTAACCATTAGTTTTGGGGTACATAAAATCATCGATTATAGAATCTGATTGTTTGGTTCAAATTCTGGCTGCTCTACCTACAAGCTTTCCTAAGCATGCTTGTAAACTTCTCAATAGACCATAACAAGCTCTGTAAAATTAGGAAAATAGTTTTATTGACTTCATACGGTCTTCATGAGTATAAAATAAAGTAAAATGTACAAACCACAGTAATATCTGGCTTATTATGAATACTGAATATGTGCTGATTTTTATGACACATTAACAACATCTAAACATATTTTGTTTTCACACTTCCCAGTCCTTCTTAGAGTATCACTATCATACTGTTATTCACAGCTGGACAATTACTCACATACAACTTCATTTTCTTCCTTGCCTTCTTATCCAGTTACAAAATACTTTCTCTAATCAAAATGCCGTGTCCTAAACCTTAACCTTATTGGTTTTATCCTACACTTTTGTAGATGTAATTATGATTGTGTAGTGCTGTTTTTGGTGATGGTAGGGGGTAGAAACTAATGTTAAAAAATGGTGTTTGTTTTCAAATTATTTCATTGAATTCTTCAAA
This sequence comes from Muscardinus avellanarius, assembly GCF_963383645.1. Classification (NCBI taxonomy): domain Eukaryota; kingdom Metazoa; phylum Chordata; class Mammalia; order Rodentia; family Gliridae; genus Muscardinus; species Muscardinus avellanarius. Next base: position 20,422,622 of record NC_137792.1, on the reverse strand, counting down.
CAATCAAATGCAGTTACATTTTTCTACTCAACAGAAGAGGCACATGAAGCTTAGATAAACCAATTACCTTGACCCATGTAACATGTTTAATAAGTACAATAAGTGCCAGGATTGGAATTTTCATTCAATATCAAGTTATACACACTTGCTTTTGAGGAGAGGAAAATATTCTTGAATGGAATTTTCTCAGGAAAACTGAAACTCTAAATATGACTTGAAAGATCTTGGTATTGCCATTTTATGAACTTTCTTTCTCAAGAAAAATTTGGTAGCTGGATTAGATAATGAGATTGCAATATCCTTTTAGTTAAACTAGAGTTCATTATATGCTAGCTTGTGAAAGACTCTCTTACTTTATAAATCATGATAATCACTGGTTCAACTGATTTCCTCACTAAAATTAATCAAAACAGCTAATTCCCATTACCTAAGTAAAATAAGACCATGTCCTAAAATGTGGAATACTTCAGCACAAAGATGGTATAGACCCATTCTAGGAATTTACCACAAAGCCTTTTAATATGTGTTTAATATAAATTGTGGCCCCACTTCATAAATAACATTCTGTAATATTATTTTATAACTAAACTACCACAGTTCTTTCAAGATGATTTTCTTAAATATTTAAAATAAACTGTTTTCAGGCTCTTTTCCATGTGAAGCAGGAGAAATATGAAGACTCATTTTGATATGGGACTTGGTATTATTTTTAATTGAATATTCACCATTTGAATTTATTGCAGCAGATGTCCTCAGCTACCCAATTATGTTAGCACAATTTGGCACATATATGATTTTAAAAGCTCTTGTATCGAGGCAAAGCATTTAATTTCCTACTAAATTAATCCCTTTGGAACATTACATTGGATTCCATGGTGATTAAAAAAATAACTCTCATAACTGCAAGATGCTTCCATTAAATACCCTGTATTCTACACAAATGGAAGATCTACATTTATTTCCTCTGTTATCTATAATGCAGGTTTCCTTATTACTAATTCTGTACAGTTTCTAAGCACAGAAAATTTTAATAGCAATGTGTCCTATACTGTGCCTCTCTAATTCTGTCCCCCCCCCCTTGTTTTCTGAGAAAAACATGCTTTTCTTAGAGTCAAGGGGACAGAGGAGGTGGATTAATCCATTATTCTTCACCAATGTTGTCAGGAACAGGGATGACCAAAGAAATATTTCACATTTCACCTAATATGTGCTTTAGTAATTATTTAGTGAAAATTAATGTGTCCCCATTACTATTGCTATATAACAACCACTCCAAAACTTTTAAAGTAAAACAACCATTTTGCTCTGTGTACTAATTGTGTTGTTAATTTAGACACATCAGGGTAGGGATGATTTGACTCTACTTCTTGATGGTTGGGGACTCAGCTGGAATGATTAAAAGATTAGGAGTGACTTAATTGTAGAGGACTTTAATCATCTGTAAGTTCCTCTGTGCACATTTCTGACACAAAGGCTGGAATTACTAGAAGGCTAGAGACTCAGCTGGGACTATTGACTGAAGCAACTTTGTGGATCCTTTCCTCATAATCCTAGTTTCTTATAGCATAGTAGCTACTTTTTTAAGAGAAGCATCCTAAAGGAGAACATAGAAGAAACTTCCAAGGAGAACCCACAAGCTCTCATTTCAATAATACTGTTCATACAGTTTAAGGAAATATTTCTATATTCTCTATGGAGTTTAAGGCAATACTCCTATATTTTATGGTATTTTTTCTTATTTTGGCGATTCTTGACTTTTTTATCTTGACTAGTCTATTGAACAACAACTATTTTGAGAATTCCCTTTACTTTCATTCTGTATCTTCTCTTTTAATCTAATTTAGATCACATGTTTTCTGGCTCCTGGAAATGATTTCTTCCTCTCTGTTAGTTGTTGCCTTCCTTTAGAAGATGGCATCATTTGGTAATCCATAAGTATTTCCATGGATGATAAATTGTTTTGAGAGTAAATTGTGTTCAGAGATGAGAAAGGATCTTCATTTTTATTCTGCCCTTAAATATCTAGTTTAAATGATAACATTATGGCTTGAATGTCTCTTCTTTTTCAGAATTTTGGATGTATGCCTAAATTATTTTCTAGTTTCCAGGTATTATTATTAGGAGTTCCTATGTCATTATAATCCCCAACTTTTTGTAAATAGTGTATTATATGTGAATATACTCTGATCATTTTTATCTTTCTTTCTGTGATCTTTCAATGGACTTTTCTATATCCCTCTCATACTTATATTTTAGGATGATGGTGCTGAATGTGGTCCTTAGTGTTTTCCTTTCCAGCCCAACGTGACCATTAATATTGATATATTGGTCTCTAATTACTAGAAAAATATTTGTCTCTCTCACTCATGTCTTATGTTTCACAAAAGAATTTTTTTCCAGTGGTATTCTCTTTTCTATTCTATGTACCTTTTACATATTTAATATGAACTTTCTGCTGTATTTTTGGCAGTACTGGGGATTGAACTCAGGGGCATTCTAGCTCTGAGCTACACCCTCAGCCCTATTTTTATTCTTTATTTTTAAACTGGGTGTCATTAAATTGCATTGAGCCTCACTAAGTAGCTAAGGCTAACTGTGAACCTAAGATCCTCCTGTCTCAGCCATCCAAGTTCTGGGATTACAAGCCTGTGTCACCACACTTGGCTGAATTTTCTAGTTTGATCCTTTGTTATCTGCACCTGTTATATCCTGATCTCCACCTCTTTTACTAATTTTCCTACTTTTAGGGTATTTTATTAGCTTTAATTTATTGAATCACTTTGGTACTGATATTTTTAATGTGTTTTATTGGCGAATATCGTCTTACATCTTAATGTAAATAATGTTGACAGTGACATACATGTACACATGACTTGCTGCCCCCTCATGTCCCCATTTCTCCCCTTCTCAATACAAAGTTCTGAGATTGATGTTGGTATATTCACATATATACACATAGTTGTTGGTAGTATTTTCATTAATGAACCTCAGTCTTCCCCTCCTCTTCCCTTTGACCACCTCCCTGGCTTTGCTGAGATTTTTCCTCCACTATCTGGAGTCCCCCTGATATCCATAGCTTGTGCATATTAGAGAAAACATATTGAACTTTCACTTCCTGTGACTGGCTAATCTCACTGAATATAATGTTCTCAGGTCTTTCCATTTTCTTGCAAATAACATAATTTTGTTCTTTTTGATTGCTGAGTCGAATTCCACTTTGTGTATTTTCCATATTTTTGTGATCTATTCATCTGTTGATGGACACTTAGATGGATTCCATTATTTGGCTATTGTGAATTATTCTGCTATGAACATGGGTATACATATATTATTATAGTTTTCCGATTTTTTGCCCCTTTGAAAAGATATCCAGGAGTGCTATAGCTGGATCATATGGAGGATCCATTCTCAGTTTTCTGAAGAATCTCCACACTGATCTCCATAGTGGCTGAACTAATTTGCAATCCCACCAACAGTGTAGAAGTGTTCCTATTTCCCCACATCCTCTCTAACATTTATTGTTTCTTGATCTCTTAATTATTGATATTCTGATTGGGTGTGATATTGGCAAAAAAGACACATAGATCAATGGAACAGAATAGAAAATAAAGAAACACATCCACGCACTTACAATCAATTAATTTTTGAGAAAGGTGCCAGGCACATGTTGTAGAAAAGACTCAGCAATAAAGAACAAAATTATGGTATTCATAAGATGGAAAGACCTTGAGACATTATGTTACGTGAGATTAGCCAAACACAAAAAAAGGAAATATGTTTTTTCTAATATGCTCGAGCTAGGAAATATTTGGGATGTCACAGGGACTCCAGATAATGGAGGAGATCCTCAGTGGAGCCAGGGAGGAAGGGTAGGGAAGGAAAAAGGCTGAGGTCCATTAATGGAAATGCTACATGTGACTATGTGTATGCATGTGAATATAACATTGCTTATTAAGACATTCAGTATTGAAGGGGGTAAATGGAGAGGTGGAGGGCCAAGTACTGTATGAATATATGCCATTGTCAATATGATCTACATACATTATGATGTGAGATTATAATGTACCTATATGTATAATTTAAAAGTAATAAAAATAGAAAATACAGCCTTTATAAAAATGGTGTTGTGGAAACTGGTTATCCATTTGTAGAAAAACGGAACTAAATCCTTACCTCTTACCCTGTACAAGATTTAACTCAAGATGGATCAAGCCAGGCGTGGTGGCGCACGCTTGTAATCCCAGCATTCGGGAGGCTGAGACTGGAGGATCACGGTTCGCAGACAGCCTCAGCTACTTAGTGAGGCTCTCTGCAACGTGGTGAGACCCTATTTTAAAATAAAGAATAGCTGGGCGTGGTGGTGCATGCTTGTAATCCCCGCACTTGGGAGGCAGAGACAGGAGGATCGCGCAGGTTTGAAGCCAGCTGCGTGCTGGCTTAGGAGACCCTGTTTCCAAATAAAAATGTAAAAATAGGTCTGGGAGTGTAGCCCGGAGGTAGAAGGGCTTCTAGGAACCCCAGTACCACCGAAAGAAAGAAAGAAAAAAGAAAGAAAGAAAGAAAGAAAGAAAGAAAGAAAGAAAGAAAGAAAGAAAGAAAGATAGGGCAGGGGGATGTAGTTCAGAGGTCAAATGCCTCTGGGTTCCATCCCCAGACCCGCAAAAAAAAAAAAAAAGATCAAGTTAGACCAGAGACTGTGAAGCTACTAGAGGAGGGCAAAGTTCAATACTCCAACATATAGGGACAGGTAGAAACTTCCTCAGAAAGACCCCCAAAAGTCAGGAAATTCAAACACGAATTAACAAGTGGGATGCAATTAAACTAAAATGTTTTTGCACATCAAAGGAAACCATAGAGTCTAAAGAGAAAGCCTATGGAAAGAGAGAAGATCTTTGTCAGATATCCCTCTGATAGAGGACTATTATCTAGAATATACAAAGAACTTAAAATCTTTACTCTAAAAAAGCAAATAACCCAATCAAGAAGTGAGTAAGTGAATTGAATAGACACTTCACAGAATAAGAGATAAAAATGGTAAATAGATATGTGAAAAAATCTTCAACATCATTAATAATCAGAGAGATGCAAATCAAAACTATACTGTGATTCCATTTAACCCCTGTCAGAATGGTACTGGAATTTTTAATTTCTTTCTTTTTTTTTTTTTTTTGGTGGTACTGGGGTTCCTGGAAGCCCTTCTACCTCCGGGCTACACTCCCAGACCTATTTTATATTTTTGAAACAGGGTCTCTTACGCCAGCGCAGCTGGCTTCGAACCTGCGCGATCCTCCTGTCTCCGCCTCCCAAGCGCGGGGATTACAAGCGTGCGCCACCACGCCCGGCAAAATTTTTAATTTCTAAGAAAATATTTTCTTCATATATACCTTCACATGCATTGTTATCTAGTTTTATTCATGTAACATCTTCAATGAATACTGTTATGGTTTGGATTTAGAATGTCCCCTAGACCTCATATAGTAGATGAGGCAGTCATTTTGGAGACTAAACTTGGTTCCTACAAAGGGGTCTCTGGGAGAATGATCTAGAATGATCCCAGGGAAGGCTGCTGACGCTTCCCACTATTCTCTCTCCCCTATAGCCTAGAGCCAAGAACAAACTCTCTTCTTTTCCTCTTCGCTTCCTGCCATCATGCCTTAAGAACCTAGTGCCCTGGCTCCTGTTTGAAATATGGTATAAATGGAATATATGCAAATAAATCTTTCTTCATCTAAATTGTGAAGTAGCATACATTTTCTCTCATATGTTGAAGTAATAGGGATATAAAAGGAAATTTAGAAAATGATGGAGAAAATGCAGTGCAGCAAAGGAGTTGGTTTGGTGGAGGGAGAATTAATAAAGGAAACCTTTTCATTTAGATTATGTACGTATGTGAGAATACCAATGCCAACTTCAATATCATGGATTGGAAAGGTGTGGACAGTGGTGTGTGCATGGCCATCACTGTCAGTATGAACTGCTTTATAATGCACCAATAAAAGTATGTAAATACATACGTTTTGGTTATTAGGTATTTGGGATTGTAGCAGTGAGAATTCTAACTGAAACAAACATTGTCCCATCAATTTTTATTTCATTTCTCTGGGTATGTTAACTATATTTTTTTTGCTGACATGATATTATTTCCTACAATATCTTTCTTCAGTTTCTTTCTCTCTTCCTTGTCGTAAGTTTTATTCAAGTATTTTTATCCTAGTCTGTCTGTTCACATTAATGACAAGGGATTAATTACATGCCTTAGTTGCATCAGCAAAAGAATAATTTCACCCAAGGATGTCCAGAGGGTAGATGAGAGATCAGAGGAATAGCAATGTACTTCACCACTGTTAAAAACCACAGAGAAACTTTTCCACCTGAAATATGATATTAAGCATCCACAATCCTTGATCTCTTTGATATTTTTGCAAACTTTAGATTTTAATCCATTTCTTTTCCCAGGAGGAAGGTCCATAGTATTAATCAGTTCTTTAAAGGCAATCTCATATCAAAAATTAACTAGCCTTTAGTTATAAGATGGTAGATGGTAGAGAGTTCGCTCTGCTGATAAAATGGTAACTGCATTTGAGTAATGCATTGGTTTTGAATGCACTAGAAATAAGATACTTAAAGGCATTAGTTTTAACCTTAAGGCACAGAAAATTGGCTTAGCGTCTTTAAAATGTTTAAGAGATATTCTCTACTTCTACTCTCAGATGATGTATCAGGCCTGAAATTATTCCCTCATCAGGAAAAAAACTGAAAAGAAAAAAGAAGAGCTAGACATAGTGGTGCATGCCTATAATCCCCATACTCGAGAGGCTGAGACAGAAGGATTATAGGTTCAAGAACAGCCTCAACAACTTACCGAGGTCCTCCAGAACTTAGTGGGCCTGGGTATAGCTCAGAAGCAGAATGCCCAGGTTCAATTCTCAGTACTATATAATATACAAAAAGAGGGCATGGAATGAGGCTAAAAGGTAGAATGCCCCTGGGTTCAATCCCTAGTACCACAAAAAAAGAAAAGAAAAAAGAAGGAAAAATAAAAGAAACAAAAGATTTCGAAGACATTGGACATTGGACAAAATGTACAATTAGGTAGAAAACAACTGAGGTACCCTCTTTTTTGATCAGAGTTTACTGCCTTGAGTTTGCAGGAGATAGTGCAGGGAAGAGCAACCTAGGTAGACCCTGCAAGGCCCCCTGGATTGGGGAGTTGATTCTAGAAGTATAGGGAGAACAAAGTAGCTTGAGTTATCAAAACAGTGCATTGCAGAGGGAGTTGTTGCACAGAGATAATAGAATTCAGTAGATTTGCATAGCGTAAAGCTATGCAAGCATTCCAGGAGTACTGATCAGTACTTGTGTATGAGGAAGCTATCTTAGCCTATGCAAATAACTTTTTTTTTTTTTTTTTTTTTGCTGGTTTGGGGATGGAACCCAGGGGCATTTGACCTCCAAGCTACACCCCCTGCCCTATTTTTTTATTCTTTATTTTGAAACAGGGTCTCACTAAGTTGCAGAGGGCCTAAGTAGCTGAGTCTGTCCGCAAACCGGGATCTTCTGGTCTCAGCCTCCCGAATGCTGGGATTACAAGTGTGCACCACCATGTCCAGCTGCAAATAACCTTAAAAGATTAAAAGATGCTCATATCTCATACAGATTTAGTGCCAGTGACTGCTCCCACCAATCAGGCTGGACAAACTCATAATTCATACATCAAATGTATATTAGGATTTGCCTCAGTAGTAGGGAACATTAGCCCTGACTAAATGCTCTGCTCTGGCCTAGCCTAGCAATACACACTTTCCAAGAGAAGGATTTATGATTGAGAAAAAGCACAAAAAACTCATTTGTTCAGTAATGCTCTAGCTATTGACTAGGATATAATTTCAATCGCTATTATATTAGCAAGCTGAATATGTTTATTATTAAGGTGACGAATAATAAGTTAAACTTGTTTTAAGTTAAAAAAAACAAGAATAAAAGAATCCCAACTAAAACTGTAGAACAAAATGCAGAAGCATACATAAAATAGATCAGAAAAGCTGAGGGAGGAGAGAGCCGATTAGTCAATATTAGGAATCCAAGAAGAATCTAATTATATTAACAACATAACAAAAGTTCATTTGACGAACTCAATGAATTTTACTTGAAAATTGAAATAAAAACAATTGAAAATGCATAATTTTAAGGATTTGAATTTCACAAGCTTCAAATAATTTTAAACATCTACTTCAATGAGGACTTTAGAGCACATCAACTGCATAAGAAAAATAATTTTTTTGAAAAATTAAAAATTATAGTCATAAGTAGCCTCCAAACATTTCATTAAGAAGTAAAGAATCCCTGAGATCATAGGGAAAATGGTGTGGTAGAAAATGTCTAAAATATCCCCCAATAGATATCTGCCTCCTAATATCCACTACCTGTGTAATCCTTTGTCTTTGTGTAGGTTGTGCCTTGTGACTTGCTTCTAACCAAAATTAGGAAAAAACAATAGGATGTCAATTTTCTTAAAATTTTTATTGGTGCATTGTAGTCATACATCTTAATGGGCTACAAGATATTAGAGTCATACATGCACACATCACTCATTTAGCCCTTTCCCAGTTCCTTCCCCATTTCCTCCCCCCTCCATCCTTCTCATATTTAGCTTGATGATTGAATTTGATATGTTTTTGAGTGTACATCATGTACATTAGGGAATTCTTCTTCCCCCTTCCATCCCCCTCAGTTAGGTTGCCATATTTGTTTATCTATAGTTTCTCCTTCTTCAACTAGAATTGTTCCTATCACCCATTTTCTCCCTAGCTTCCACATATTAGGGCGAGCATAATAGGATGTCACTTCGAAGTTGATTGTTGAAGACTGTCTTCTGCCTTGCTTGCATTCTCTCTTTCTCTTCTTTCATTGATATAGCCAGTTGCCATATTGAGAGCAGTCTGATGAAGCATTCCAAATAGCAAGGAACTGAGGAAGCCCCATAGCCAATGATCAGACAGGAACTGATCCCTAGCAACAACAATGTGCAATTGGAAACACATCCTTTCCTTTTCATGTTGGGGGATGATGACAACCTTAGCTGACATATCATAAAATTGTGAGATCCCCTGAGCCAGTTATTGGGCTCAACTGTGCCTGATTCACAGTCCCCAGAAACTCTGAGATAATACATGTGTTTTAAACAGTATGTATAAGGCAAATTTTTAATGCAATAAAGAGATAATTTAAAATGAAAGACCTAAAGCTTGATAAAGATATCTCTGGAGTGAGCAAAGTTTCTAAGTACTATTAACATAAGAAGTTGGTAGAATTAGGAGGCAACATGAAAAACTCTGCATTGAGACTTCAAAGATTTGTGATAGTTCTCATTGTACTGGTTGTTGGTATCTACAATAAGATATTGTCACTAAGTTTCTATACATCATGAAATGCTAATGTCAAAATCAATTTTCTGAACTCTTGCTGTAAAACCATTCTATGGAAATCAATAACAGAAGCAGAAGCTGACATATCACCATGGCACAAATCAGGAAATACTTATCTCATTTGCAGCAAACTCCACAAGTGGCATGACAGGCATCAGGGAATGGCCTACCCTTCCAAAACTGTTCATGACTGAAAATAAAGACAAAGTAATCTCTTCTGACAGAATGAACAGAAATTCAAAATTAATACAAGTTGAGATAGAATCATCTAACATGGACTGGGTATGATGACACAAGCCTGTAATCCCAGTACTTGAGAGTCTGAAGCAGGAGGATCACATGTTCAAGGACAGCCTCTGCAACTTAAGAAGGCCCTCAGTAACTTAGCAAGACCCTGTTTCAAAATAAAAATTAAATGCTGGGCATGGTAGCACATGTCTGTAATCTCAGTATTTTGGAGACTGAGACAGGAGGTTCACAGATTCAAACACAGTCACAGCAACCTAGCAAGACTCTTAGCAACCTAAGTGAGATCCTGTTATAAAGCAAACCAAAAAAAAAATGGGACTGGAATATAGTTCAGAGGTAGAGTACCCCAGAGTTCTATCCCCAGTACCAAAAAATAAAATAAATACAAATAAAAATAAATAAAAAGAGCTGGGGTATAACTCCAAGGTTGAATGCCCTTCCATATAACCCTTTGTTAAAACAAATTTATCTAACACATATAATGAAATAACTGATGAACATTTACCAGATTGCTAAAGTATATTTATGAAGAGAGACAAATATTTTTATCTTTCCATTTATATCTTCCCTTATTATAATTATTAATGTTTTATTATGTTTATTTATAAATATGAGTATTAAGATATGTTTAATCATGAATAAATATAAAATTAAATAATAAATATTATTTGTTAATAAATACAGATAAATATATTTTAAATGTGACTTCACATTATTTATGAAGCTTTTGTTCATACTTACTTTTGACTCCCCCTTTTTTTTTTTTTTTTTTGTGGTACTGGGGATGGAACCCAGAGGCCTTCTACCTTCAGACCACACTCCCAGACCTATTTTATATTTTGCTTGGAAACAGGGTCTCACTAAGTTGCTGAGAGCCTCACTCAGTAGCTGAGGCTGGCTTTGAATCTGTGCAATCCTCCTGTCTCAGCCTCCCAAGTGCGGGGATTATAAGCATGTGCCACCACGCCCAGCTGACCCACACTTTAAATATTCTCTTTAGATACACTCAGTAACATAAGCTGGTGGTAGATAAGGAGCATATTAGGGTAAGGGAGGGAAATTTAACTGTCCAAAGCCAAGCAGTTCCCTTCTGTAACATGACTGGCTTTGTTCGGCTTTGTTCGACTTATCTGAAGTCAGCCAGGCATAGTGGTGCATACTTGTAATCCCAGCATTTGGGAGGCTGAGATAGGAGGATCTAGATTCAAGGACAGCCTCAGCTACTTAGGCCCTTTGCAACTCAATGAGACCCTGTTTTAAAATAAAGTATAAAAAATAGGGCTCGGGGTGTACCTCAGAGCCACAATGCCCCTGGGTCCCATCATCAGTAAGAAAGAAAGAAGAAATATTTGAAGTCATTCTCCCTTAAATCATTTTTACCTAAAAAAATTACTACAGGAGTCAATTAAGAGCATAATAATAAATCTGATGTAATATATTCTCATTTTATTTAAATGTATTCACTGATATAAGAGTTTAATTCAACTTTTTTCCTGCTTTCTATTTTTTGTTAGGCTGTATCCTCTGGCTTTAAATAAAAAGCCGTACAACTGAAAGATTTGCAGTTACTGTACTGGGTATTATGTTCTAAAAGAACACAAGACAGCCTGAAAGAAGATACAGGCAATAGACACCAGAGTACTAATTATGCTATTTTATTCAATTTTAAGTAACAGGGATTAAATATGGTGAAACCTAAGTAAGAGCTCAAAAATGCATGCTTTTTAAACATTTTAAATGTAAGATTTTACAGCATTTTTAGTTTATTTTCCATTTTGCTCTCTTTTCTCTACTAGCAATTTAAATTATTTCAATAAAACCTTATAAAATAGAGCCTATTTAGTAATTATTTTTAAAACACCATAAGACTTATTTACTAAGAAAACATCTTTCCCAGTATTAGATATATCTACAGTGTTTAAAAAATTTTTTCATAATGCTAATCTGGTGTGAAAGTCTATTTTTATTTGACTTCATGATGATTCTGAGAGCACGTTTAGTAAAGAAGTAATATGTTTAAAATCTATGACAAAACTATGATTTCTTTGCTGAGGCTGGCTTCAAACCTATAATCCTCCTGTCTCAAGCCTCCCAAGTACTGAGATTAAATCAAATGAGTACAAATAAAAACAGAACTAAAACTATATTTGTAGATGATATTATATTATACATAGAAGACCCAATAAACTGAACAAAAAGCCTTTTAGAACTGATCAACAAATTCAACAATGTACCTGAATACAAAATCAATGTAAAAATTCAGAAGCTTTCCCGTATGTCTATCATAAATCCACTGAAAAGAAAATCCAGAAAACATTTCCACTCATAATATCCCCCCAAACAATAAAATAATTAGGAATAAACCTAACTAAGAATGCAAAAGATCTCTACAGAGAAAATTATAAAACACTGAGGGAAAAAAGGCACGTGTTACCATGCCTGGTTGTTTTCAGAAATATTTGAATTTTGACATTAGACTTTGGTCTCAATAACTGGTTTTGGATAATTTATCTATTTTCACACAACAAATCTCCCTGACTTCAGTGGCTTAAACAAGTAACATTATCACCTCTGAAATCCATGAACTTGGGAGTAAATTAGCTGTATTGTTCTAGGTCAGATTTTTTATAGGGTTGCAATCAGGATGTAGATTAGTGCTGAAGTCACCTGATCCTAACTGGGTCTAGAGGAGCTGCTTCAAAACTCACTGACATAGCTCTTGTTTGGAGGCCTCAGTTTGTTCAAACTTGAGCTTCTCCATAGGCTTGCTCAGGATATGGCATCTGTCTTTCCCCCACAGCAAGAAAACCCAAACAGAGCAGGAGAAAGGGATAGAAGTACAGAGAAAGGGAGGATGAAAGAAAGCACCAGGGGTTGGGGGGCATTGAAGATCATCTTGGAGGCCAGTGATTACAAATATTGTATAAGTCAATGCTCAATCCAACACGCAGAACAGCTAGGGATGCTATGAAATAAAGAATCTATCTCTGGCAGCATGTGTTCTGCAAGTATGGAAGCTGCTTTAACAGTCTTTGTAAGATTCCTTCCTCTGCATCTGATATTGTGTGTAGTTAGCACACATAGTCAACAAAAAAGGATTAACTTGAAGTAGAAGAATACTAAGCAAACTGGAATTCATAAGAGTAAAATGGAATCCTTGAGGGCAAACTGAAACCTGTGAGGAAAGACTAGGAAAATGAAGATAAACAAGAATGCGTGCTTCTCTCCAGTTCTATTTCTCTCCAGTTCTGTTTTTAATAGTGTGGATGACCGCAGGATCAGCCGGGCCTCTTTAGCACTGAGCTGCTCCAAAAGTTGGCTCAAGATTTAGAGAGAATATAGCAGAAAGATTTCATTAAACATTATCCTTAATGATGTGTTTCAAAAGATAGGATGTGTCTTATGGACTTTCTCGCCCTGATGGTAGCACTTGAAGGGAAGATTTTAAGTAGACATTACAGGAGTTATGTGGCACCATTGGTAAATGAACAGAAAAGAGAGAAAAGGAGAGCTGAGTATGTTCAACGGAACAACTAAACCCATATGGTGAGAAAATACTAGACTAGGACAGCTATTCTCATTCACAGTAATCTCTAGATGTATAGAAGGGAGACGAACTAAATTAAACTCAGGGTCAGAAATTGCACACATTCTAAAACCTAGCTGTTTCTTGTTTACAGAAAGCCAAAACAAATGAACTAAGCAAACACGTGGATCCTGTGCAGTCCGCAATGTATCGTAGATTCTTCAAGTGTTTTGTACAGACAGTAAACCAAATATCCTTATAACATTGCACATCTCACAAGTGCATTACTGGGTTATCTCGTCGTCAGGAAGAATGTGCTTGTTTTGCAGGTCAGACATATATATCCTCTATATTTCATATATATTAAATAATTATAAAAGAGATTAATATTCAGGGTCACATAAATTGTGAAGAAACATCCAGAAATTTGTGAATCTTTTAAATATGGTCTTCTGAAACTATCTTACTCCCTTTATAAGTGATTAAAGTCCATTTTGTGAAGTAAAAGAAGACTCAAAAAGGCATTCATACTAAAATTTCACTTGCCTTACATACCAGGGAAATAATAATTTATACTTATTTATGTTTAATTTTAACTATCACAGTTAGTAGACAAATACACATACCTATATTTTTAATTGTATAGGTTTTTTATTATGATTATTAGTTAGAGTATATGGATATGAAAGAAAAGGAAATAATTTCCTAAAATACTAACTCTCAGTTTTCACTCTTCATTCGTGGTCCTTGTGCAAATTAATTTATATGAAGATATACCATAGTAATGGACTTCATATCCTACCTTTGTTACCTCTAGTATTATCTCATGAAATAATATTTAGATTTGCACATTTTTATTTTTTCCTTTTAGATGGACCTTTTCGGTGGATGCTAATATTCCATCAATTACTCACACTCATAAACATAATCCTTATTCTCTGATTGGTAGTTACAACTTAAATTTTTTTTAGTTTAGTTTTTTGTGAGTCTGGGGATGAAACCGAGGAACATTGGAACTCCGAGCTACAGACCCTGCCCTATTTTGTTATTCTCTATTTTTTGAAACAGGGTCTCACTAAGTTGCAGAGGGCCTCACTAAGTAGCAGAGGCTGTCTGTTAACCACAATCCTCCAGTCTTAGCCTCCCGAATTCTGGGATTCAAAAGTAGAACTAAGACACTGTTTGTTAATAACTTTTGGCCCATTAACATCTTTATTTTTCCACATGCAATCAAAAAATTGAATATATACAATATATTACTGAAGGTAATCCATTCATCTGTTGAAGGACATATAGGCTGGTTCCATAGTTTGGCAATGGTGAACTGTACAGCTATGAACATAGATATGTATTTATTAGTTTGGTACTTTGGTTTCCTTTTTTTTTTTTTTTGATAGATACCCAGAAGTGGTATTTTGGATCATATGGTAGGTTACTTCCCGTTCTTCTGAGTATCCTCCATACTGTTTTCCAAAGTGGTTGCACTAATTTGAAGTCCCACCAACAATGTTTTAGAGTTCCCACTTTTCCACATCCTCACCAGCATTTGCTGTTGTTTGTGTTTTGAATGAGTGCCATTCTAGTTGGAGTTAGGTGAAACCTCAGGGTAGTTTTGATTTGCATCTCTGATTGCTAATGATGTTGAGCATTTCTTCATGCATTTATTGGCCATTTGAATCTCTTCCTTCATGAAGTATCTATTAAATTCACTTGCCCATTGTTTGATTGAGTTATTTGTTTTCTTAGTGCTGAGTTTCTTGAATTTTCTGTATATTCTAGATATTAGTCCTTTATTGGACGAGTAGTTGGCAAAAATCTTCTCCCATTCTGTTGGCTCTCAATTGAGGGTCTTGATAGGTTCCTTTACTGTACAGAAGCTCTTCAGTTTCATGCCATTTCACATATTGATTTGCCTTCTAGTTTCTTGTGTCTTTGGGGTCTTGTTGAGAAAGTTTTTATCTGTGCCTATCTGCTTCAGTGTTAGACCTATGCCCTCTTCAAGGAACCTCAAGGTCTCTTGTCTAATTCTCAAGTCTTTGTTCCATCTTGAATTGAGTCTTGTGCAGTGTGAGAAATCAGTCCTTAAATTCATTTGGAACAACAAAAAAACCAGAATAGCCAAAGTAGTTCTCAGCAATAAAAACTAGGCAGGAGGAATCACAATACTTTATATTTTTTAATATTGAAAATTTGTAGCCATTAATGTTAGCAGAATCTAAACCAATTATCTTCAGCTAGTCTCTTTTCTCAAACCAATAGAACAGACCCTTATGTCAACAATTCCATTGTGTCCTAGTAAAATAGCCAGTCTTCCCTCTGGGTGAATGCACTGGAGGTCATGCATTGTTTTATCTTCTCTTGTGCTGGAAAAAGTACATTCAGATCATGTAACAAGGTCTACAGCACATAAATTCATGGAATAAAAGACATGGAATAAAAGACACAGCCTTGAGTTTGACAAATAGATTCTCCTTGAAGAGGGAAAATAAACACATCTACTCACTGTGTTTTCAGGTTGCCTCAGGTTCCCCATGTTAACTTTCATGTTTTGCAGAAATAACTTTGTACAAGTATCATTGAGCCTGATAAGGAATATTTGAGTGGCTAGAGGTGGATGGAGGTCCTGAGACATTGTGTCACTTAGAGATGACTGGAACAGAAATGAGCCTTGTTTCTATTTCTCCCTTGGTGTGACCAAGGTTAGAGTGTGGATTACAATTTTTACTTTATGAAATACTATACCTGCTGAATCCAGTGTAGTTTGGCCACAGAAAGGGATTTCACTTATCAGCATAAACTACCTTTTCCAAAGCAGGATTTTTGTGCAAAGTTGCCTATTGGGTACAGCTTTATAAGACAAGCACTTTTAGATAAGTCCATTTCCTTATGGTTTTTGAGGCTTTTTTTTTTTTTTTGGTGGTACTGGGGTTCCTGGAAACCCTTCTACCTCCGGGCTACACTCCCAGACACCTATTTTTAATATTTTTTTATTTGGAAACAGGGTCTCTTAAGCCAGCGTGCCTGGCTTCGAACCTGCGCGATCCTCCTGTCTCTGCCTCCCAAGCGCGGGGATTACAAGTGTGTGCCACCACGCCCGGCCTTGATGCATTTTTAAATCCAACTCATTATCTAGGAATTGCATAGCATCAGTATTCTCACAAAATGTCTTCATAGACCAACAGTAAAAACAGGGTCTTCAGTAACCTTGTAGCACTTTTGTGCTCTTATTATTTAGAGAGAATTTTGGCTATCTGGAATTGAATGGGTTTTTGTAAACTCTCCAAATTTATGATACCTCTTTTGCTCAATTTACAGAGTAACAGATTTTTCATGGCTTATTTCTACATTCACATTTCTCTGATTGCTACATAAAGTATATATAATCCTGGGTATTAGAACCTTTTATTTTTTTTCAGTACTGTAATCCCATTATCTAAAACGATGGCAGGCATGTGATAGGTGGTGCTGCTTTATGGGTTGACTTAGCTCTCTGGGGCAGTTTGTTCTTCAAGGTGTTTATTCCCATGGATGCTCAACTAGGACTAGAATACCAAAGAAGGAGTAACTATAATGATCAAGATCTGGCAGAGCCTTTACTTCTGACTAGTTAAACTTTTCATATTGCGCCTCATGCTACCTAGAGCCCTTCCCTTTTAAAAACTAACATATAAGCTCCTCAGAGTGTCACATGCCTATAATCCCAGTACTTTGGAAATTGTAGCAGGAGAATCATAGTTTTGAGGCCAGCCTCATGAGTGAAACTGTCAGCAATCTAGCAAGACTCTGTTCCTAATAAAATACATTTTAAAAGATTTTATTTTTTATTTTTATGCGGATCATATTGAAAATGGCATTCATTCAGATAGTGCTTGGTGCCCTCAGCACCCCGCCTCCCCTTACCCTCCCAACAATGAGTGTCCATGTTAACCATGCTACATTCATACTTTTACACATATTTGAATGTAGCTCCTCTATTAATCAACCTCAGCCTTCTTCCTCTCCTACCCTTCCATTCTAGCTTTGGTGACATTTCCTCTCCATTATCTGAAATCCCTCTCATTTCCCCAATACTCCCTAGTTTGGGCATATTAGATAAAATATATGTCCCTTCTCTTTCTATGCTTGGCTGATCTCACAACAGAATGTTCTTCAGGTCTTTCAATCTTTTTTCAAAGGACATGATGTTGTTCTTCTTTATTGCTGAATAGAATTCCATTGTGTATATTTCCCATAATTTTTCAATCCATTCATCTGTTGATGGAGAACTAGGTTCATTTCATATTTGGGCTATTCCAAATTGTGCTGCTATGAACATGGATATGGATGTTACTCTGGTTCTCTGATTTCAAACACTTTGGAAAGATACCCTGCAGTGGTATAGCTGGATCATATGGTGGATACATTCCCAGTTTTCTAAGGAATCTCCACACTGATCTCCATAGCAGCTGAAATAGTTTGCACTACCACCAACAGTGTGAAAGAGTTCCTCTTACCCCACATCCTCACCAGCATTTGTTGTTATGAGACTTCTTTATGCTTGCCACTCTGATTAGGGTTAGATGGAATCTCAAATTTGCATCTCTCTGATGGCTAGTGATGTTGAATATTTTTTTCATGTATCTATTGGACATTTCTATTTCTTCTTTTGTAAAGTGTCTATTCAATTCAACTGCCTATTTCTTGATTGAGTTGTTTTGCTATTGTATAGTCTTTTGAGCTCTTTATATATTCTGGATATTTGCCTTCTATCAGAGTGGTGGCTGGTGAAGATCATCTCCCATTCTGTAGGCTTTCACTTTAGGTTTTTCATGGTTTCCTTTGATGAGAAGAAACTTTTTAGCTTGATGCCATTCCACTTGTTAATTCTTGCTTCAATTTTCTGTGCTTTGGAAGTCTTGTTGAGAAAGTTACTGCCTGTGCCTATATGTTGGAGTGTTGAGCCTATTCGCTCTCCTCTAATAACTTCACAGTCTCTGGTCTAATTTCTGAGTCTTTGATTGATCTCAAGTTGATTTTTGTGCATGGTGAGAGGTAAGTATATTTAGTTCCATCTTTCTACAAATAGATATCTAGTTCTCCCAGCACCATTTGTTGAAAAGGCTGTCATTTCTCCAGCATATGAGTTTGGCCCCTTTGTCAAAGATCAATTGGAGCTCAGCGTGGTTGTGCACGCTTGTAATCCCAGTGCTTGGGAGGCTGAAACTGGAGGATTGCACAGGTTCAAAGCCAGCCTCAGCTACTTGGTGAGGCTCTCAACAACTTAGTGAGACCTTGTTTCCAAATAAAGTATAAAATGGGTAGAGCTCGGAGGTAGAAAAGCCTCTGAGTTCCACCCCCGCTACCACCAAAAAAAAAAAAAAAAAAAAAAAGATCAAAAGATCAATTGGCTTTAGGTGTGTGGGTTTGTTTTTGTACCTTCTATTCCATTCCATTGTTCTGTATGATTGTTGTTGTGCCAATATCATTTTGTTTTTAGTACTATTATTCTGTAGTATAATTTGAAACCAGGGATTGTGATTCCTCCTGCATGGGTTCTTATTGCTGAGAATTACTTTGGCTATTCTGGCTCTTTACTTTCTCCATATAAAATTCATAACTAATTTTTCTAGGTCTATGAAGAATGTCATTGGTATTTTGATAGAAATTGCATTGAATCTGTAGATCATTTTTGGCAGAATGGCCATTTTGATGATATCTATTCTGCCTATCCATGAGCAAGGGAGATCTTTCCATCTTCCAAGGTCTTCTTCAATTTCTTTCTTTTATGTTTTATAGTTTTCCTTGTAGAGATCTTTCACATTTTTGGTTAAGTTTATTACTAGGTATTTTATTGGTTTCAAGGTTAGAGTGAATAGAATTGTTTTCTTTATTTCTTTCTTTGTGGATTCATTGTTGGCATCTAGAAAATCAACTAATTTCTTTTGATTGGTTTTGTATCATGCAACTTTGCTGAATTGGTTAATCTGCTCCTGTAGTCTTTTGGTTATGTACTTAGGGTCTTCTAGAAAAGGATCATGTCATCTGCAAACAAGAAAATTTTTAGTTCCTCTCTTTCTGCGATTTTCTTTTTTAAATTTTTATTGGTGCATTATATTCATACATCCTATTGGGGTAAAAAACATGTGCACATACATGTACATATCACTGATTTAACCCCTACCCAATTTGCACCCCATTCCTCCTCCCTTGCTTGGCTTAATGGTTGACTTTGATATGTTTAAGTATGTTGCATGTTTTAGAGAATTTCCTTCTTCCCCCCTCGCATCCCCTTCTTTAGGTTGTCTTGTTTGCTTCTCTGTAGGATTTCCGTTTTCATCTAGAGTTCGCCCTATGACCCATTTCTCCTTAGCTTTCACATATTAGGGAAACCATCTGATTTCTTATTTTTTGTGACTGACTAATCTCACTCAGCATAATGTCCTCCAGTTCCATACATTTCCCTGAAAATGATGTAATTGTAATTGAGTTTGTTTTAATGGCTGAGTAAAATTCCATTGTGTACATATCCCACAGTTTTGTAATCCATTCATCTGTTGATGGACATCTTGGCTGGTTCCATATTTGGGCTATGGTGAATTGTGCAATTATGAACATAGATACACATGCATTAGTTTGGTAGTTTGGTTTCCTTTCTTTTGGGTAGATACCCAGAAGTGGTATTGCTGGATCAAATGGTTGATTTGTTCCCATTCTTCTGAGAATTCTCCATACTGTTTTCCAAAGTAGTTTCACTAATATGCAATCTCACCAACAATGTGTTGCAGTGTTGGACCTATGCCTTCTTCAAGGAGCTTCAAGGTCTCTGGTTTGATTTCCAAGTCTTTGATCCATCTTGAATTGACTCTTTGTGTGTGTGGGGGGGATCCTGAGTGGAAGTGTTTTCTGGATTTCATTTTCAGTGGATTTATGGTTGGTGTACAGGAAAGCTTCTGCTTTTTTAAGTTTGATTTTGTATCCAGACACTTTGATGAATTTGTTGATAAGTTCTATAAGCCTTTTGGTTGAGTTTTTGGGGTTTTCTAAATATAGTATCATGTCATCTGCAAATAGTGAAAGTTTGAGTTCTTCCTTTTCAATTTGTACCTGTTTGATTTCCTTTTCTTGCCTTATTGCTCTGGCTAGAGTCTCTAGTACTATATTGAAGAGAAGTGGTGATAATGGACCTCCTTGTCTCGTTTCTGTTCTAAGGAGGAATTCTTGAAGTTTTTCCCCATTTAATATGATGTTGGTGGTGGGCTTATTGTAGATTTCCTTTATGATGTTGAGATATGTTCCTTCTATTCCAATTCTCTGCAGTGTTTTTATCATAAATGGATGTTGGATTTGATCAAATGCTTTTTCAGCGTCTATTGAAATGATCATGGATTTTTTGTCTTTGATTCTGTTTATATGATGAATTACATGGATTGATTTTCATATGTTGAACCAGCCCTGCATCCCTGGGATGGACTGTATCTGGTCATTGTGTATGACTTTCTTTATGTGGTTTTGAATGCTTGTTGCTAGTATTTTGTTTAATAGTTTTGCATCCAAGTTCATCAGAGATATAGGCCTGTAGTTTTCCTTCCTTGAACTGTCTTTATTCGGTTTCGGTATTAGTGTGATGTTGGCTTCATAGAATGTATTTGGGGTAGTCCTGCTTTTTTCTATTTTGCCAAATAGTTTGAGGAGTATTGGGGTTAGCTCTTCTATAAAGGTTTTATGGAATTCACAGGAAAACCATCTGGTCCTGGGCTTTTCTTTGATGATAAGCTCCTTATTGGTGTTTCAATCTCTTTGATTGTTATTGGTTGGTTTAAGTGTTCTATATCTTCTTGACTCAATTTAGAACAGTTGTGTTTAGCTAAGAAGTTGTCAGTTTCCATCAGATTTTCCCTTTTGTTGGAATATAGTTTTTCAAAGTAGTTTCTGATAAACCTCTGGATTTCTACACTGTCAGTAGTAATGTTTCCTTTTTCATCTCTTAGCTTCATAATTTGGGTTGATTCTTTTTTTAGTTAGGTTGGCTAGTGGTTTATCTATTTTGTTAATTTTTTTCAAGAAACCAGGTTTTGGTTTTGTTGATTTTTTAAATTGATTTTTTATTCTCTATTTCATTAATTTCTGCTTTAATTTTAATAATTTCCTGTTCTCTACTGGCTTTGGTGTTTGATTGTTCCTGCTTTTCAAGGGCTTTGAGGTGTGTTGTTAGTTTATTTATTTGAAGATTTTCTCTTTTTCTTATGTGAGCACTCAGTAATATAAATTTTCCTCTTAATACTGCCTTCAAAGTGTCCCAGAGGGTGCATTACTGGGATTTCTCCTCTAGGGGACTCAATTTCACTTAAGGTTATTTAGTGTGCTGATCTGGAGGTGTCGCGGGTATGGTGAACTCGCTGCTTCCTCTGGCAATATGGCGCTGCTGCCACGCCCTCGGCAGGCAAGAGGTTGGCCTATTTCTTTTCTGGTTTTGAGCTCTGTTCTGAGTCCCTTTCTTCTCTGGAGCTTGGTGCTGCAAGGCAAGATGGCACTGGCGTAGCTCTGCTGCCGCAATGTGGGTTGGTTTCTTGTCTCTTGTTGTTCTTCTAGCCTTCTTTTTCTCTGTCCCTTATATTTACAGTTTTTATTTCACAGCTGGTGATATTTTCTGGCTATGAAATGCACTAATTTTGTGACAATAGACATTGATTGTTAGCAGGACTCGTAAACACTGCTTTTCTCAGTCGCCATCTCCTCGGAAGTTCTGGGCTTTTCTTTGGCAAAATTTTTATTGATGTTTCTATTCATTTGCTTGCTTTTGGTTGGTTTTTTCACTTGCTATATCCTTTCGATTCAATATAGGTAGGTTATATGTGCTTAGAAATGAATCGATTTCTTGCATGTTTTCCTGTCTTGGGATATAAATTTTCAAAATGGTTTTTGACAATCGTTTGAACTTCCCTGCTGTCTGGTGATATCTACTTTTTCATTTCTGATTTTAATGATTTGATTTGATTTTCTCTTTCTTTTGGTTAGGTTGATCAGGGGTTTGTCAATCCTATTAATCTTTTCAAAGAACCAGCTTTTTGTTGATTCTTTGAATTGTTTTTTTATTCTCTGTTTCTTTTATTTCTTCTCCGATTTTAATTATTTTGTGTCTTCCTTTGGCTTTGGGATTAGACTGTTGAAGACTTTCTAGGTCCTTGAGTTGTGTCATTAGGTTGTTTCCTTTTCAACTCTCTATTCTTCTTATGTCCCCTATCAATGCTATAATCTTTCTTCTTAACACTGCCTTCAAAGTGTCCCATAGATTTTGGTAAATTGTGTCTCTATTTTCATTTATTTCCAGCAATTTCTTTATTTCTCCCCGTATTACTGATCTTACGCTCTCATCATTCAATAGTGTATCATTTAATCTCCATGTATTTAAATAGTTTATTTTGGTCTTACTATTGTTGATTTCTATTTTCATTCCATTGTGGTCTGAAATGATGCAGTGAATTATATTACATCTTTTTAACTTGCTGGTGCTTGCTTTGTGGCCCAGAATGTGATCGATTTTGGAGAAGGTTCCCTGGACTGTTGAGGAGAATGTGTATTCTGCTGTTCCTGCTTGAAATATTCTGTATATGTCTATTAGGACCATTAGGTTTATAGTTTTCTTTAGTCCTGAAGAGTCTTTACTCATCTTTTGCCTTGAGGCTCAATCTGGTAGAGTGAGGAGGTGTGTTGAAGTCTCCCAATATTATTATATTTGTGTCTATTTGAGATCTTATATCCTGAAGGGTTTGTTTTACAAATATGGGTGCACATTTATGTAAATAGGGCAAGGCCCCATATAATATCTGTATGTCTTTTCACTGTGGTAGATTCTCGAGTATATTTCAATGTCTCTCATTTCTTCCATAACTTATTATCAGCCTTTGAACCCACTCTATGAATGTTTGTGACCCTCTCTTATCTCTGACAGCTTTATGTTTAGGTGTCCGTGCATTGCAGAGGGCATCCAGTGTAGTCTTGAAGTGACCCTCTTTGTCACTGTGCAGATACCATAACTTGAGCACCTTTCCTGTGTCTCTGGAGGTTTGGAGGTTCTAACTGGAATACCACTGGGATGGGCCACCTATTCTTAGCCTGCTGAGGTCCCACAGCTGCTCTGGTGGTCTTCAGCCTCTGCCAAGTACTGAGTAACACAAGAGGTTACCTGGCTATCCTGCTATGGTTCTCTAGAAGGCACATTGCACTGCTGTGGATACTCTCTCTGGTGAGTGCATGGGCTTTTGGATCTTTTTCTGCATCCCTGAAGCTTAGTGTTGGTCACTTAAGATGTTTGAGCTCTGGTGCCACTTTCTGCACTTTAAGTTCTTAGATTATTTTGGGGGGATTTCTTGGGGCCACAGGGCTGAAATTGGGATTACTGGACAGAGCTGGCACTTGAAGTTCAGATGGCGGTCCAAAATGGTGCTGACAGCCAGGCCAGAGGCTGCACCAGGTCAGTCACGCACTTGGGCATTTTGCAGTGGCTCTCACAGTTCAGGGTACTCAATTCCTTCCACCTTGGTTCCTGTTTCTGTCTTGGTTCATGAGCTTTGTTTATTTTTTTGATCAAGACACTGCGTTCTCAGTAGTTGAACTTTATTTGTTCCAGCTACTGAGATGTGCTGTGTCCCACAGTTGCTATTTTTCTACCTCTTTCCACTTTAAAAGATTTTAAAAGGGCCAAGAGTGTTGGTCAGCAGTAGAATGCCCCTGGTTTAGATTAATAGCACAGATTAATAGCACACAAAAAAAGAAAACTAATGTTTAGAACCATCTCATAAAGTCATTGAGCATTTTCTAAATTGGTTCTTATAGTATCATTGATCAAGTTAAGGTAAAATGAAAATATATTGTGTTTTAGTAGAATCATGTAAAATACAATAATACAAAGAAAAATAATACACTAGTATACTCCATTTATCCCAAATCAAGTCTAAGTCATAATAGTGGACTGATAAAAAAGAAAATATTACAGGGTTTCATTATTCTACCCTTGAGTATACTTTTTATATTATACAGAACTTGCTTTGAATATTAGCGATGTAAAATATTATTTATTTATTTATTTATTTATTTATTTATTTTGTGGTACTGGGGATGGAACGCAGAGGCCTTCTACCTCCGGGCTACACTCCAAGACCTATTTTATGTTTTATTTGGAAACAGGGTCTCTTAAATCAGCTGAGGCTGGCTTCGAACCTGCACAATCCTCCTGTCTCAGCCTCCCAAGTGCAGGGATTACAAGCGTGTGCCACCACGCCCGACATAAAATATAATTTTAAAAAGCATTTAACTAAAATATATTATTTTAAACTGTATATGCGAAGTATTTTTCAGAATGTATTAACACACAAGTGCTATCAATAAAAAAGTACCTTCTGCATATCTTTTTTCTCAAAATGCTATTTTACTAAAAATATCATTTCCTGTTAGAATGTTTCAACTGAAGAAATAGAACAAAATATTGATTCTAAATTATAACCATTTGAAGATAAACTGCTTTCTGTGGCTACAGAATAATTGGAATATAGCTCCTTTACAGGGGATTGTAAAACCAACTTAAATCAGCTATAGCACCAATGGAATTGTGTTTCAGAACACTAAGAAAATGCTGAAAATTGCAAAGATTGCTATTTTCCTTTTGTGTAATTTACAACAATCAGTCAACAAAGAACAGCAAAATATCACACAGCATAGTTTTATTGACTTTCTCTCACATTTAAGTTTACTTTTTTTTTTTTTTTGCAGTACTAGGGATAGAACCCAGGGGCATTCTACCTCCAAGCTACACCCCAGCTCTATTTTTTATTCGTTATTTATAAACAGGGTCTCACTGAGTTACAAATGACCTCACTAAGTAGCTGAGGCTGTCTGCAAGCCGTGATCCTCCTGTCTAACCCTCCCAAATGCTGGGATTACAAGAGTGTACCACCATGCCTAGCTTAAGTTTACATTTTTGATAAAGGTTTTTCTAAATAGAATTTTCTTTTTATATTGACAATCAATTTTATGTTTCAGGTTGCCTACATCCATAACCTCTCACCACTACCAACCCTAGAATCTAGATATTAACGTGTCTGAATTGACTTTAGGTTACAGTCCCCAAAACAATAAATCAGTGTTCTATCTTTGAGATTCATTGTCAGTGTAATGCACTCATTATTAGACCAATTAGGATATTTGAAGAAACATGAAATCTAAAACTGTAATTAAATTATTGAAATTATAATTCTTGAAATTATAAAAATATTTGACTTTTAAACTATCAAGATATCATTATAAAGTTTCAGATAAATAACTATGTCACATTAATGTATACTATGTGTAAACTCTAAAAAGCTTTTAGAACCAGAATTTATTTTTTTATGGTATCTTTTTTATATTTTTTATTTAGAAACAGGGTCTCACTAAGTTGCTGAGAGCTTCACTCAGTAGCTGAGGCTGGCTTCAAACCCGTGCGATCCTCCTGTCTCAGCCTCCCAAACATGGAGATTATAAGCGTGTGCCACCACACCCGGCGAGCCAGAATTTCTTAGATTTCCTCTTGGACAGAAAATATATAATTGCTGAGTTTTTAGTTATATTTAAAAGGATATTTAAAACTTAAATGCAATTTAATATTTGAAATTTAATTTTGTTTTGTTTGTGGGGCTGAGGATGTAACCCAGGGGTACTCTACATGTGAGCTATACAACCAGCCCCATTTTACTTTTTAATGTGAAACAGAACCTTGGTAAATTACCAAATGCTGGTATGGAACTTTCAATTATCCTGTCTGAGCCACTCAAATACTATGATTATAGGTATGCACCACCACATCTGACTACAATGAATAAAGTTGTTTTTAAAGCAAAATATTCTTTAGATAGAGTTATTTGTTTCATTTCATAAGAATATTAAATCATTATAAATTTCAATTCATATTAAAGCTTCAAATAATCAAAAATATTTTCTGACACATCATAAATCCTAATACTAGTCAACAGTGACTAATCAACCTCACTCATTACTTACTAATTATTATAGTTTGCTAAACATTTTAATATTTCTATGGTAATAACTACTGTCAATATGTTAATTGGAATTAATTTATGTATGTGCATATATTATAAACATATATAAATATAAATATATATAAACATATATATAAATATATATATTATATATACACCTTTGTGTTAGTGGGAATATCAATTGAGACAAGTTTCTGGAGAAAAAGAAGTTAATTTTGCAGAATATAGTGAAATAAATATAATCAATGCAACCTAAAATCAGCTATTTTACTTCTCAGAAAACAAATACTTTAAGAACATACAATCAGACTTCCGGGAAGATGGCGACCGAGAAAAGCGGGGCTTAAGAGCCCCGCTAACAACAAATATCCATTACCACAAAATCAGCGCCTTTCAAAGCCAGAAAACAACATCACCAGAGAAACAAAAAAAATCACCAGGCTCCAGAGAGAAAGCGGACTGAGAACAGAGCCACAGAGGATATCCTCACGCCCGAGGACGCGGCAGACGCGGCAGCAGCGCCATACTGCCGGCGAATTCACGGGACGGCCACAGCAAGCCGAGGGGAGCCGCTGCGGAACAGCCAGGCGGGATTTCTCGGCGCAGAGGACATCTAAAGCTCCCAGTGTCTGAGTTCAGCACACGCTGCAGGGATTCAGAGTGGAAATCAAAACCAAGAAAAAAAAAAAAAAAAAAAAACGCCAGCCCAACAGCCGAGGGCGTAGCAGCGGCGCCATATTGCCACCGGCGGCAGCAGCACGGAACTCACTACAGCTACATCTGCGTACTCAAGAACAGTGAGTCAAATTGCGGGCCACAGCGGAGAAATCCCAGTACTGTACTCACTGAGACTTGACCCAGTGGGAGAGGGGCGGTGGCAGTGATATCAAACCATAGGAGAACGTGCAACCTGGCACCCCCCACGGTCTAAAGCAGCCTCTATCGACTCTCTGGGTCGGAGACTCTGTGATAAAACCCAGTAAAGGAGTAGTGGGGTCTGAGATACTACTGACTCGAGATCCAGAGCACCTTAAGTGAAGTCATAGTGACCCAAGGGAAGAACCCAGAGAAGGCACAAACTTCCGAAATCATGGGAAAGAGGAATAATACTGGAGCAATTAATGATCACAACCCCACAACATCAGAACCCGATAAAACAGAAAATCAGAGATTTCTAGAAGATCAAATCAGGAAAATAACTGTAGAAATAATAGAGGTGCTTCGAAAAGAACTCAGAGAGAGCCAAAAAGAGATAAAGGATGCAATTAATGAAGTAAAGGCCTCAATTCAAAGCACAAACAACCGATTAGAACACATGGAGAACAGAATCTCACTCTTAGAAGATGATCATTCCAAAAATGAACGCATAGTTTCTAATCTAGGAAAAAATATCCGACAGCAGGAATCTGATATTGAAGAAATATGGGCCCATTTTAAGAGAGCTAACCTAAGAATAATTGGAATAGAGGAGGGAAAAGAAAGTGAAACTAAAGGGATCAACAATCTCTTCAAGGAAGTAATAGCAGAAAATTTTCCAGACATAGAGCAAGAGGTCGATACGCAGGTCCAGGAAACTTATAGAACTCCCTTTAGACAGGATCGGAGAAGAGGATCCCCACGCCACATAATTGTCAAAATGACCAATGTGGAAGCCAAGCAGAGAATCTTAAAGGCAACAAAAGCAAAGGGCCAAGTGACATTCAGAGGCAAACCAATTAGAATCACTCCAGACTTCCCAAACCAAGTTATGAGAGCCAGAAGGGCTTGGAGTAACATATTCCCAATTTTGAAAGAAAACAACTTCCAGCCAAAAATTTCCTACCCAGCAAAACTTTCTATCAAATTAGATGGAGAAATAAGAAGCTTCCATGACAAACAGAAACTGAAGGAATTTATGTCTTCAAAACCAGCACTAGAGAAAATACTCAAAGAGATTAACTACAAAGAAGAAATAGGTAACACACATCAGAACTAGAGAAACAAGATTTTCCATCCAACAGACAACTAAGATTGGTTATCTGTGGAGATTCATTATTTATGTTAGTCTGTTACCTATCTCTAAAGGGTATTGTTTGCCTTTATTGTTGTTAATTTTTAGGATTTCTAGTTGGAATATTAATATACCTTCAGATATAGCATTTGGAAATATTTTATCCCATTCTATTAGTAACTCTTAACTCTGTTTACATTGTCTTTGGATATACAATATGTTTTTTATTTTTTAGGGAGTTTGTATACTCTTCTGTTGCCTGTGCCATTGAAACCATAACCAAGAAATCACTGCCAATTTCAATGTTGTGAGGTTTTATGACCCAAATTTTCTCCTAAAAGTTTATAGTCTTAAGATTTATATTTAGGTCTTTTATCTATTTTGAGTTAATACTTGTATATGGGATTAGGTAAGGGTCCAATTTTATTCTTTTCCATGTAATTATTATGTTTCAACAATATTTAGTTAAAAGATTATTATTTCCACCACCAAATGTTCGTGGAAACCTTGTCAAAAATAACTTGACAATATAGGGAAGAATTTAGCTCTAGGCTTTTATTTAACTCCAATGGTTTATATATCTGCCTTTAGAATAGTACTACACTGTTTCAATTATTGTAGCTTTATATGGTTTGAAATCAGAAAATGTATATCTTCTAGCTTTGTTCTTTTTCAAGATCGATGTGGGTACCTAGAGTCCATATTCCATATTAGGATAGATTTTTTTTTCTGAAAAATAAATATATAAATATATGATAGTTTCACCTAAAAAATAGAAAAAAATAGATTCTCTGGTAAGAAAGAAAGCAAAAAGAAATATTGAAATGTTATCTTTAAGTCATCAAAAGCATGGTATCAGACAAATGAAACTGTTATGTGAGATTATCATTTTTAATTTTGGATAAATTGCTATAATACTAGATGTCAACTACTAAGCCAAGCATAGGAGGGGGGGATAGGGAGAGAATGGGGTGGGGATCGGGTGGGGGCTGACTGGGCAATGTGTGCATGTATGTCTACAAAAGTATGTATCCCACTATGATGTATGAATACAGTGCACCAATTAAAAATAAATATGAAAAAAAATAAATAAAATTAAAAAAAAAAAAAAAAAAAAGAACATACAATCAGGTGATATTTTTACTTTAACATTTTAATGAGAATATAGAATTAAATTGATTATCTGTCTAAACAAGAATAGTCAAATAGATCATATTACTATGATAAAAAGCAAGTAAAAGAAATATATGTGTAGCAAAATCTGTTTACTCTTTATTTTGTATTCAAATGTATATGCAAATATATATATACATGTGTGTCTATATATGTATATATAAATATAGAAAACAATTCTTATTGATAAATAGTAAACTATATTTTCCATATACTTAAAGAAGTGGAGTAGGAAATTTTTTATTCTTAACCTCAAGTATTTTAAAAATATTTCATGGAGCCGGCTGTGGTGGCGCACACTTGTAATCCCCATGCTTGGGAGTCTGAGACAGGAGAATTGCACAGGTTCGGAGTCAGCCTTGCTGGCTTAAGAGACCCTGTTTCCAAATAAAAATATTAAAAATTGGACTGGGAGTGTAGTTCAGAGGTAGAAGGGTTTCCAGGTTTCATGGAAGTTGAATTAATTTAAACCTTATTTAATGTTTTTTTAATAATTAGAAAATTGTTTGTTTGTTTTTGTACTGAGCATGAAACCCAGGGCCATTCTACCTCTGAGCTTCATCCCCAGCCCTATGTTTTATTCTTTATTCTGAAAGAGAATCTCACTGAGTTGCAAAGGGCCTCACTAAGTAGTTGAGGCTGTCCACGAATCCAGATCCTTTTGTCTCAGCCTTTCAAATTCTGGGATTACAAGCATGCACCACCACATCTGGCAAAATATTGGTATTTATGAAGAATACTTTACAGGCTCACTCGATAAAATATCCTGAGGAGAATTATAAGAGTATGGATTATAATTATACAGTGAAAAATTTTGAAACTACAATTAAACATAGCTTATTTAGAGTTTTAAGTTAGCCAAAATATTTCCCTAACAGATAAGTGTTGTCTCATAGACTAGTCAAAGGAATGCAGTGACCCTGACATTTGTACATTCTAGATCTTCAGACTGCATATTTCAGAACTTCTTTTATATATTAAGCCATGGCAGTTCAGACATGCCCTTTTCATTGAGAAGTGGGGTCAGTTCCCCCTCTCTGTACATCAGTACATATTCATAAATGTTTTGACCAATAGAGTGCAAAGGATTTTAGGATGCTGATTCTATCTGACATCTGAAACGAGATCATTTAAGAACCAGCCACCTGTAAAAGGCATGACTACCTTAGGATTTTCACAATGGAGAGACCACTAGAACTGTCCTATCCAAGCTAAGCTCCTGAACAACAACCTGAAATACCAACTCTATGAATGAGCCATTTGCATGTGGAGCCCAGTTGAATCTTGAGATGAAAGAAGCCCCCGCTGATTCCTGATAGTCCTCCAGTTAGGAATACTTCCAGAGTTCTCAGCCCACCAACTCATGAGCAATATAAAACAGCTATTTTATCCCACTAGACTCTGAAGTAATTCATTGTAAAGAAAAAAAAACCATAAAACCATTTCAAAGTCTAAAAAAAAATAAGTACTTAGTGAAGATTTCCTTCTTTGGGACCTGACTCTTTTGGATCAATTAGAATAAAAATCCCAATCTTTCCCATTTCTTAATGCTCATTATTTCTGCAGGATAAGGCTCAGTCCAAGTCAATCAATTTCTAAAGAGGAAAGTCCACTTTGGATTCCTTGGCTAACATTCTGATTTAGAATCAGGTCAGCTTAAGCAAAGTTTTTCAATATTCATCTTGATTTTATCTTTTATCACCCAATACAGAAATTTACAATACACTCTAAGTATATTCATGTTTTACTCTTCTTCACTTGACCTTGCACTTTCTATAAATGTTATATTGTAGCAATTCAATATTAGCCCCCAGCTATTTATGCTCATATAATTTTCTACAGAAGTAAAATTATTAAGAAATATTTTATTGTCAGGCCTGGAACTATTTTTAGTGAAAAAAAAAAGAACAGTGGTATGTTATACCTCTCTTCTTTTTACATTTATACTACTGAGTAAAACTACTTCTAAGTGTGCTGGAGCCAGCCGGCAAAAGTACATGTTCCAAGGAGAGGTGTGAGGATGAAGAATTCAACTCTTAAGTCTTTGATTCCAAGAATTTTTAGTTCTAACGTGTGTGTGGGGGGCAGGGGGGGGGAGTCAGCCTACTATCTCTACTGGCCGATCCCTGCTTCTGGGTCAATATCTCTACTCGTCGACCTACTGGCCGACCTACTGGCTGACCCCTACTTCTGGGTCAATATCATCTCTCTTGGGCCAACCATGGGTTTATTTTTCTTGAGGTATCTATAGAATTACAGGTCAATCAATATCCTTGTGCTGTCACCACCAGAATACAATACAGACCAATCCAAAGTATATACATTACAGGTAGATTAATCAATCCTCTCGTGCCGTCACCACCTGATCTTCTCTCAGAACTTTTACTTTGAATTTTCCATGACCTCAAATCTTGTTGATTCTGGGCAAAGGACAGTCAGCTGAATCAGAAATATTCTTTTAGAGGAAAATCTTAATAGCTTCCCACATAAGTGTCTCAGTTGTTATTTCAATCCATTGAGGTGAATAGCAAGATACGTATTATCCTATAGAATAATCTATGGTTTTATTACTTGGCCTGCTATATAATTATCATCAGAAATAATGACCTACACCTGGGTCTTTTAAAACCAAAATTATTTTTTTATATACATTTTCAAATATTGTTTATAACTAACAACCTTCTAAAGCAGGTCATATTTTGTTTAGGAGTATAATAAGCAGAATATTTTGAGATATTCATTAGATGTTATAAAAAGTAAAATTAGATGGTTGATATATATTCTCAAATTTTATAGTTGTAGAAACTAATTATATCTGCCTCAAATATTTTTTCAAACTGTAATAATTGTAGTGATGTTTTATGCCATAGAGTATCCTAAGTTCCCATCTGTGTCAGGGAGAAAAAAGACTCCATGTTTTACTTTAAGGAAAATGTTGATTATGACTGTCTATAGTTGTTACTGGACTAAATTTTATTATAAAGTATGAGACTTTCATTTCATTCATTTATAATATATTAGAATTGTTTTTATTCAGCTATAAAATATTCATGCTGTGTTTCTGTAAAGTAACAACTTTAAATATATTTATTAGCCATATTCTATCAAAACTATACATGAGCCTGGCATGGGGTGAAGCATGGCTGTGCTAATCATTTATTTCACAGGGTTCTAAAGCCTGTAAAGCTTCACTGTTTAGTATCAGAGGAACTAGACACATGTAGTAATTGAACTTTTGAGATGTAGCTAGTATAAATTGGGATGTGTTATGTCAAATATCCATTGAATTTTCAAGACTTACTGCGAAAATATAGACATATTTATATTGATTACATGGCAAAATCATATTATTTTAGATATAATTATTTAAATAAGCTGAATTATTTAAATAAGCTATATTATTAAATTAATTTTAAATATGTCTCTCTTTTATTAGTATTATAGTCTCATATAATAATGTACTTCATAGTGATAGTGACATGTCAGTCATAATTTCTATTTTAATTATGTATGTACTGTATATCACTGCTATAAAGGTAGTTGTCAGACTAAATTATGGGAGATTTGAGAGCAAGAATGACAGATTTTTTTATATCCCCAGTATATCATCATTATATTGTTCTCAGTTTTATTTATACCTCTAACCTGCCTTACAAGATAGTATAAGAAATGTTTCTGATAAAAAACAATTGCATTTTGGGACATTGTTTTTAAGGATAAGTAACCATTACTCATAAAATGAAGTGGGATGCTAATACAATGTGATGTCTGATACAAAATCATTAAGAAGACAGCCACTCTGTAAAAATCATGACTATATCATTAAATTAGAATAGAATATGTTTCTGAATGCTGTATCAGTCAGCATAGAATGGGTTATACTGCAGTAAGAATAAAGCCTCTGAAATTTCACTGGTTTAAAATAGCAATGCCACATTTTTTCCTTAAGCTTCATGATTATCACAGGTTAAAGGGAGAGGGTGCTTTGCTTATTTTAGTTCCTCGAGGACTATTACATGAAGGGCATTCAGCATCTCAAATATTGCTGATCTCTGGGCCATACTGATAGCAACCAATTATATTGTTTCTCTCAACACTATGTAGCACCAGAAATTCAAGCTCTCATATACCTAAAAGGAAATGAGAACCAGATAGCGAAAGGCTATATTAATTACCACAATGGCCTAAGAAATTTAACTCATTGTTCAAATATATCAATATTTTTTAATTCCAAAGAATTCTAGTTGGTTTTTGTTTTGTGATACTGGAGATTAAACCACTGAGCTACACTCCCGGCCCTTTTGAAATAAATAAATTAATTAATTTATAGATTTATTTATTTGTGGTGCTGGAGATTGAATCCATATGTGTTCTGTCTCTGTGTTAAACACCCCATCTCAATTTTATTTATTTTTTTAATTTTGAAAAGGATCTCACTAAGTTGCTGAGTCTGGCTTCAAACCTGTGATCCCCTTATCTCAGCTTCCCAAGTACTGGGATTGCAGATATGTGCCACCAAGACTGGCTTTATTATTTTATTTGCCATTCTCCCTTTGGGCTACTCACCTAGCCCTCACTAAGTTTTTGAGACTGGTCTTGAAGCTGCGAATCCTACTGTCTTAGCTTCTCAAGTACTGGAATTCCATATGCCACCAGACAAGCTCCCCCAGCCATTTTAATTCTTAAATTTTGGAAGAGAGTCTCACTAAGCTGCTGAACCTGGCCTCAAACATGCAAAGCTCTCACATCATTCTCCATGTGCTAGGATTTTAGGGTGCACCACCATGCCTAGTTTTAGTTGTTTTTGGTATCTGTTTAAAAATAATTAGAATATTTTACCTCATAAATCTTGCCTGAATACTAATCATGTTTTCCTCCTTGTTTTAATTGATATTAGGTTAATTTTTAATTAAATGTCCAGAACACTCAGATTTTTTTATTGTACATTCATCTTCTCTTCTTCCATATATTCTCATTTATTTTAATGTCCTGTATCCATTTACAACTGTAAAATACCCAAAATCATTTTTAAAATGAAACAGATTTATACACATTAACCCATGTGTCAGAAATTAGGAAAATTATTTAAAACAGCTAATAGTAAATGTATTATGGCTTGTAAAATTATACTAAATAATATTTCTCATCAGTTTAGTAATTAAAATTTCAAGTTATAATTGTATTTAAATTTTGTATTAGTACTGAGTTTGCCCATATATTCTAAGAAAAAAATGTTTTCCTTCTCAGTGGTTTTCTGCTCATTACTTTCTCTCCCAGGGAAATGACTGGATCGGTCACTTCTTAAAATTTTTTTAATAAATTTTTATTGGTGCATTGTAGTCATACATCTCAGTGGGATAAAAACCTTGTGGAGATATACATGCACACATCACCCAATCAGCCCCTACCCAATCTCTAACCCCTTCCTCCCCCTCCCACCTACCCATGCTTGGCTTCCTGATTGACTTTGATGTGTTTAAGTACATCATGTGCATTAAAGAGTTTCCCTTCTCCTCCCTCTTATCCCCTCAGATATATCACCTTCATTGCTCCTCTATAGGGTCCCTTCTTCATCTAGAGTTCCTCCTGTTACCCATTTCTCCCTAATATTTTGCACATTAAGAAAAGCATTCTACTTTTTCTGTGACATTTCACTGTAAATGTCATAATTTTCTTCTGTCTTATGGCTGGGCAAAATTCCATTGTGTACATACCCTATAGTTTTAAACTCCACTCATCCATTGAAGGACATCTTGGCTGGTTCCACAGTTTGGCAATGATGAACTGTGCAGCTATGAACATGGTTGTTCATGCATTAGTTTGGTATTTTGGTTTTCATTCTTTTTGGTAGATACCCAGAGGTGGTATTGCTGGATCATATGATAAGTTCATTTTCCTTCTTCTAAGGATCTTCTATACTGTTCTCCAAAGTGGTTGCACTAACTTGCAATCCCTTGTATTAGAGCTTCTATTTCTCCACACTTATTCATACTTACTGAAAACCTGAAAGCCAGAAGGTGAGTGATGATCCACTCACAATCAAATTTTTTTTTTTAAATAGAGGTTACCTGGATCTGGAAATCTGTTGAGAGATTAGGTGAGGCAGCGGCAGCTTCTAGTGCTTCCTGGCCACACAGTTGAAGAAACGTGCCGGCCCTTTGCTGTGGAGCAGGCCCCAGTTCCAGGCCTGCCTCAAGTATATGTATGTATAAAATATAAAATATTTTTAGTAGGAGAAAATAGCATATGTCATTTGCAGAAGCTGAGAGCCCAATTCCCTAGCAGCAATGGATTTTTATCTCCCAAGTGAAAGCAGAGTCTCACATTCTCACCATGAAGAGCAGGATCCGCTGCTCCAAGCCCACCCTGGCCCCCAGTGCAGCAGCCATGAGATGAGGTCTCCCGGCACACCTGACACAGTGAATCGGCACAGCAATACGGACGGGGCTCCCTCCGACTTGCCCTGGACATTTTTCATACATAGTATATTGTTCAGAATTCCTGTACATGTGTGGCAGGAGCAGTCTACTTTTGGGGAGATATTTTCAAAAATTCAAGGTGGATTGGATTGGATCTGTCTGTCTTCCCGAATACTGGCCACCACTGCTACCGCCATTTTGGTTCATCTCTGCAAAACTTTTTCTTACATAGTATGTTGCTCAGAGTTTCTGAACATTTGGGGCAGGAACAGTCTACTTTTGGAGAGATTTCTTCAAAGTTCAAGGTGGATTTGGTTGGATTTGTCTGCCTCTCCTGAATACTGGCTGCCGCGGCTGCCTTCTTAGTCTCTCGTAGAGTATGTTGTTGTTAAGTATTCCTGTGCATGTGTGGCAGAAGCAGTCTGCTTTCTGATCTCTTCTGGGATATCTCTCCAAAAATCACTTTTCTTGAAGTGGTGGGTGTCGCGCTGTCATCTTGCCTCTAATTCCACCATTTTCCACTCTCTCTCCTATATTTCAGATAGGAAGTCATGACTGGAAATGTTTCTGTTTGTTGTCCCAATCAGCTATTAAATCAAAATCTGTTGTCCAGGTTTCTCACAGGGATGCATGTCCTATTCTGCCGCTGCTAACCATCACTGCTGCGGCTCTATTCGCTGCTGCAGCTGCCACCATCTTCCTCCCTCTTCAATATTTTTAATAAAGAAAACAGTACGTGTCTTTTGCCGGAGTTGGGGGCCCACGTACTTAGTAGCAATGTGTTTTATCTCCCTGCCAAGAGCAAAGGCCCACAGCTTCACCATGGAGAGCGGGTTTTGCTGGTCCAGGTGCACCCAGCCCCAGCGCTGTGCAGAGGAGCGCGGTGGCCAGGAGTGCCCTTTGTTCAAGTGATGCATGGCGAAAGAGAACCTGATTATGCAGGGCTCCATGTGACATGCCCCGAATATTTTTCTTACATTTTTCTTACATAGTATGTTGACCAAAGTTCCTGAGAAAGTAGGGCAGGTGCAGTCTACTTTTGAGATTTCTTCAAACGTTCAGGGTAGATTAGAATGAATCTACCTGCCTTTCCCCAATACTGGCTGCTGCCATCGCTGCCATCTTGGCCCTGCTCCTGAGCATTTTTCTTACATAGTAAGTTGTCCAGAATTCTTGATTATGTGGGGCAGGAGCAGTCTTTATTTGGGGAGATTTCTCCCAACAGTTCAAGGCGGGTTGGATTGGACTTATCTAGCTCTCCTGAATACTGGTTGCCACCGCTACCACTGTTTCCACTATCTTGGTCCATCTCTTCTCTCTTATATTTTAGGTAGGAAGTCCTGGCTATAAATGTATATGTTGTCCCATTCAGATATTAAACCAAAATCTGATGCCTGGGGTTTCTCAGAGGAATACATGTCCTATTTGGCCACCACCATCTTGGCCCCTCCCTCAATATTTTTTAATAAAAGAAAACAGTACGTGTCTTTTGCAGGAGTTGGGGGCCCAAGTAC
Organism: Muscardinus avellanarius; assembly: GCF_963383645.1. Lineage (NCBI taxonomy): Eukaryota > Metazoa > Chordata > Mammalia > Rodentia > Gliridae > Muscardinus > Muscardinus avellanarius. The sequence goes on along the minus strand of NC_137792.1, from coordinate 20,385,316 downwards.
TTCTTAGCAATGTGTTTTATCTCCCTGCCAAGAGCAGAGGCCCGCAGCTTCACCATGGAAAGCTGATTCTCCTGCTCTGAGCGCACCCAGCCCCAGTGCTGCGCAGAGAGTTGCAGTGGCCAGGAGAAGCACAGAACTGGATGACCCGACTATGCGGGGCTCCATCCGACCTGTCCTGAACATTTATTTTTTACATAGTATGTTGTCCAGAGTTCCTGAGCATGTGGGGCAGGTGCAGTCTACTTTTGGGGAGATTTCCTCAAAAGTAGGTGGATTAAAATGAATCTACCTGCCTCTTCCTGATATTGGCCGTTGCCGCTGCCGCCATCTTGGCCCTCCTCCACTTTTCTTTTTGAAAAGATAGATTTCCTTTTTTATCCAATGTTTATATATACTACTTGAGAGTAAAAATTTTTTATTTTTATGAGTAATAGAAAAATTGAATGTTATGAAATTAGAAAAACTTTATTTGACCAATTTTGGCTTATAAATTATCATCATCATTATTATTATTATTATTACAAAGTTAAAATTTTGACCTGCTATACGTATAAAATGTGATGATATACTATTCAAATATTAGTCTTAAACTACTACTGAATCTTGGATCATTGAAGAATCCCACAGAGCAGTATTTCTGACTTTAGGAATCTATGCAAGAAAACAAGTAGAGAGATTTTCATGGTTCTCAGAATTCATGGATGTTGACTATACATACAGATACAAGAACTTGGGTTGTGGTATCAGTGTGTTAACTCCTGTAGTACTCATGATAGTTCTTTACAGTTCCCCTCTGATAATAAAAAGTCATGTCCAGTTATCAAATGGAACTTTCATTTTTATCTTCCTTAGTACCTCATTGTTCTATATAAAACACTGATCTTATTTTTACTAAGTAAAACATCAGTAAGACCTTATTTGTATGAGACTACTGCTCAGTCAACCATATAGGGCTGTAAAAATAAATTTTTAAAGATGACTTGGTTCTTACAGCAGTCAGTTTGTAGTATATCATGCTGCAGTCCCAAATAACCCTAACATTTCAGTGACTTGTCACAACAAAATAGTTCCCATGTGGGTTATTTGTGGAGAGGAGACAACTGGACTTTGTTTGGTCATGCTCTATATGTTGCCTTCATTCTCAGAATCAGGCTGAAGAAGTAGCTAATAGGAAAGTTCAGCATCCAGGCTTGGTAAAATGAAATAAGGAAGAAAATTGATGAAAACTCAGTCAGTCACTATTTAACTGTCTACTCCTAATTGGCATGCATCACTCCTATTCTCATTTCGATAGCAGTGCAAGTCATATGGAATAGCAAAATATACTTTGCCCATAGGGAAGTGCTGCATGTCACATATCAATGGTCAGCAATAAATAATCCTCTTAGAGGCAAAGGAGAAGTGAACATTTGGGAACAATTATTCAGTTCACATCATCTAAGGATGTAAGAAAGTTGAAAATAGAGGACAAAGTACTGGCCCCAGTACATTCCATCATGAAGATCAAAATTAAAAAAGAGAGATGGCAAAGGAAGGAATAACAAATAAGGAAAAGCCAAATAAGTCTATTGTGATCATAACCAGAATTTTTCAAATAGAAGAGGATGGGTAAATGGATTTGGTGCCTATGAGTAATCAGCTAAGAGACTGATAGTCATCCTTTTCCACTGTATTTTTCAAAATTAGCAAGTCTGATATCCTCAAAATAATGCATCCTAAGTATTATTGTTAAAGTGAAAGTAGAGGAAATTAAGCTAAGGAGTGAATTGGGATTTTTTATTCTGATATAAGGCAGCTAGAATTAACCTAAAACATATCATCTGCTATAAACTTCTACAAATCCTAGATAAAAGATCCGGGTACAGTGGCACATGCCTGAAAGCTCAGTGCTTATGAAGCTGAGACAGAGGGATTTCAGGTTTGATTTCAGCCTCAGCAACTTAGACTGTTTCAAAATATTTAATAAAATAAAGGGCTGGGGTTTTAGCTCTAAGGTAGAATGCACCTGGGTTCAATTCCTGACTCAAAAAATAATAGTAATAATAACAAAAATAGTAAAAGATATTGCTGAAATTGTAAGAAAGAAAGAAAAATCCCCAAGTGCAAGAAACAAAGAGGAAATTAAAGATAGGGCAATAACACTGAGCTTGTCATTATGGAGGTGATGGGGAGAAGGGAATGAGCTTTACAGAACCCATAAAGTCTAAGGGCTAAAGCTTAGATTATAAAGCTTACCAAGACATAGGGAAAAATACATTGTACCAACAAACTAGAAAATACGACCATTAATCAGCATTGAATCTTTGACTATAAACAAAATGTTCAATGTAAAAATTGGAAATTATAGCTGTGACAAAATGATTTGATCTGTTAAGTTATGAATAATGGGTTTATGTTAAGTTATTTATGTTAAGTTATGAATAATTTAGATGTTGCATTATCCTCTAAAGTCTTCTGAGATATTTGAATATTTCATATTTAACATGATGCTAATTTGGAAACATTGAAAGAGATATTGAAATATAGAATATATTAGACAACAAAGTCAATTGTGAGAGACATCATATTTAGATTGTTAAGCAAAACACCATCCCATTCCCTCCCCTTCCTCATATATGTTATTGAGATTGGCATTGTTAATTTCATGCATGTACAGTTCCAGTTAAAATATCTCCTTCATCAACTTTCCCTCCCTCTACCTACCTCCCTCCTCTAGATGTCCTCTATCACTCCACTGAGGTTTCTCCTCCATTATATAAAGTACCTCTTATAACCTAGTTTCTCCCTAACTTCCATATATGAGAAAAAATCATATTTTACTTCATTGTTATGACTGGCTAATCTCACTTAGCATATTATTCTCTAGTTTCATCAATTTTTCCTACAAATAACAATTTTGTTCTTCTTCATACATGAGTAGAATTACATATATTCCATTATTTCATAATCCATTAATCTGTTAATGAATATCTAAGCTGCTTCCATAATTTGGCTATTGTGAATTTTGCTTCTTTAAACACAGATATGCATACATCACTATAATATTTTGACTTCAATTTCTTTGGAAAGATACAAGGATTTATTATTGTAATGATTGCTGATACCAATATTCAAGGTACCTATTAAGACTGGTTTAATATAAGGATTAAGTAAGGGATCTTGTTGGGAAGGTCAAATGCTTTGAAAGATAAAGTAGGCGAAAATAGGATGAGGCAGGGGAAGTATTCAGACCATGTGAAATGTCTGAAGTATTCTAGAACATGTGAAAGGTAAGACAAAGGAGAAACTATGGCAGGGAAGACTGTAGACTACTATACAGACTTGAAAATGATTTGCCCAACCTAATAGTTATCTCTGAAGCAATAATTGCCCAGCAGAGGAGTTCTGTGTGTGTCAGAAGGGGAAAGCATCATGCTCAGTAATTATTTAGGGCCTTCTGCTAAATAATATGACCTTGATTTAAGACCATAGCAGGTCCTCAAGATGATACAAATGAAAGTTGCATTTCTGACTGCAAAGTTCATTAATTTCTTTCTCTTCCTCCCCCTTCCTCCTTGTCTCTTTCTCTTTCTCTTTCTCTGTTGTGGTATTGGAAATTGAACCCAGGAACATTGTGCCTCTGAGCTACACTGCCAGCTCTTTTTATTTTTTTATTTTGAAACAAGGTCTCACTAACTTACTGTGTACTAGCCTCAAACCTGCCATCCTCTTGTCTCAGCCTCTTAAGCAGTGGAATTACAGGTGTGTGCCACCATACTTGACTAGCATGTTTTTATTTTTCTAAATAGCAATCTGCGTGTCACCTCTCAATGACTAAGACATTTATTTTCATATTAAAATAGTCTGGAATGGTGATAAATGAACCAGTATATAAATATATTAGGGGTGAGAGAATGGTGACTACTAGTGAAATAGATCAAAGCAAAGAGGGGTTAATGGTGTGGGCTGCACAAAGCCTGTGGTTACAAATGAGGAATATAGAAAAAGTATTGTCAATAATAATCTACAGCAAGGTGGAATGGTTATCTCACTTATCAGGAATATGGTAGTCCTAAAAATAGTTTTATTTTGATATACTTATGGGAAAAGTATTTGGAAGGACAGCCAGATTTCTTTAAAACCAAAAGTTAAGGGTGGAAGATATAATGGAGCTATTCCAACACAGATCTGGAAACCCAGAGAAACAATAATATATTTTTAGTAGAAATAGAATCAAATTAGAAGTGCTGACAGTTCTAGGTTTGAGAGTTTGAATGATGATGAAAATGATCAACTCTTCCCATTGAAAATAGAGAGAGATGAATAGTCAGTTCAAACTCAGCCTTTTGATTTTAAGTCAATGTGTTGACAGCCTTGGAGATGCCTCTTCCTTTTGCAGTTTCCAAGGAGCAAGAATAAAACTAGAAGATGAACTATATTTGAATGTAAAGTAAATTATTCACTCATGGAAGATTAGATAATATAAGCACAAGTATAATAAGGTAAAACTGGAGTTGATAGGGAATTGGAATAATAATTAGTCAGCCTCATTAGCTGATAAAAACAACTCTGATTTTTATAAGGTTTCATTGTAGTATGATGGTTGTCTTTTTCTGGAGTCATAATTGTTTATATTTATCTGAAATGATTATGGAATAAAGTACAGAAAGGAGAAATCAGTGAAATAATTCTCAAATATATACCCTTTAAAAGAATTTTTAAAAAATGTGATTTTACATAAATGGAATATTACTGGGCCAATGAAATAAAGTACTAATAAATAATGCAGTATGGATGAACCTTAAAGAACTCATCCTATGTGAAAGAAGCCAGATTTAAAAAATCATGTCACATTATTCCATATATAGGAAATATCTAGAATAGATACATCCATAGAGATAGAACATAGACTAGTAGATGACAGTAACTGGGGGGCGTGGAGAATGGGTAACAACTACTAAATGGATACAGCTCTTTTTTTGGGGGAGGTGACATACATGTTTCCATGTTTTTGAACTACATAAAAGTATTCATACATCATTGTAAATGTATAAAATGATAATGAATTCTTTACTCTTAAGTATGAGATTTATGTTATTTGAATTCCACCTCAATCTTTAAAAGACATAACTAAGAATCAATTTAAATAGTTTAAATTTAGTGTTGGAAAGCTTTGAGAAAGTAAGCACGCTCATCATACACTATAGTAATAGATTTAAGAACACTATATCAATATATTTCAAAAGTAAATTATTCACTGATTCTTTCACAGGCAGACCCAATTTTAAATATCAATCCTAAAAATAAATCCCATATTTCAGTCCATATACATACATATATATATATATATGTGTACATATATATATATATATACACATATATATATACATATGTATATGTATATATACAATATATAAATGCACACACCATGGACATCATTTGTGTGTGAGTGTATATGTGTTACTGGATATTGAACCCAGGGGCATTCTACTTCTGGGCTACACCCCCAGCCTTATTTGAATTTTAAAACAGGATCTCACTAAGTTGTGAAGGGCCTCACTAACTTACTGAGGCTGTCCTCAAACCTGCGATCCTACTGTCTCAGTCTCCCAAGTACCAGGATTACAAGTATGTGGCACCACCACACCCAGCTCACTACAAACATCTTGAAAAATCCTTTCCTCACAATTCAACCTATCATGTACAATTGAAAACTGGTTGAAATAGCCTATTTATATATTTGAAGGCAAGTTTTGAGTTTTATATGTTTATAAATATACATTATATTCATTAGGAGATTTTCTTCTTTCCCTCTCCCATCCCCCTCAGTTAGGTCACCTTATTTGCTCATCTAAGGCTTCTGCTTCTTTGTTTAAATTTCCTCCTATGACATTTTTTTCATAGCTTTCTCATATTAGGGAGAACATCCAATTTTTTTACTTTTTGTGACTGACTAGTCTCATTTACCATAATGTTCTCTAGTTCCATCCATTTCTCTGTAAATGATGTAATTTTGTTCTTCTTTATGACTGAGTAAAATTCCATTGTGTACACATTTCATAGTTTTGTAACCCATTCATCTGTTGATAGACATCTTGGCTGGTCTCATAGTTTGGCAGTTGTAAATTGTGCAGCTATGAACATAGATATGCATGCATTAGTTTGGTAGTTTGGTTTCATTTGGGTAGATACCCATGAGTGGTATAGCAGGGTCATATGGTAGGCTCATTCCTTTTCTTCTGAGGATCCTCCATACTGTTTTAATTGTGAATATTGTAGTTTTCTTCATATCCTTCAGACAAAGTCAGTGTGGTTTAAGTTTTTAGAATCTCAAAGTTGAAAGGAATCGTGTCTACTTCCAGAGTCCTTCCTTAACATCTCTAGCAAGAGTTTTTTTAGGCACTTTTTTTTTCTAGGAAATAAAATTATGAACCGAATTTAGTACTAACTAAGCAGACTTCTCTGGAAAAACTTACTTAGAAGAATATATTTCCTCTTCTTTTTTGTTTTATTATGGCCTTAAAATACATCCTAAGTGTATTAATATGTATAAAATCTATTCCCTATTGAGCCTGAAATTCATTGGAAGAGAGTTGTCCTCTAGATTGAGTATTCTTGGGTTTTTGAAGCATGCATTCCTAAAAAATGCATAGATAACCACAAGACATCCATCACAAATACTAAAGAAAATCTAATCCTTTGCAATAACTACTATGCTGAAAAATAATACTCAAATTTTTTTTTGTTCAGTAAAAACACATTAAAATAAAAAAGCTACACTTGTGGCAAATTCTTTAAAATATCTAGATTTGCTTCCATTTAAGACTAAAATAAGCCAGCATGGGAGCCTTCCGTGAGGCAAGGCCACTACTGAGGCCTTCGAGGCCGGGATCGGAGCCTACCTTTCGGGTAGGCCGGTGCTGGGGCCACCAAGGCTGGGATCAGAGCCAGCCAAGGCGTTAGGCCGGTGTCGGTGTCGGGGCCAGCGAGACCAGAATCGGGGCCTCCCATGAGGCAAGGCCGCTGCTTGAGCCAGCGAGGTCTGGATCAGTCCACCGGATAGCCAGGCCACTACTGGGGTCATCAAGAGTGCAATCGGTACTTGCAACGCGGCATGCACCGAGAAATATCACAGAAAATAAAAACCACATGCTTCCCCTAATCAGCAATAACTAGGAGGTAAGGGGCAACAGGAAGAGGTCGAGCTATATAAAGGGCCCTATAGTGAAGCAATTAATGTGACCAATCAGAGTGTATGGAATAGGGGAGGTGGAGCCTCTTTAAAATGCAGGAGGTACATAAACAAATGTATCAAAGTTAATCACCAAAGAAGCATGGGATTGAGGGAGGAGGAAATGGGAAAGGGATGGGGAGTGGATGAGGGCTAATTGGATGATGTGTGCTTGTATATCCTCTCAAGTCTTGTACTCCAATGTGATGTATGATTACAATGCACCAATAAAAATACATTTAAAAAAGACTAAAATATTTGCATCCTATGAATATGTATGCCAAGTTTCATATGGGAAATAATTATATTGAATTATGAATTCCTGAAAATAAAGCTTTACAAGAAAAATGCTGGTACAACCTTAACTGCAGTCCAAAATGTTTACATTTTATTCTATATAAATACTCTAATAATATCCTCTTTTTGTGTGTATCTAAGCTATCAAAGCTATTTAAAGGCTTTGGTATTTATATATTATAGGTTTGTAGGACCCTTGTGAGAGAAACCCTTATCAGAACCAAATCATTCATTTGGGATGACTAAATGAAAAACACAAGCAAACAAGTATTCAGATCCAGCTGGATTTCCCTCAGCATCATGAGTTTTTGAGCTTTATAAATTCCAGTTCCAAGGGGAGCTAGAAAAGCACTTTATAGAACTGCTGGTGTTTGGATATATTCCCTGGTTCCACTTCTGTGCTGGAAAACACCTTTATTTGCATTTTCTACTAGAATTTTACTTATACAGTATATATGCATACCACACGTATTTTCACTGAATTTTGCTTTTATGTCTGCTTTTAATTAAAAACAACAATGCTGTTCAATCTCTTCTTTCAAATGTGATATCAGGTGGTCTCAAAAGTTAAGGGTCATATGTTTTCTCTTATATGTGTGAGATAGAAAATAGGAAACATGGAAGCCTTCAGCAAAATGAAGAAAGAGACCTGTAGAATAGTGGAAATGGATAGAGGGAAGGAACTGGGGAGAAGAAAATGAAAGACTTGCTAAAGAAATAATTCAAATTATGCTGTGCTCTCATATGAACTCATCACTACCATTGTCACTATTATGTAGGGGGAGAGGTAGGAAGTGGAGTGGGATTAGAAGGGAAATTTAGCAAACCTGTGTACATGTTGGTTTGTAGGATTTTTAACCTTACTATGATGTATAATTACACTAAAGCACTAAAACTATAAAAAAGGAAATCCAAGGAATTTTCTAAAAATAATTATCTATCTGGGTGTGGTGGCACATGCCTGTAAACCTAGTACATGAGAGGCTGAGACAGGAGGATCATAATTTTAAGGCCAGTGTGCAATAACTTAGCAAAAACTTGTCTCAAAACAAAACAAAAAAAAAAAGGGGGTAGAGTTATAGCTCAGTGGTAGAAGGTCCCTGGGTTCAATCCCCAGCACCACACACACACACATACACACACACACACACACACACACACACACACACACACACACAAAGAAATGATATTTCTATCTCAATTGATTAGCTACCACCTTGCACTTGCTCCAGGAAAACATTCATGAAGCCACCTTGACTGTTCTTTGCCCTGGTACCAGACATTGGAATAAAAAAATATTATAGATTTCTGATTTCTCTTACAATTGAGTATTTCATAAGCAAAAGAATGATTTAGAAAATTAATATCACAATATATACCTACTGAACAATAATTCTAAATTTGGGTGTTCCATTTTTCAAATGTTGAGCTCAATTCTTTTTTCTTTTATTAAATGAGTTTCACTCAAAATATTTTTTGTGTTTTTAATCCATATTTGTATTTTTAAATTATTTATATTATCTTGAAGCTCCAATTTTATAAAGTGGACCAATTATAAATATACAGCTTAATAATTTCTTAACTTGTAAAATTTATACATTTTATAATTTTATTGATACCTTAATTATACATTATAGTGATATTGAAAGTGATACCTTCATATATGCACATATAACTTGGTGTATTTTCCAAATTAGTATACTTGTGAGTGTGTCCATGTGTGTATGTATGTGTGTGTGTGTGTGTGTGTGTGTTACTGGAGATTGAACCCAGGAGCATTTTATTTCCAAGATATCCCTCTGCACTATTTTTATTTTGAAACAAGGCTTTGCTAGGTTGTTGGGGGTCTCACTAAATTGCTGAGGTTGGCCGTGAACCCGCTATCCTCCCATCTCATCCTAAATAGGGATTACAGGCATATATCACCAAGCCTGGCCAATAAGTACACTTTTAAGGAAAAGTTTTAGATGTATAGAAAAATTGAGCAGATGGTACTGACAGTTCCCCCTATAACCCACCCTGTATATACTATTTCTTATCATTAATATTTTCATTAGTATATTCTATTTTTGTCATTAGTGGGCCAATGTTGATATATTACTGTCAGTGAAATATACTTTACATTAAGATGTACACTGTAGTTTCTGCAGTTCTGTGGATTCTGCCAAGAATACAACTCCATATGTAACACACACACACACACACACACACACACACACACACACACATAATTCACCACTCTAAAAATCCCCTTTTCCTATTCATTTGCCCTTCTTGAACTCCAAACCTCTGTCATCTGTGCTCTTTGCCTTTTCAGATTATCTTATTTCACTTAGCAATATATATGTAAGGTCCCTCCAATCATTAAACTTATCAATTTTATTTCATGCTTTTAGTGTTGTATCTAAAGAAGTATAGCAAAATCCAAAGACATCTAAACTTTATTTTATGCTATCTTTTAATTTTCTAGTTTGCATTTAGCATTAAGTCTATGACCTATCTTGAGCTGATTTTTTGAAAGATGTAGGGTGTGTGTATTTACACATGAATGTTCAATTTTTCTAGCATCAATTGTTGGAAAAACTATCCTTTACTGATTTGCCTTTGCTCTTTTGTTAAAAATTAGTTGTTTGTATTTGTGTAGATCAGTTTCTGGATTCTCTAATCTGTTCTGATGAACTGTTTGTATTTTCTTCTTTCAATATCATACTGTCAAGATTGTTGTAAACTTTATAAAAAGTTTCATTATAGCTTTAATAAATCTTGAAGTCAGGTAATGTCACTTCTCCAACTTTGTTTTTCTATTATGTTAATTTTCTTTGTTCATTTGCTTTTTCCATGTATACCTAGAATTTTCTCTATATACTTAGAATCAATGTGTTCATATTCATGAAAAACTTCACTGGTATTTTGACTGGAATTGAGTTTAATACATAGGTCAGGTTAGAAAGCATTGGAAATCTAACAAAATTAAGACATCTTATCCATAAACACAGACTATCTTTCCACTAATTTGTATCTTCTTTGGTTTTACTCTCATGGCCTAATATTTTTCTCATGTAGACTTTATGAATATTTTGGTAGATTTATACCTAGATATTTCATTTTATGCTAATATAAATATCAGTAATTTTAATTTCAAATTATAATTGTTCTTCCTGGCATATTATTGCATTTGCTAGAGCTTTCAGTACAGTATTAAATAGAAGTTAAATAGAGAACATTCTTGTTTTATTCCTAATGTTAAGGGAAAGGATTTAATTTTTCATTAAATACATTAGCTGTAGAAGTTTTGTAGATGTTCTTTATCAAGTTGAGAAAGTTCTCAACTACTTTGTTTGATGGGAGTTTTTAGGGTTTTTTCTTTTTAGCCTATTGATGTGAAAATTTTTATTAACTGATTTGCTAATGTGGAAGTCGGCTTACATATTTGGAATAAATCATACTTGGTCTGAGTATATAATTGGTTCTGTACGTAGCTGGATTCTATTTGCTAATATTTTGTTGAGGAATTTTATAGCTAATATCACAAGAAATATTTCTATAGTTTTCTTTTCCTGTATGTCTTTATCTTGCTTGGCTATTAAGGTAATGCTGGCCTATAGATGGAATAAGGTAGAATTTCCTATTTTTTTCTTGAAGTTTTATCAAACATATTTTTCTGGTATATGCATGGTGAATATGAGTTATGGATTGTTAGGTCTTCTTGGAGAATATATGCTCCCTTTTTTATAGTACCCCTTTAGTTATAATAATTTCCCTTGCTTAGAATTCCTCTTTATGTGAATTAGTGTAGCTACTCTAGTTTTTAAATTGTCTTTAATCACCAAAATATTATATTCTTCTTTGAAGATTATTTTCTTTGTTTTCTGCAGTTTAAATATTGAAATTGACATTGATAATTTTGTGTATGTACATCTTAACTATTGAAGTGTTTCCTTCATTGAGTCTCCCTCCCCTCAACTACATCTCACCCTTAAACCCCTTCCATCACTCCACTAGGTTTTCTCCTCCAGGGAAAAAATCTTGAGCTGTGCATTTCTGATTGTATTAAGCTATTGCTATAATAAGCTACCTTCTATTCCTTTTGTTTTTAGCAGCCCCCAGATATGCAAACTATGCCATTCCCATAAGCACTCTAAACAAGGTGACAGAAACTAGTCCTTTGGATAACCCTCCAAAACCAGAATGTTGGAAGCATGCTACATTCTTCTCTTCTCCCTCAAATTAAAAGCCATAAGCAGAGGCATACTACAGTAGTTATTGTTTGTGTATCTTAAGTGAAGGTTCTTGTGGGTAGAATGAAATTGCTTTTTCTACCCATACATTTTGTCTATTCTTCCTCTTATATTCACCAGGAGCATTTTAACTTCGTAACTAGACTGTGAAATTCTCATAAAGCTATTTTGGTAAGTCTATTTTGGTTAAATTGGTGTTTTATTGGATGAGGGCATCCCATTTTACTATCTTGCTGACCTTACAGATCCTTCATGTTAAAAGGATAATTTCACTGGAGACAGAATTCTAGGTTTGTAAGGGCTTGTTTTGCTTTTCAATATGTGAAATATTTCACTCCATCCTCTTCTTGTATGCATGTTTTCTGACAAAATTCTGATGCAATTTTTATCTTATTCTTTTGTAACTAACAACTTTTTTCTCTGACTTCTTTGAAGATTATTTCCTTTGTTTTTCTGCAGTTTCAATATTTCATGTGTAGGTGTAAATTGGGATTAGTTATTTCACATGATACTTGCCAAGCTTCTTGAATATGTGGATTGGTGTCTTTTGTTGATTTAAAAATACTCAGTCACTATTCAGTTGTTTCTGTACTTTCTTCTTTTCTCCTGGTATTTTCATTAGGCATATTTATATTTTTTAATAGTCCCACAAATCTTGGGTGTCTTGCTTCATTTTCTCTCTTGGCCTACTTTGTTTTAAAAGGAATAATATATCTAATAATACATACCACTTTTTCACAGTGGTAAAATAGACATAGTATTCACCATTTGATTTATAACTCAGAGTCATGAAATATATTCACAATGTTGTTAGCCCCTCTCCACTTTGTGCCCTCAAAAGCTTCTTTCTGTCTTTGCCTGGGCTGCCATAATCAAATACCATGGACTAGGCGATCTATACACAGCAGCAACATGCTTTAGTTCTGGGGCTGGAAATTTAAGGCCAGATGCCTGCAGGGTTAGGTTGCAGTAGGCATCTTCTTGTTGCATCAACACATGGTAGAAAGAGGGTACCAAGGACATCATGCAGTTCTGCCCCATGAGCTCATCATCTCCCAAATGTCCTCCCAACACTTTCACATTGGTAGTCAAGTACCTCAGCTAAGTTTTGGAAGACATGCTCAGTCCATTATATTCATCATCCTTGTTACAGAGCCTCTGGCTCACCATCCTGCTTGCTCCCTCCACATGCTGCCTGTTCCTGGGGCCTCAGAGAAGTGGAATCACAGCATTAGTCCTTGTTTGTCCAGCTTATTTCAAGAAGCATCGTGTTTTCATGGTTCATCCATAAATTAAAATTTTACTACTTTTTTGGGTACTGGGGATTGAACCCAAAGGCATTTTACCTTCAAGTTATAGCCCAGGCCAATTTTTTTCTTATTTGAAAAGAGGGTCTCACCAAGTTGCAGAGGGCCTCACAATCTCCCTCTCAATCTCCCAAGTACTGAGATTACAAACATGCACCTCTATGTTCAGCTTACTCCTTTCATTTTTAACTACTCTATTATTTCTGTGGTACTGGTGATGGAAGCCAAGGATGTTCTACCTCTGAGCTACATTCCCATACCTTTTTATTTTGAAACAGAGTCTTGCTAAGATACTGCATGCTAGCCTTGAACCTGTGATCCTCCTGTCTCAGCCTCCCAAGTATTGAAATTACAGGCCTGAACCACTGCACCTGTCTTTTTACTCCTTTTTATGACTGAGTGGTACTCTATTGTATATATACCAAATTTTGTTTATCTGTTTGTCTGTCCTATGGTTATTTTGAACAAGGCTGCTATTGACATTCATGCACATATATCTGCCTTCCATTCTCTTAGGTCTAAACCTCAACTGACTTGTACATTGAACACCTACATAAACCCTTTGTGTGTGTGTGTGTGTGTGTGTGTGTGTGTGTGTGTGTGTGTTACTAGAGATTCAACCCAGGGTATTCTACTCCTGATTTATATCCCCACCCTATTTTCTTTTTTTATTTGAAACAGGGTCAAAGTTAACAAGGCTATCCTTTCAATTTGGGAAGTTTCTACTGATTTGTCTTAGCCCATCACACTAATGATTCATTTCTGTTAAACCATTTCTCGTTTCTAGTAGTTTCTATCAGATCTCTGCTAGAGTATCTACCTCTCTACTTTGAGGTACTGGGGATTGAACTCAAGGACACTCTTAACTCTGAGCTATAATCCCCAGCCCTTTTTATTTTTATTTTGAAACAAAATCTCCTTATGTTACTGTGTTCTCCCTCAATCTTGCAATTCTCCTGTTTCAGCCTCCCAATTTATTTCTTAATAAGATGATCACATGACAGACTATGAAAAGGAGGACTTTACAGAGCAAGCCTAGCAGGTACACTCATTGGAGAGTTTCTCTTTTCAATCAAAACAATGGGCAGGCTTGTTTCTATAGTAGCTCTATCCTCTCCTCAAAAGTCAGAATGTCATCATTATAGCCTTCCAAGAATTTATAGGTTCTTATTTTCCTCTCATCCCTGAGAATGGATAATTTCTGCACACTACCCTTTTTGTACTTTTGAATATTCTTCCTTCCTTTTTTAGTATTTAACCCCCTAGTTTCAAAATCTTGAAATTGAATTTTTTGTGTGTTCAAATTACTCATGTGATTCTTGCCTCCAACCTGACCCCTGAGAGATCAAATGGATAATAGTGTTTATATTATTATCTTATTAGAAACTTCAAATCAGTTTTTGAAGCACCTGTACCATTTTAAACTATAGCCAGCAATATATGAGAGTTCCAGATGATATGCATCTTAGCCAACACTTGACACTGTCAATCTTTTTAAAATTTTGCCATTCCGGTGGGTGTGTAATGCAATTTTTTATGGTTTTAATTTGAATTTCCCTAATGACTAATAGTATTAAGTACTCATTTTTATTAACTTTAGGATATGTTTTGGAAACTAACTGGTACTGTAAAAAAAAAAAAAAAAGCAAAGATAACCAAAAACCTCCTTTATAGTGGAGGAAAGATGTTGGATCAGATTTTATTTACTTTAAATCCATTTATGACCTTAGAATTATTATTAGCTTTAGGATTTTTGCAGATTAAATGAAAAAATGTGCTTTCAGACTTAAAACAAGAACAACAAAGACTTGAGCGCTTTTAATAGATATATCTGGTATCCTCGACCACATCCACTTTATCCATCTGTGGTTTAAGCATCAGCTTCAAAGTAGAGCACTCCTACTCACATGGAGCTGGAAACTTTCCACCTCTGTGGTCCTGGTTCTGCTATTTGCCTCAGGTTCAATTTTTATATCTCAGATGCCCATGCTCAAGCTCAGCCTTTTCTCACGGAAGAGTTGAATACTATGGGTTAAAGTGAGTAGGGAGATGGTTCTGGCTTCCATCTTCTATGGGAATTTTTCCTGTATGGAAAAGCATCCCGGGAAAATTCTGTATGGTTTTCAAGGTTATCTTGGAAGATCAAATCCCTATTGCTCTCAATAGTAGTCATCATTATTTACTCTTATATTGCATGTTTCTCCTTCATTTTCCTCTCTCCACTTCCTTACCTCTTCTGGGAACCATACCTCAAATATATTCTGTATACTAAGCCTTCAATTCTCTTCTTTGGAAAAAAAAAAAAACTAAATTAAGATTTTTTTCTAAGTGATTACTTTATTTCATTAGGGATAATACTGGGTCACAGTGAATAACCAGAGTCATTTAGAAATCCCGAGTGTACCTAAAAATGCTTCATAATTAGGTAGAAAGCTAATTTACTTGCTCATCTTTTTATATCTTGCTAGGGCTTGTAAGGAAGAAATTTAAACAAGAACTCAGATCATCAGACTTAAGTCTAGTGCACCCTTTCTTTTGAATGACATTTTTCTGTTATCCACAAATTAATAAAGTATCAATAATTTCTAAACTTTCATAGGAGGAACTCTAGAGAAAGAAGGGGAAACCATAGAGGAGCAAATATGGCAACCTAACTGAGGAGGAGGGGGACGGGAAGAGGAAAATTCCCTAATGTACATGATGTACATTCAGAAACATATCAAAGTGGATCATTAAGTCAAACATGAGAAGGAAGAAGTGGGGGAAGGGATAGGGTAGGAACTGGGGAAGGGCTAAATGAGTAATGTGTGCATGTGTGCCTCTATCATCTTGTACTCCATTGAAATGTATGACTACAATGTACCAATAAAAATTAATCATATATTAAAATTGTTATAATAGCCTAAATACTCTGAAAAGAAAATTTGTAAATATAGCTATCTGAACCAGACAGCTCTTTCTGGATGAATGTGGTAGTGAATGAGATGAACAGTTGTGTGTGTGTGTGTGTGTGTATGTGTGTGTGTGTGTGTGGTACTGGGAGTGGAACCCAGGGGTTTTTCTACCTACAGTCTACACTCCCAGACCTATTTTTTACTTTTTTAGAAACAGGGTCTCACTAAGTTGCTGAGAGCCTCACTAAGTAGCTGAGGCTGGCTTTGAACCTGTGCCATCCTCCTGTCTCAGCCTCCCAAGTGCTGGGATTACAAGCGTGTGCCACCATGCCTGGCTGAGATGAACAGCTTTATTTCATTCCTAAATTACTTATGTTTTAAGATTTTTCAATAATTGTCTATACAGGGCAAATGGGTGTTCATTATTAATCTCGCTAGTTAATTTAGTCACTTTCCTGGGTTAAATAAATTAAAAATGTAAATTAGCTATTAAAATGCCAACTTCGCACTAGCATTAGTAGTATTCCCTACTACATGCTTGTACTGAAAGAAGGGTGTGTGTGTGTGTGTGTGTGTGTGTTACTGGAGATTGAACCCAGGGGTGTTCTATCTCCATACTACACCCTCAGCCATTTTTATGTTTTATTTTTTAACAGGGTCTAACTTGGTTGATGAGTTTCACAACATTGTTGAGGTTGTCCTTGGACCTGTCATCTTCTTGCCTCAGCCTCCCAAGTACTGGGATTACAAGTGTGTAGCACCATTCTTAGTTGAATTTCAATAAATTAAAACATAAAATTTTACCCAGTGGAGATAACATTAGATTTTTTACAGTCACTTATTAAAAATTACTAGACATATGTAATGCTCTGTGAATTGAGCTTTGCTATCTTACTTCAGTCTGGTTTTCACATAGAAATAAGTACAGGTATTATAGAGAAACAACATTTTTCATTTTATTATAGCTTTTATCACAATGTCCTTAAAACATTTTAATTGGAATTTTTATTAGGATAATTACAGATTCACATGCAGTTGTAAGAAATGATATAGATAGCTATCTGAACTCTACTCAGAATCTCCTATTTTATTCTCCACTTATTTTTATCAGATATCATATAAAAACATACTGTACTATCACACCCAGGAAATTGATCGTGATAAAATTCACCAATCTTACTCAAACTTCCCCAGTTTTACATGTACTAATTAGTATTGTGTATATTTCATTCTATAGTTTTACCACATGTGTAAACTTCTGTAACCACCACCTCAGTCAAGATTTAGAAGAGTTCCATCACTATAAGGTTCTCTCCTATTTCCCTTTTATGACCACACCCATCTCCTAAGTGCCTCCCTTTATGCCACCACTTTCCCTTTCTGTAGTCTTTGGCAATTGCTTATGTGTTCTCTATTTCTATAATTTCATCATATCAAAAATGTATGTAAATGTAATCTTACCTTATATAACATTGTGAGATTAGCTTATTTCACTCAGCATAACTCTCTGAAGATTCATTCGGGTTGTTCCATGTATCAACAATTTCCTTCTGTGTATTGCCTAGTATAATGATATGGATGGATTGCTTAACCATTTACTAGAAGAATACCTGGGCTGGTTTTATTTTGGAGCTTTTTTCTGTACGTACATTTTCACTTCTCTAAGTGGCTAAATTGACAACTACTCGATTTTTATGGTAATTCCATGTTTTGTTTATAAGAAACTGCCAGATTCTACTAAAAATTTTATTTTGCATTATTCTCTGAGATTCCTCCAACAAGTACAATAAGTATACAACAAGATCAACAAATATAGATTTAACTTTTAATTTTTATTACTACATTTATTTCTGGGGAGAGGGAAAATGTGTTATGCCAGAGTGTATATTGGGGATTCCATCGGAATAGCCTGGCAGAACAAAATGATCAGTCTATGATTAGCTTGTGTATTAGTCAGGGTTCCCTAGAGTAAGAAACACACAGGATATGTATATAGTAAAAGGATATTTATTCAATCAGTTTACAATCTGAAGCAACGTAGTCCCAAGTGCCCACCTTCATGTTGAGAGCTGGAGCAAACAGCAATCCTCTGACTTGAGCCGTCCAAAAGCTGGAGTCTCAGAATCGAAGCAACCAATAATTCAATCCCAGCTCAAGATGGAAATGCCAGGACATGCTCCAAAATAATGATGGAGAAAGTCCAGTTCAAAGAGCTGAAGGCCAATGTCCCAGGCAAGAACAAATGCACTTTTCTCAGGAAGAGCTAGACAGACAATCATGTAGCTTTCTCCTTTTTATCCAGGTCCTGCACCTATTTGAACAGGGCTTATATAAGGGAAGGACTTCCCTTTCAATCTTCCCTTATATAAGCCAACCACCTCCTCAACACACACAAAATCACATAATCCAGTCAAGTTGACCATCAAGATTAAATGTCATAGCTAAAATAATACCAGGGTACCTTAAGCTATAGGAGTGGCTTCCAGTTGCCTGGCACCTGGCCCAGGAATGATTAAAACAGAATTATTTTTTCTAAAGTATGTGGAGCAGAGAAGTTAGGGCTCTGGGCTGGTTAGTTTACATATCAAAGGCATGTCTTTGGGCAGGTCTTTTTCTATTTCTGCTTTTTCTAGGACTTCACTAGCCTTTCCCCAGCCAGAAATTTTATTTTATTTTGCAGAACTGGGGATTACACCAGGAGGCATTCTACCTCCAACCTATACCCCTAGGCCTATTTTTAATTATTTATTTTGAAACAGGGTCTAAGTTGTATAGGGTCTCACAAAGTATCTGAGGCTGCCCTCAAACCTGCAATCCTCCTGTCTCAGCCTTTTAAGTACTGGATTACAAGTGTGTACCACCATACCCAGCTAGAATTTTTTTTAAGAAGTCAAAGCATGGTAATATACAGAAAATAAAAACTACATAGAACAATTTTGATAAAAGTGGAATTGACTGATATTAGCACATTATATGAAAAAACTAAAATACAAAATAAATACAAAAATAATACAAAAATAAATACAAAAATAAAAACTAAAATACAAAAATTATTTGGGCATGGTGCTGTATGTCTGTAATTCCACTACTTGTGAGGCTGAGGCAGGAGGATTACAGGTTTGAAACCAGCCTTAGCAATTTAGCAAAGCCCTCAGCAAATTAGCGAGACTTTGTTTTAAAATAAAAAATAAGAGCCGGGCGTGCTGGCACATGCTTGTAATCCCTGCATTTGGGAGGCTGAGACAGGAGGATAGCGCAGGTTCGAAGCCAGCCTCAGCTACTTAGTGAGGCTCTCAACAACTTAGTGAGACCCTGTTTCCAAATAAAATATAAAATGGGTCTGGGAGTATAGCCTGGAGGTAGAAAGCCTCTGGGTTCCACCCCCAGTACCACCAAAAATAAAAAATAAAAAATAAAAAATAAATATAAAGTAGGGTTGGGATGTAGCTTGGATGTAAAATGCCCCTGGGTCCAATCCCCAGTATCAAAAATAAAAAATAAATTAAAAATTATTTGGCTTATAAGTAAATGAATGAATTTAAGCATAATTGATTCTTTTGGCAACTTTGTACATTAATGTATTTATGGAATAAATATATATGCTTTGTGAATAACTGTAATATGCGGTCCCTAGAGGAGGGTAATCACTCAAGTTCTTCAGAGGTGAGTTTTTATACCTTCTTACAGAACCCTATTTGTTCTCCTGTGATTAGTCAGAATTTAGTCTTGGGGAACCAGTGTCTTTCGACCAATCTCAATCCTTAATGTGAATCATTATCTCATGTGCTGGCACACTCTAATCTCCTGGAGCCATTTGCTACTCATTTCTTCCTATCCTTGTTCACACAGGTGGTTCTCAGAATGTAACCCACAGAGAGTAATATAGATAGCTTCTTTTAATCCTTCCTTTTCCCAGAGCTTCTGTCCTGCCTCATTGGCATGTATATAATAGAGGCCAGGGATATCTTTATTATAACTAATGTAATTATATAATTATAAATACCATCATATTTAAAATTATCAAAATTGAAGATAATATAAAATTGAAAATTAGTAATGTATTATTCATATATTTAGATTTTATGATAATGGGATATTTAAAGGGATAAATATTTTACAGTACATAGAACAGTCAACCACAACAAAAAAATATCTGATTCAAAAAATAAAAAATAATGAAGTTGAGAAATCCTGCCCTAAAATTTGGTATTATAAATGTAATAAATTTATTTATTTCCATATATAAAATCAATGACAAAGAATGAACTAAAATGCATAAAGTATTAATCATTAACAATAATGTGGCTAATTCAATTCAAATATATAAGTTAAGTGTGAATTGCTAATACATATATGAAGAGTGTACATCACTACGAAAATAAGAGAAAACTAGCAATAATCCTTTCTTCCATGATGATGGTAGAAAAAATAAAACAAAAATGACATTATTTAGTGATACCAAAGTTATGATGAGGAAGCCCTCTCCTTTAAATCTGCCTAATATATATATTGATGCCACTTCTGTAAAGCAATGTAGAGATACATATTAGGAGAAGATCACTCTACTTACCATTTCACTTTAATGTATTTATCGACGAAAATAGAAATGTAGATAATATCTAAACATAATATTTATAATTATAGAAATTAAAGATAATGTAAAATTGGGACATAAATAATCTATTATTCATATATTTGGATTTTATGACAGCAGGATGCTAAAATTTTATGGGAAAATGCCAATGATGTCATTTTAAGTAATGTTATGGGCTGAATTATGCTCCCTCAATCATATGTTGAAGTCATAACCTCCAGTAATTCAGAATGTGACTATATCTAGAGACAAAATATCTAAAGTGGTAATTAATTTCAAATGACATCATTAGTTTTGACCCTAATCCAAAGTAACTGATGGCCTTATTGCAAGAAGAGGGAATTTGGACAGATGCATATTGAGGCAAAACCATGTGAATGCATATGGGCAGTTATCTATATGTCAAGGATAAATAGCTCAGAAGAAATCAACCGTGCCAACACCTTGATCTTAGACATCTACCCTCCAGAATTGTGGAAAACTAGATTTTTGTTGGTAAAGTCTCCTTGTTCTTTGATACATTTCTATAGCAGCTCTAGCAAATTAATGCAAATAGAAAAATAATTTTTTGAATCTTTGCATATATGTGTGTTTATATATGTACTTTCTTTGTGAACATTTGGAACATGACATCAATTTTATCAATACCTAGCTATATTAGCATTAAAATACCAGAAGTATAAATGGCAAAATGTTAACAGAAATTATTTCTGGGTAATTTCTAGGAGTAATATATACATTACTCTTTTAATTTTATGTGCTTCTTTATTTCTCTTCAAAAATTAGCATCTAAATAATTCATTTTAAATACTTAAAATATACCCAATATCATTAGTGGGACCCCCACAAATTTATGATTTATGAATATTTTGCTAAGAATTAAATAAAGTCCAATTTTAATCAATAAGAAAGTATCCCATTAAGAAAAGTAGTTGTCAACCAGGCATGTGGCGCACGCTTGTAATCCCCGCGCTTGGGAGACTGAGACAGGAGAATCGCACAGGTTTGAAGCCAGCCTCAGCTACTGAGTGAGGCTCTCAGCAAGTTCGTGAGACCTTGTATCCAAATAAAATAGAAAATGGGTCTTGGAGTATAGCCCGGGGGTAGAAAGCCCCTGGGTTTCATCCCATGTGCCACACACACACACACACAGACACACACACACAGACACACACACACACACACACACACACACACACACAATACAGTTAAAAAAAGAAAAGTATTTGTCTAAACATAAATTTAAGGAATGTATATATAACAATATATTTAAAAATGGGGAGCCTTCAGTTAATTTGAGATAATTTTTACTCTTTTATTTTATTTTTGCCATGCTGGGGATGGAACTTAGCTCCTCTTAAATACTAGGCATGTGCTCTACCACTGATTACACCATCAGTCCAGAGAAAATTTTTTCTTAGCAGCAAACTCACTTTTATAAATAAAATATGTCAAAGATTTTTCATGGTAGCATTATTTTATCATTAAAGTGCCACAGTGTTAAGAAAATTTTAAATGGAGATTTTTTGCTATGTGAAAATATCCTTTAATACATCAGCTTGGATGTTTCTTCTGTTCCTCAGAAGACTAAAGTTTAAGGAGCTTTTAAGTATCTTAACCAATTATAAAGAAAGCAAGAGACTAAGATACTTTAATATTAATTTTAAAAAGAAAAATATTTTCAAGGACAATAAATCATCCCCTGTGAGTTCAAAATATTTAACATTTAAGTTGAAGATACATATATACCAAATAAAATAAATTGCCAGGTCTTACATTAAGGATTTAATATCTTGTTTCACATGATTCAAGTTAGTGGATACCAAAAAAAGGTGGCATAAAGTGGCATAAAGGTCTTAGATTAGTACTAATTTGTAGTTCTTCTTACCTGAATAAAAAAAGTAATACCCCATGCCTTGTAGCAAATAATCTAAACTAAACTATCTGACATTTCTACCTATAACAATGTACAGACTAAAAATGTTGCATTGTCAGCAAAGTTTTGATATAAATCAGTAAGTATAGGAGACTGTGAAGAACATAATATAATCATTAGTTCACCAAAAAGAGGCCTTCTTTCCTCTGATTTAAGGGATCATTTGGCCTTATTATTTAAGATTTAAGTTAAAAATACTCCCCAATAAATATCAAGGTAATCAATACCAAAATTGATTTTTTAGTGACTGAACAGAATTATAAAAATACAAATCACTAAACACAATGTTATGTGGCCTGTAAGACTTTCCTTTTCGTTTTTTTAATAATTCTTAACGTTATAATTATTTCAAAGTAAAAGAAAACTATGAAAATATAAAAATGAGCATATCTTAAGTAATTTCCTTGGAAAAAATAAAATTTCATATTTTCTTTCTCTGTCAAACTATTTTTAATCAACTATATGGCTATGTCTTGTCTATACAAATCAGTCTTCACACTAAGCAACACTGAAGTCACTTTGAAGCTTAGTAAAATTTCAGATTTTCAGGCCTAAGTTCTGACAACTGAATCACAAACTGCCTTTTGACAAGACTCCAAGGTGCTTTGTAAAGGCACATTAAAGAATGAGACATAATTCTATGTGATAATGACCCAAAATTTCAAAGCAATAACTTGTATTTTAGTATATTGATCAAACCACTGGAGACCAAAACATGGGCAAATAGCAATTTTTGAACCAGGATTACTTTGCATATGACTTTTTCATTTATTATAGTTATGTTCCCATGTCTAAAAATTCAAAATTGATAAAAATGCTTTCATTTTAAAGAAAAAAAAATTGTAAAGTTTTCTTCAATTCTTGATACAAAGCAAAATGCTTTTCTGTATTAGAGCTATTGCGTGAGTTTAGGTGCATTTAACTTCAAATGACATAATTTTAGAAGATCCAAAATTTCAACCAGAAAGAAGCCTTCTAGAGCTGATAAACAATTTTAGCAAAGTATCAGTTACAAAAATAGTAGCTTCTATACACTAACCATGACTCACTGAAAAAGAAATCTGGAAAACAATTCCATTCACAATAACCTAAAAAAATAGTAAGGAGTAGTTCCAACCAAGGAGGTAATAGATTTCTACATTGAAAATTATAAAACACTAAAGAAAGAAATTGAAGAAGACCTTAGAATATGGAAAGAGCTCCTATGTTTTTTAATAGGCAGAGTAAATATTGTCAAAATGACCATGATACCAAATGTAATCTATGGTTTCAATGCAATCCCTATTAAAATACCAATATTATTCTAAACAGAGGATGGAAAAATGGTCCTAAAATTTATACGGAAGAACAAAAAACTCAGAATAACCAAAGCAATTATGAGCAATAAGAACTATGCTAAAGGCATCATAATGATTTCAAATTACCCTATAGAACTATAAGAACAAAAATTGCATGATATTGGCACCAAAACAGACATACTGTGTAGTATCATAGAATAAAAGATACAAAAACAAATCCTCACTCTGCTAGCCAGTTTATTTTTCACATGGAAGCCAAAGACAAACACTAAAGAGAAAACCAGCCCTTTCACAAAAAGAGGCTGGGGAAAAAAATGGATATCCATATGTATCGAAATAAAATTAGACCTCTATCTCTCACCCAGCACAAAAGTTCACTCAACATGAATCAAATAACTGGGAGTGGTGGCACACACTTCTAATCTCAGTACTTGACAAGCGGAGACAGGTGGATGGCAGGTTCAGGACCGGCCTCACAAACTTAGTGAGGTTCTCCAAAATTTAGAGAAACTAAGATGGATCAAAGACCTAGAAATTAGACCCTGAACTTTGAAATTACTTGAAGAAAATAGAGGACAAACTCTCCAACATATAGACACTGGTATAGATTTCCTAAATAAAAACTCTGAAACAATGGATATAAAACCCTGAGAATCAATAAATAGAATGGATTCAAATTTTTAAAATGTCTGCATGTTGGACATGGTGGCAAATGTATATAACCTCAGTACTTGGGAGGCTGAGGCACGAGAATTGAAATCTTGAGATCAGCCTCAGCAATTTAGTGAGACCGTGTTTCAAACAAAAAAAGTAAAATAGAGATGATGATTGTAGTCAATGAGACTACATATAAAGCTATACTTCACCTCCTAACCCATAGAAACTGTGAGATAAGAAATGTGTATAAAACTGCTAAATGTGTCTTAATTTGTTATGGTACAATAAAACACTAATAGAGTTAGTTAAGTGAGCAGACGAAGTTAATAGTGTTTTTACAGGCACAGGTAACTATGGCCAGAGACTGAGAGTCCTCCACTCCTAATGTTTATCATTTCATAACTGAAAGACTTGATGTAATAGAAGATTATTTCTTATTATGCCATGTGATTAAAAATAGTAGATGGAATCATGAAATTACAGAAGTATTCAGTTTGATTTTTATATTCTAAAAGGGGCTCTTGTTCTTTAAATTCCTCAAATATGTCCCAAATATGTTTGGATGTTTTGCAAATTTCCTGTAGTGGTTGCTAATTTTGAGTCTATCTTGTACCTTTGTTAAAATATGTTCATTACTGGATGTGGTGATGCTAAGCCTAGAATCCTGGTACTTAGGAGGCTGATACAGGAGGATTGCAGGTTTGAGGATAGTGCCAACAAAATAGTGAAACCACCAGCAACATATCAAGACCCTGTTTCAAAACAAAAAAGGCCTAGGAGTGTAGCTAGGAGGTAGAATGCCCTTGGGATCAATCCTCAGTACCAAATAAATAAATACATAGATATAGATTTAAAAAATGCATTTATTTGGCAGAATGTAGTTTAAATACATATCCATTATCTATATCTCAGTGTGAAAAAAAACTTGGTTCTTTCTTCATCTCTTTGAATCCTTTCTTAAGTTGTATAGGAAATTTATTTTTATAACTTAAAATGAGCCTTTATTTACTGGTATAATGGCAAATATAAACGAATTGTTATCTTAAAATGTTGCCATGTCTGATATGCATTTAATGCATCTATCATAACCTCTAAATGACCCTTGAAGACTGTGAAATGAAAACATTGAATTATTCCAAAATATACTGTAAATCTGGACATCCTCGCTTAAACCCATAATTCTTCAATTTAAATAAATTAAACATTTTAATAATTATTTCAACATATATACTAAGCACGTTTAAATAGATTCCTGTTTTGCCTTATAACGGATATTAAAATCACTTTCTTATGAGTCTCTTCACCATTACTCCAATCATGATATCATCCTTATAATCATTAAAATTCCTGTGGAATTTACAAAGATACATATTTTAAAGGAATATTTCTTAGTTGGGAAACTGGCACATAGATGTGGAAATAGATCTCAAGGAAATCAAATAAGCTCCATTTCTGAGAGAATTGACTTAGTTCCCTTAGAATGAATATTTACCCTAGATTCTTTTCACCTGCCTATCCAGTGTATAGTTGATTACCATTAAATATTACAATAGAGCCAAGGAAATTCCCTATAGTGTTTTCAAGAATTAACATAAGCTTTAAATAGTATACATTTACACTATATTTGGTGCCCTCTCCCCCCCGCCCCCATTTTCCCTTCCCCCCTCCCACCAATGGTTGTCCAGGTTAACCATGTCTTATTCATAATTTTACACATGTTCAGGTGTAGACCCTCATTAATCAAGATCAGCCTTCCTCCTCTCCTATCTTACCATCCAAACTTAGCTAGTATTTCCCCTTCAATATCTGGAGTCCCACTGGTATCCTTTGTGTTTCCTAGTTTGGGCATATTAGAGGAAACATGTGTATCTTCTCCTTCTGTGCTTGGCTGATCTCACTTAACATGATGCTCTCCAGGGCTTTCCATCTTCTTGCAAATGATGTAATTTTGTTCTTCTTTATGGCTGAATAGAATTCCATTGTGTGTATTTCCCACAGTTTTGCTATCCATTCATCTGTTGATGGTGATCTGGGTTGGTTCCATATTTTGGCTATTACAAATTGTGCTGCTATGAACATAGGTATGCATATGTTGCTGTAGTTCTCTGAATTCAACCCCTTTGGAAAGATACCCAGGAGTGGTATAGCTGGATCATATGGTGGATCTATTCCCACCTTTCTTAGGAATCTCCACACAGATCTCCATAGTGGTTGAACTAGTTTGCATTCCCACCAACAGTGTAAAAGAGTTCCTCTTTCCCCACATCCTCGCCAGCATTTGTTGTTGTTTGATTTCTTTATACTTGCTACTCTGACTGGGGTTAGATGGAATCTCAGTGTAGTTTTGATTTGCATCTCCCTGATGGCCAGTGATGAAGAACATCTTTTCATGTATCTATTGGCCCTTTGTATCTCTTCTTTTGTGAAGTGTCTATTTAGTTCATTTGCCCATTTCTTGATTGGGTTGTTTGTTTTGCTAGTGTAGAATCTTTTGAGCTCTTTGTATACTCTGGATATTAGCCCCCTATCAGAATGGTGGCTGGTAAAGATCCTTTCCCATTCTGTAGGCTTCCTCTTTAGGTTATTGATAGTTTCCTTTGATGAGAAGAAACTTTTTAGTTTGATGTTATCCTACTTGTTTATTCTTGCTTTAATTTCCTGAGCTTTGGAGGTTTTGTTGAGAAAGTTACTGCCTGTGCCAATATGTTGTAGTGTTGAACCTATGCTCTCCTCTACTAACTTCACAGTCTCAGGTCTAATTTCTAAGTCTTTGATACATCTTGAGTTGATTCCTGTGTTTGGTGAGATATAGGGGTTTAGATTCATCTTTTTACAAATGGTTAGCCAGTTCTTCCAGCACCACTTGTTGAAAAGGCTATCTTTTCTCCAGCGTATGTGTTTGGCCCCTTTTTCAAAGATTAATTGACTAAAGATGTGTGGGTTTGTTTCTGTATCTTCTATTCTAATCCACTGGTCAGTATATCTGTTTTTGTGCCAGTACCATGCTGTTTTTACTACTATTGCTCTATAGTATAGTTTGAAGTCTGGGATTGTAATGCCTCCTGAGTGTTTCTTGTTATTGAGAATTGCTTTGGCTATTCTAGGTCTTTTCTTTCTCCATATGAAGTTCATGATTGATTTTTCTAGGTCTCTGAAGAATGTCACTGGTATTTTAATGGGAATTGCATTGAACCTATAGATCAGTTTTGGCAGAATGGCCATTTTGATGATATTTATTCTGCCTATCCATGAGCACGGGAGATCTTTCCATCTTCCAAGGTCTTCTATTTCTTTCTTTAATGTTTTATAGTTTTTGTTGTAGAGGTCTTTTACATCTTGGGTTAGGTTTATTCCTAGGTATTTTATTGGTTTTGAGGTTATAGTGAATGGAATTGTTGTTTTTTTTTTTTTTCTTTCATTGTGGATTCGTTGTTGGCATAAAGAAAGGCCACTGATTCTTTAGGTTGATTTTGTAACCTGCGACTGCTGAATTTGTCAATCAGCTCCAGAAGTCTTTTGGTTGAGTTCTTTGGGTCTTCCAGATAAAGGATAATGTCATCTGCGAATAAGGATAATTTTAATTCCTCTCTTCCTATGTGAATTCCTTTGATTTCCTTCTCTTGTCTGATTGCTGCAGCAAGAGTCTCAAGGACTATATTGAAAAGGAGTGGTGATAGTGGGCATCCTTGTCTTGTTCCGAGAGTGCAGGCTGGGTGTGCTGCTAATACTGGACCCAAGTGTGAGTGGATGCAGCTGTCTATTGCTGCTGGTATGTTCTTCCAAGGTGTATTGCGCTGTGTTCTCGCTTAGAACTAAGCATCTGGCTACCAGGAGGGTGGGAATACCCAGCGGTGGGCCAGGGGTGCAGGGTAGTTGCTCAAGG
Source organism: Muscardinus avellanarius (assembly GCF_963383645.1). Taxonomy (NCBI): domain Eukaryota; kingdom Metazoa; phylum Chordata; class Mammalia; order Rodentia; family Gliridae; genus Muscardinus; species Muscardinus avellanarius. The sequence goes on along the minus strand of NC_137792.1, from coordinate 20,357,002 downwards.
ATCCAGTGTGCGGTGTCCAGCAATGGTCTCTGCCTCCCACGGGATGTAGAAACTGGGGGTGCCCCAAGGAAATTTCCGGGTCACACAGGGCTTTCTCAGCCTGAAAGGCAGGCTCTGGCAAGGTGGCAGGGGCTAGACACACAAGCAGGCTCCAATTTAGGGGTGGCAGTGGCACAGGCACTGACTACTAGCAGGGGACCGTGGCGCAGACAACGTTCGCGGGGAGAGTGCTCGGTTCTGAGACTTGGGCCCGTGCTGGGGGGTTGGGGCTGCGCACACACTAGGACCCCCACTTCCCTGGGTGCCCTCAGGTACCTGACTTGGTTCAGGATTCTGTGGGAGTCTCTATGCAGTTGTGATCCAGTCACTGGTGAGCACACAGAATTCCCATGTATTCCTTCACGTTGGCTTGTCCCAACTTTTCTTCTTTTTCTTTTTTTAAATTTTTTTTGGCAAATTAAAAAGGTGTATGGCTTCTTCTTGCCAATTCATATGTCTGAGGTTTAGCTGTGTATCCTGCGGTAAAAGTACATGTAGCCCAGGTCTTTAGGAGGTCTTTCTGAGGCACAAACTTTGTGGTCATTGTAGATCACCCATCTTCTCAGGCAAGTTTCCCAAGAGTCCCATTCCCATCTTGAAAAGTCCTCAGCCCTATTTTTAATTCTTTATTTTGAAACAGGGTCTCCCTGAGTTGCAGAGGGCCTCACTAAGAAGATGAGGCTGCCCGCGAATGGGTGTTCTCCCGTATCAAGTCTCCCAAATGCTGGGATTACAAGCGTGAGCCATCATGCCCGGCCTTCTTTCATCTTTTTTTTTATAACAATATTTTTTTAAATTTTATTGATGCATTATAGTCTCACATCATAATGTAAATCATGTTGACAATGACATCCATGCACACAGTACTTGGTGCCTCCCTAGCCTTCCCATTTTCCTCCCTCCCAATACCAGTTACCCAGAGTAACAATTGTATATTCACATGTATACACTTAGTTGATGATAGTATTTCTATTCATGAACCTCCATCTTCCTCCTTCCCTATCCTTCCTCCTTTTCCTATTTTAAAGGGTCCATGGCAGTCCTCTGAGGGCTCTGTGTAGATGACAGGAACTCTGGGATCCAGAGTCTGCAGAATCTGGCTGTCCCCAGGAATTCCTTATGTTGCCTTTTAGTTTTAGGGTGGAAGCACCAAGTGATCATTTGCTTTTGCTCTTCCCCCAACCTTCTCTGTCCCCTGCTGAGGTAATACTCCTAGTAGGTGACTTCATCCTGATAGATCTGAGCCTTTTTCTTGGAGATCTTGTGTTCTGTCTCCTGTAAGAAGCATAAGAGTTCTTCAGTGCTCTTTTTGCAGATCTCCCTTGTGGAAGCAATCAGAAACAGATTGTTGATATACTTCTAGATGGTGCACTCAGCAGGTAGGCAGTTTTCTAAGTCTTTTGCCAGGGCCTCCCCAAATATGGTAGAAAATATGGTTTTTTGAACCCTTGCAGAAGACACAGCCAGGTTAATTAAAATATGGTTTTTTGAACCCTTGCGGAAGACACAGCCAGGTTAATTGTCCTTTGAACCAATCTCTGGGTCCTTCCATTTGAAAGCAAATAGGGACTGATTCATTTATGCTAGTATCATACTTGGTAGAGTATAATGGTTAGGGACTACAGGGTGTACAGTCTTTCTTGGTGGCATCATTGATTCTGTAAAAGTCCTGTACCAGCCAGTAGTCACCAGTCCCAGGTTTCTTTAATGAGTGTGAAGGGGTTGTTCCATGAGGATTAGATTTTTCATAGCACTCCTCTCTTTTTATATCTTTTGATGTAGGATGCTTTCTCTCATCAGGCTTCAAGAAGGATTAAATACTTCTTCTGTATCACTAGGGTGGCACCTGGCTTTAATGCCACTACTGTTGGTGGGCAGCCTCTTGCAAGGTTGATTTTCCCTTGTATATCCCAGACTCTGGGAAATAATTCTAAGTACCAGTCCATATTAGTAAAGGCATCATTGGTCCTTTCTGTTGTCCTTTCCTGATGGAACTTTCATCCTTCATCTACATGGATTTCTAGTGTTAGCATATATATGTAAAACCAAATGTGTGTGTGTGTGTGTGTGTGTGTGTGTGTGTGTGTGTATTCCAAAACTCATAAAATTCTATACTTTAAACATGTATTAGCTATTTTATCCAAAGTTTAATAAAATAAATGTATGGCAAAATTACAGTGATTCAATAGAACTAGTCAAGAAGAAAAAAAAATGAAGACTTTTATCATACAATTATCTGAGAAAAGATGACTAAAATAATGCTCACAGTTTTCTAAACAAGTCACAATTAGATGCCCTTCATCAACTAATTTTTATTTTTAAATATATTATATATTATATATAATATAAAAACTGTATACATTAATCAGGTACTATGTTATATTTTGATACATGTATGTACTGCTTAATGTTTAAACATGTTAAACATATGTTTATCATTATATCCTTACATATTTATCTTTTTTGTGTGTGGGTCTGGGGATGAAATCCAGGGACATTCAACCTCCAAACTACACCCCCTGCCCTATTTTGTATTCTTTATTTTTGAAACAGGTTCTCACTAAGTTGCGGAGGGCCTCACTAAATAACTGAGGCTGTCGCGAACAGCAATCCTCCAGTCTCAGCCTCCCAAATGCTGGGATTACAATTGTGCATCACTGTGCCTGGCTTATTTATCATTTCTTTATTGAATCACTTAATTTCCTTTTATGTTCTTGTCCCGCTGGAACTTGGGTCATCAGTTGGCTACCACCACCTCACTTGTTTCTGATCTATAAGATGTTCTAAAACTTTTGTTTCATTCTTTCAGAATTCTCATAGCTCTCTAAACAATGTCAGCTCAGAAGCCTGTAACCCTAAATTATTTATGTATCAATAGTTAAGAGAACCTCATAGAGTATTTCTCATAAGACTGCCCTTCTTTGTTCATGTTGCAATATCTAGATGGTTATCTATAGCAGAACCTTCAGGTAGGCAACAAATTAAAGCAGATACTACAATCTGATGATAAGACTGATAATACATATAAGACTGTGGTTAATTCATCAGAGTAACAGTAAAAATAGAATAAATAAGATGAAAAGTTTCTATTGGTAGTATATAAATATTTCATAAAAATGTAATCAATATCTTCCCTGCCATTAAGACTGTGTATATATATATATATATATATATATATATATATATATGATGGACAGTGAGCCCACTGAAAAAGCCTGTAAGGGCTTTTTGTTCATACTCTAAAGTATACAATTTTTCTGTACATATTTACATTAATAATATTTTCTCTACAGAAAGCTAAAGAAATCTGAATTTCTAAAAACCCTTCCTTTGAAATTTTTTCATTGGTTATGAGATATTTTAAAATGTGGCTTTCCAAATAAATCTCATCACATTAGTAGCTTCTCTTCATAAAGTGAATTAATGACCATTGCAGTTATAAGAAAACTTTTGGGAAATTTCAAAGATATTACTAATTTCCTCTTAAATATTTTATTATTCCAAAGTTAAAGTCTTACCTTTAGAACTCAAAAAAAAAATCTGCAGAGGTAATTTTGCCATATGATTAAATTAGAACCATAAGAACCTGTTACCAAGAGATAGATTGAGCATACCTACCTATTAATCAAAGACAATTTTTCAAGTATTGTTTTTAAATGTACTTTAAAGATTAAATATTTGTAAGAACACTATGCTCTTTCAAAAGAAACTATTTGTATATTTTTTTGTTTCTGTAATTAGTTAAATAAAAATTAGCATAAATCACAGAGAACTATTCTGTTCAGACACAGATCTCCATTGTCTGGAAAGATTAAATAGGTGATGAATAACATTTTACTTTATAGAAATTGGGGTACTTCAAGACTAATTGCTATGTTGACAGTGAGTAAACCATATTCTAATCTCATATTAATATGGTATTTGGCAGTAGAGACATTGCAGCATCTTTGTTTTCCCTAAAAATGAATCCATCAGACTTGAGCAACCTTTTTGAAACTTTGAATATACTTTAAGGTTTTTGTTGACAGTCAATATTTTAAGGCGTTAAATCAAGGAAATGAAATACACCTCTGCAAACATTCTAGAACACTGTAGGTCCATTCAAATTTTATATTTTCTGTCATCTTTCTCATTGTGGAGAATGAAATATTTATTTCTAGCACAAAAAATGCTTTTTCCATAAGTTATTAGGAATATAGAGACATCTTTCTTTGTTATTTTTATTTCCAGATTAGTCTGAAGCACATGTTAAATAAAATATTTAAACATTATTAAAATCACTTTCACAGAAAAACTGAAGCTTAAATAATTGAGAAATCCAGTTGTATGCAAGTATTTTAGCAGACCCACCAAATTCAATAATATATATCTCGTACATATGTCTACAGCTCTATCTAGTAATATCATCTATAGCCACAGCTATCACACATATTTTGTTAAATTGGCAACAATTAACACATTTCCTAACATAATCCAGAATTATAGACACTTTATAACATAAAAATAGAAACCATATGTACACACACACATAGCCACCACAGGACTTGCTGACTGATATTTCAGTATTCTATATTATTCAGAAATCAATAAAATATAGAAAGCCTAATTTTCTATGTTTAAAAATATCTACGTTTTTCAAAGTGAATAGATAGTGAAAACTATGTTGACGATAGTGAGATTTTTCTCATTTTGTTAGCATTTATTGGTTTCCAAATATTACATCCCAAACTTGCATTCCTTGGAGAAACTTCACACATCACGATAAATTTTCCTTTTTATACATATGACAAAGGGGGTACTTGAGCCATTTAATGTTAGAAAGTTGTCCTTCTGTTTCTTAAATATTATGTGAATATTATTTATTCCATAAAATAATGTTTGCTGAAGTTTTCCTGGGTCTGGAGTTTATTGCTTTTGGGTTTTGTTTAATTTTGTTATTTTTTACTAAAAATTGAGCTACACACTCTAGCCTTGTTATTTTTCATTTTTAAACAAGGCTTTTCTAGGTTGCTGATATTCTCACTATATTGCTAAGGCTGCTCTCAACCTGCGATCCTCCTGTCTTGGCCTCCTAAATACTAGGAATGCAGATATGAACCACCATGCCTGACTCCGAAGACTTTTATACATAAGGCAAGTTTATGACAATTCGCTCAAGTTTGATAAAGAATCAAAAAATTATTCAGATGATCTAAGCCTGTTTTATTGTTTGTATTTCAAGCAATTCATCGATGTTATTTGAGTTATAGAGTGTGTTGGCATAAAGTAGTTAAAAATATCCCCTTATGCTTTTTGTTGATTTTCTTTATGCAATGATTTTATAATTTGGAAAATTATACGTGTCTGTCTATGTATGTAATTTGTCTTCTTCTACACTTTGACCTGTGTCTGCTGTATATACTTTCACACACATCAATTATTACCGCCATACCGTGTTGTGGTGATTTTTTTTCTTACAGAACTGGGGATTGAACGCAGGGGCATTCTAACTCTAAGCTACACCTCAAACCCTACTTTATATTCTTTTATTTTGAAACAAAGTGTGAGTTGTGTAGGGCCTTACTAAGTTGCTTAGGCTGGCCATGAAACTGCAATCATCCTGTCTCACCCTCCCAAATACTGAGAATACAAGCATGAATCACCATGCTCAGCTGCCTTGCCATATTTACCAACTAGCCTATCAAGTAATCACATGCTTATGGCTGTCTGAGAGCTATAGCTTGCTGTCGGTGCCCAGCATTGCACGGAAGTATTGTAAAGCTTATCACCAGTCCAGAAAATTCAAAGTAGTATTTTAACTGAATGTTTAGTTGTTACCATTGCAATTCCATGTAGTGTATTTCACCATCGTAAGGCAGGATGATCTGTATTCTAACCTTCAATAGCAGATGATATTCCAATTAGTAGCCCTCACTATAGGGCTTCTGGGTTGTGATTGCAGCTTCTTCCTCTTATGCCTTCTTACTTTTTTGTGTGGTACTGGGGACCTACACCCCCAACTTTTTATTTGTTTTTTGAAATAGGAACTAGCTAGATTACTGTGACTCTTGCTACATTGCTTAGACTATCCTCTATCTTGTGATCCTCCCGTCTCAGCCTCCCAAGTACTGTAATTACATGTGTGCTTTACCATCCCTGGCCACCCTTCTCACCTGTTAGACCTGAGTATAATGATACCCAGATATATTAATAGTTACAGGAACAGGAATACCTTGCCCACATCTTTGTACTTTATGTGTTATTCAGTTTTCCATCACTGCAGCCTGAAATAAACAATGTAAACAAAGGCAAACTTTATTTGGGCTCATGGTTTAAGTAGTTGCAGTTTATGGTCACTTGGCCTCATAAGTTTGGGCCTGTAGTAAAGCAGTTCATGCTAGGGAGCATATAATGAAGCAAAGCTGCTTAAATCATGGTGGCTAGGAAGCAAAGATAAAGAGGCCTGGGTAAAATATATCCCCTTCAAGAAAAAGTCCCCAATAATCTACTTCCTCTACCTAAGCCCACCTATAGAAAGGTTTCCACCACCTTTCTATATCACCATCAGCTGGGTACCAGGCCTTCAATATATGAGCTTTGGAGGAATATTTAAGATCTAAAGCATAACACTTTGTTAAACTTCCCCAGAATTAACAAAATTTAAGTGTTATCTATTTTCTAAGGGGCTTTCCATAGAATTCTTATGGAGAAATAAAAAGTAAACATAGCAACAAAATAAGAAGAGCCCCAAAAATTATAAAATATAGGACTCCTAGATACACACAATATGGAAAATACTATAAAAGTAAATAACTAAAAGCAGTATAACACTGTTTTTTAAGTAGAAAAGCCCAAATCAGTGCATATGTATATAAATATATATATATATATATATATATATATATATATATATATATATATAGAGAGAGAGAGAGAGAGAGAGAATTTTCATACAAGAGTTGACTAAAGCAGTTAAAAGTAGCCATTTAAAAATTTGAAAATTTACATCATGCTGTGGACCAAAATAAACTACAAAAGAATCCAAGATATAAGTATAAAAAGTAAACAATAAAATATTAAAAGAAACTATAAAAGGTTTATTTTCTTCATCCTGGTACAAGTTTTTCTAAGAATAACACAAATTCCAGAATGTATGAAGAAAGTGTTATATTTCACTGCAGAAAATCTAAATACATACTGTAGTTAGAATAGCCTTTCTCATGCTGGTATGCATCCAAAATATGAATAGCCACAAAAATCATGATTCTCCAATTTACCGGAGCCTTATCCCAAGAAAATTGAGAAGAAAAGTACATTTAGCCTTCCTAACAGGGTGCACATGGATGTAACATTCAAGAAATTACAACAGACCATGGAAAAGTTTTGATGAAGAATTACTGCTGTCATTAGTACCCAGTCCTAGTATCCCATTTCCCTCTTAAAGAGAGTCTAGAGTTCAAGTATGCTTTTCTCAATGCCACAGACTTCATTTAGTTCACATACATATAGCATTCTCACACAATTATTGGTTTCTACTTTCTTTCCACTTAAACCAGTAATTTTTGTTTGATGCTGCAATCTATGTTAAATAAGGTAGATCAAGTAAATTTCTCTGAATGAATATTATATTGAAATGAAATACAAAATTAAGAAGACCAGGAGACTTGACCATCTAGTAATAATTTTATTCATAGAGGTACCCCGAAGTTGTGTGGCTTCACAAAGTAATTCAAGAAAAGAGACACACCTAGTCATAGTAAACAAAATCCATGGCTTCTAATATTTTTTTATGTTTTATATTCTGTAAGAGATGTTACCATCTCTTAAAGACTTAGCCTTATCAACATAAAAATAAATTATTTCTATGTCACCATCACCAAACATTTACTTTTTATTTGTACCAAAGATTGAACTCAGAGCTATTTTACCCTCAAGATATACCTTCAGCCTTTTCAATTTTTTTCATTTATAAACAGGGTCTTACTAAGTTGCCGGCATTGGTCTCAAACCTGAGATGTTCTGTCTCAACCTCCTAAATATGGGGAGAGAGGTGTGCACCACCATTCCTGGCCCTGTTTACTTTTAAAAATCAAGGGTAACCATAATCAAAAGAAAAGTTTATGACATAGGTTCATTCTTCAAGTTCATATGTTTGGATATGGGTGGCCTCCAGAAAAGTTCTTGTGATGGCAATGCAGAAATGTTCAGAGGTCAAATAATTCAATCATGGCTCTAATCTCATAAGTGAATATGTTTATTGATGGATTCACAATGCAAGTAGACTTACTGGTAAGTCCTGGTAACTATAGGCAGGTTAGGTATCTGAGAGCAAGGCCTTGGGGACTCTATCTCTGCTTGGTCCCTCCTGGGCTCATTCTTTGCTTCACAACTGCCATGAGTTCAGCAGCTATCTTTTACCATACCCTACTGCAATGATGTTTCTACCTTGGAGCCAGACAACCATGAACTGAAACTATAAAAACAATAACCCAAATAAATTTTTATCCTCTAAGCTATTATTGTCAGAAATTTTGGTACAAGCAACCAAAAAAATTTAATACAATATAAAAAATCAGTAAAAAAGCAATTCATTATTATTTTAGTACACTTAAAGAAATAATAAAACTCTCAAAACCAAATGAAAAAATGTAAAGATTACAGAAGATGTAGAGTCTATAGAAGGTACAGATATGATTGCTAAAATAAAAGCATCAAAGAGATGAAAAATCAAGTTGAGCATATATCCAAAAAATAGCATTAAAGATCTGGCTTTGGACAATATGAGAAATGTATAAAATGTAGAGTATCTATTAAAAAAGTACAATAACCACTAATGATTTATCTAGAAAGAGAAAACCAAGAAGATAGAGGGAAAATGAGGAGAGAGGGGGAGGGAGTGGGGCAGGAATTGAATAAGGGCTAATTGGGTAATGTGTGCATGTGTGTCTCCACCATCTTGTATCCCACTAAGATGTATGACTACAATGGACCAATAAAAAATTTTAAAAATAAAATAAAAATAAGGTTAAATAAGTCTCAGAGCATTTAAGGAAGTTGCAAATGACTTAAAAAGGAAGAGAGGTATAAAATATTTTTATATATGTCATAAAGTTGGTCACAAATAAAAGGAATTATTTAAGGGTTTTCTAAGAGTCACATTTAATGTTTCGATTCTATGTTTAAAGCAATTAGGTTTTCTTAAGATACTGATCTGTTCTTGGTGTAATTTTACAAAAATTAGCCTAGAAAAAAGTTTGCATTTGAAAAAACATTCATCTCTCTTCCCCATCCCAATTCCTTTGCCTGAATAATGTCTTTACTATTTTTTGGAAATGTTTTTATTTAGAATACTTGGTATACCACACAATACTCCATAATATGTATACTTTTGTATCAATGAAAAATACAAATATATATTAAAATAAGTCTTCCCAGTTTTCCCTGCCTTTGTTAACCACCCTTATATTATTCTAAAACTCCCTGTGGTTACCAGTCTGTGGCATCACCACTCAGATTTGTAGTTTCCTATTTATTAGTTATCTCCTCAGTTGACTAAGGAGAGAATGAATTTTGCTTATTAGTGTAACCTGGGCTTTTTTTCAGTAGCTGTTACTTATTTTTAAAAGGAAGTGAATAGCTGGGCATGTTGGCGCATGCTTGTAGTCCCTGCGCTTGTGATGCTGAGACAAGAGGATTGCATTGGTTCGAAGCCAGTCTTGCTGACTTAAAAGACACTGTTTCCACATAAAAGTATAAAATAGGTCTGGGAGTGTAGCCCGAATGTACAAGGCCCCTGGGTTCCACCCGCAGTACCACCAAAAAAAAAAAAAAGTGAATAAATGTTTGTGCTAATTGAAAAAAATAAAACATAAGGGCTTATTGATTACTAAGCTCAACAAAATAGAAGTAAAGAAATAACAAGCCAGGCGTGCACTTGTAATCCTATACCCCGGAGGCTGAGACAGAAGGATTGAACAGGTTGGAAGCCAACCTCAAGTACTGAGTAAAGCTCTCATCAACTTAGTGAGACCCTTTTTCCAAATAAAATATAAAATAGGTCTGGGAGTATACCTCGGAGGTAGAATGCCCCTGGGTTCCATACCTAGTACCACACACAAAAAAAGAAGTAAAGAAATGTCTACGTGTAAATACATTATGATTTTATAATACTATGACTAGAATGTTACTAATAACTCTTTTAATCACTTAATTAGTTGTGCTAGGGATAAAACCCAGGATGTCATGCATGCTATACAAAATGCTTTACCACTGAACTACATCCCTAACCCAAATCAACAATGTCAAGGGGATATAAAGTATATATTCTAGTTGTTACAAGAAATACTGATTTTTATAATAGTTTGGAAAAATATTCCAAAAGTTCTGAAAGAAAGATTTTGAATCTAAAATTATCTAACCAGCAAATCATATTTATTTTCAGACATGCAATGAATCAAATAGCTTAATTCTAAAACATCTTTGCTTAGAATTTAATCTAGGTTTTACTTCAGCAAAATGGCGATAAAACAAGTAAAGAGGAAGTCACAAGATTCAGGAAACAACAGATTAATCAAAGAAGAGTAAATTGAAAAATCCTCTTTGACAATATGCACCAAGCCTAAAACAGCGTTTTTTGTGTGTTTGTTTCTTTGTTTTGTTTTGAAGAGGACAAAGACATCTTGGATAAATCCAAAAGGAAACAATATGCAGAAAGTATATTGCAGAAAGTATGGTAGGATCACATTATTCTATACTTTATTCCTTCAGTCAATATACATTTATTTCATCCTTCCCTTCTTTTACACATTCCTATAGCCACCAGAGTCACAGCAGTATGTTTTGTGTGAGTATGCACACATTTTGATGCATATACTGATGAAAGGTCTGCTTTCAAGGAACTTTTCTATTGATAGAAGAGAGAATATTAAAACATAAACATTATTTTGGATGATATTAGAAGATATGTAAATAGGAAATCAATCACAGTGGAAAGAATAGTTGCAGCTTTTATTTTGTATAGATTGGGCAGAGTTCTCTTCTACATACCAAAAGTTCTGCATACTAAAAGTTTCAGAAACATCAAAGAACTGTGCAGCTGAAATGGAGAGGATAAAAGCAAATGCTGCACAAGAAAAAAAACAGAAAACCAAGAGGACATCATGCGGTACCTTAAAGCCACCATAAAGACTGGATTTGATTCTGAGTGACATAGAGTACCACTGGATGACTTTGATGGGATCACCTTTGTACATAAAGTAGATTGTTAGGAAGAAAGAATGGAAGAAGAAATACCAGTGAAGAGAATATTATAATAACTCTGAGGAAAGATGGTGATTCTTGGAATAGACACTTAACAGTGGAAATGACAAGGCAGAGTCAGTTTGAGATGTGATTAAAAGTATGGCTGACAGGATTGAAAGTACCTGAGAGAAAAAGAGAAGAGCCAAGATTGGCAGCAAAATATTTGGCAGAAGGAACTAGAACAACAGTTTCTATTTATTGGAATAAGAAGAGCATAGGAAAAAAGTTTTGAGGGGCAAGAAGCAACTGTACATGTGTGTGTGCATGTGTGCGTGTGTGTGTGTGTGTGTGTGTGTGTGTTATAGAAATGCACATCTCTATTTTCTCAATTAAAAATTGAAAATTACTTTTAAACTTTCTTGACATAAAACATGCCTTATTTAGTCGAATAAGGAGTACAAAAGAAGACTTTTTGTTGATATGGATTTTCCAATAATAAAAATACATTAACAAAAAACCCCAGAAGAACATAAGATATTGTTACAAGGCAATCACAGTCCAAGTATGTAAAACATTAAAATAAAATATGTTAAGTACTTCTGGAATGTAAAATTATCTGCCACAAAAACATACATGTACTCATACACATATAAATATAAGAAATCATATATATACACATAAATATATAAAAGCTTATAAAATGATTACCGTATTTTTTTACTTAAACTTAAAATCAATATATTGAATTAAAAAATAGCTATAATCTGAGTGCACTGCCTGATTGGTCCATAAACATTTTCACATAGTATTTGCATTGTGTTTTATTTGCAAGGAATTTGTTTTTATGTTGTGTAAATTTACAGGCAAGGCAAGAAAGTTATGATTTTGGTTGAAGAAGAAAATGTAGGATTTAACAACTTTGCCAAGTGTGAAAGTAAAGCTGTAGGTGACAGATGGTTGGAAATGATAGAGAAAGGAATGTAGAGAATATAAGAAGGCACTGATATCTACATTCTATGCAAAAAAAAGTTAAAATTCGTAAGTAAATTCTACAGAACAAAAATTAAAATATTAATGTATTGCAGAACATTTTAAAGCAATGTGACAAAAACATGTGATAACCATAAAATTTTTGATGATAGATGAATGTAGGCAATGAAATGAATTAAAATTTTAAATGCCCTACTAAGGAATTAATAGATTCTATTCTAAAGTCAATCAAGATATAGAATTATAAGCATATATATTTTTTTGTAGTACAAGGGACTAAACATGGGGCATTCTACCTCCGAGTCTCACTCCTAACACTTTCATATTTTTATCTTTAAACAAGGTCATTAAGTTGCTGAGAGCCTCATTAAGTTGCTGAGGATGGCCTCAAACCTGTACTCCTCCTATCTCAGCCTCCCAAGTACTGACTGGGATTACAGGCATCTGCCATCACACCTGGATATAAACTTTGATTTTGAAAATTACTTCAAGAAAAGTTATATTGGAGGTTTTACATAATATAAGGATGCATAATTAAGGAGATTTTCTAAATATCTTTAGAATGAGCTTTCTTGTGTTATTTCATTATTAATATTATTATAAAGATGGAAGAATTTATTAGAAGAGTATATTAAAAAAAACTAAAGCCTTTACTGAATACTAGAGAGAAAAATTAGAATAAAAAAGAATTAAAAAGAATTAAAATCAACTTATAACATATATGATTTAAACCTTTCCATATATAAATATTTCCTAAGATTGTTAGGATATGTCCCATTTCACATCTCTTTCATTCTATTGTAATAACCTAGACAAGAAGCACTAGCTCATTGAGCCATCAGAAATTATAGGCTACTGGATTGCAAAATTATGGGAAATGAACACAAAGGAATTGTACTCAGCAATAAAGAAAAACAAAAGACCTGGAGAACATTATGTTAAGTGAAATCAGCCAAGCACTGAAAGAGAAGAAACATATGTTTTCTCTAATATTCCCAAACTAGGGAGTGTTGGGGATACCATAGGGACTCCAGATAACGGAGGGGAAATCTCAGCAAAGCTAGAATGGAAGGATAGGAGAGGAAGAAGGCAGAGGTTGATTAATGGAGGAGCTACATTTGAATATGTGTAAAAGTATTAATGTAGCATGGTTAAAATGGACACTCATTGTTGGGGGGGGAAGGGAGAGGAAGGGCATCAAGCACTGTCTGAATGTATGCCATTTTCCATATGATCCACATAAAAATAAAAAAATATTTATAGGCTACATCCTTGATCAACTGTCATTATAAAATTATAAGGTACTACTATATCTGATATGAAGCCTTCTTAATAAAGATATAATGTTATGGCTTTAAGTACTTGAAAATGTTAAGTGCTAAACTGAAATTGTGTTCAGCATGATAAGGAAGAAGAGGTGACATAATGTTTACAATCTATTAAATGTAGACCAAGAACACTGGTTCATGCTATTCACTTTAAGCCATCCAGAACAAGACAAAACTATATCCATACTCTATGCTTACTAGGCTTTAAATTGTTATCCTTAGAGCCGGGCGTGGTGGGACACGCTTGTAATCCCAGCACTCAGGAGGCTGAGACAGGAGGATCAGGGTTCGTGGACAGCCTCAACTACTTAGTGAGGCCCTCTGCAACTTAGCAAAACCGTGTTTCAAAATAAAGAATAAAAAATAGGGCAGGGGGTATAACTCAGAGGTCAAATGCCCTAGGGTTCCATCCCCAGACCCACAAAAAAATAAAAATAAAAATAAAAATATATTGTTTTCCTTATACTTAACTTTATTAAGTTAAATCACCAAACCAGGTATTTTGGTGCATACCTGTAGTCGTAATACTTGAGAGGCTAAGACAGGAAGATTGTTGGTTTGAGGCCAGCCTCAGCAACTTAGCAAGACCTTGTTTCAAAATAAAAAATAAAGTAAGGCTAGGAATATAAATCAGAGGTGGCATACCCCTGGGTCCTATCCCTAGTACCACCACCACAAAAAATAACAAAATTAAATCAAAGATTTTCAAAAGAACTAATTTATTATCTTTTAACCATAAGGCTTATAATCACTTAAGCACTCCGATAACATAATAATAATATGGAGTGACTAATCTCATATAATTAATATCTCCATACAATACTGAATAACTTCTCTGTTGTGAAAGGATAGCATCTTACTCTTTTTGGTCAGCCCTTTCTACTGCTGCAAGAACTGTATCAGATGTGCCTCTATGAGTTCTCATTCAAACTTAAATTTTATTTATTTTTCCTTACCATGCATTTTTAATTCTCTTGTCCTAAACTACCTCTATGTAAATGGTTTCTTCTTACATACCAGCAGCATCTAAGATGGTTTCCTGAACAACTTTTTCTTTACTACCCAACATGTTAAGCAAGAAATGTGAACTCTTTCATTAGTGACCCCACCGTTAATAATTACAACTTTTTGTTTATTGATGATAGTGTGATGGTTAATATACTAAATGACCATATTCTTAATTTAAAATCTCCCAACATAAAAAGAAGTACTTAGTCCAAAAAGATGAAAGTCTAAAAATTACGATGATCATGGTACCTAATTCAGAAAGTATAGATGCATATATTAAACAAATGTTCTACTACATTTCTTTTAGGTGCAAATTGGTGCTATTAGGATGTGTAATATCTTTGAAAAGAAAATTTATTGCTCTCTTAAAAGAAAAAAATTTTCAAATGTAAGTAGGAATATCTACATACATAACCCTAAGTTTGACTAAGATCTTCCAAGGCAGATTCAATAAACTCCTCTATTTTTAAGGTGAAATTGCCCTTCCATATGACTGTATTCTGAACAGATGGATCAGTTTTCTTGTTCTCAACATTTGCAGTCTTTGGCCTAGTTTTGCTATCCTATTGTGCATCTCAGTGAATCTTTTTCTTTGAGTTATTTGTGTATTTTAATTTTCCTTTACTCTCCCACACTCTTGCTTTCACATGTTCTTCTCATCAACCCCACTAGAACCCAACTTTTCTGATGGACAGCAGTTGTACAACACAAATTTCAAGCAGCTGCACTTATGAAGAATTTGTTGTTGTTGTTCTTTCCTACATTGTGGAAAAGTCCAGCAAACTTAACAGAAGAGATTATCACATTTAGTTAGATATTTTTTAAAAATTGTCACTGTGGAAAAATAACATTGTTTTTAGAAAGAGATATGCATTCATATTTTCTAGAGCTTCTTAAATGAAATATGATCATGATGAATGTGGAAGTGACACATGTTGCTTTCCCTATACCGTCTCACTTTACCACCACTTCTTAGATTTGGATGTCTTAATATGTTAAGGACATTACAAAGACACTTTCAACAACCAAATTTGAAAGTCATTGTCTTCCCTTCAAGAAAATTATGCTATAGGTAATAAAACATAATTCAAAGTTTTAACTCAGCCTTTTAGGACATCCTCTGCTGTGTGTTACTGGATTCACATGTGAGGCTCTATTTCTCATTTTACTATACTAACATACTAAAAATGGAACCCTAAACGCTACTTTATTATTCCAAAAGGAAATTTTAATAATATTCCATGTCTTCTAGTCATCAAGATAGGTCTTCATTCTCCCAAAAGAGTTGAGAGTGAGCCACTATTTTTAAAAAATGCTTAATACCCACTGTTGAATCTTTCAGACTAATTTGAAATACCATTTTTCTCCTAAAGGACTAGTTAGAAATTATATATCCTCTTTGGATTTTCTTTAGTGTCCTATTTCTTTATCTAGGATATATGCCACTTTCTACATTATTAAAAAATTATATTTTATAATAATCACATTTTTACTATAGAATTAAAAGGTTATTTGAGAATAAGAATTCTTATTTGTCTATGTACCCAAATCACCATTGAACTAGATCTATTTTGTTAGATAAATGTTCGTTTAAATTTTCACTTTTCTTTTCAACCTCATTAAAATTTTACAAATGCATTTTGTGTGTAACTAAACAAATGTTATCAGCTGAAAATGCTACTTTTTATTAATATTGCCTATATATGTAATTTTGATTAAAAATCATACAGCAACCTAAGAATGAACTTATGTTAATCTAATCTCATTCACAATAAGTAGCTGTTGAAATGAAATTTTTAAAGTTCCAAATATGTGTAATAATTTAAAAGAAAAATGTGTCAGTGTTAGTTTTATATAAAATTTATTATCTCTGAAATTAGAGTAGTTGTTAAAATTTAACACAAATCAAATTGTCATTTTATTGGATTATTTCGTATGTTATAAAATTTTATAATTAAATATATGACCACAAAGTAGCTATAAGATTCAAAGTAATGGCTCATCTCTCTGAAACTGCCAGTATTACAAAACAAGCTATTGTTATATAATATTTTTAGAAGTCCAATGCGCTATCCATTGCACTACAGAGCCACCTATTTAATATTTCTAACTAACTGCTCCCCAACATCTGATTATATCTTCAGTAACATGATAAACTGAGGACTCATTCAAATCATAAATTCATTGCCTAGTTACAACCTAAAGTTGATATTTCGTTTTTCCCAGTTTTAGGTATATAAAATACATATTAAAAAAACTTTCTTAGATGATAGTTATTCAAACTGTTGAAACTCAGTATAGTTTATATCAGCTTTATTTATTAAATAATTTATTCATTCATAAATTACTTATTTTGTAATTATTTTGAGTCACAAACATAAAAGACATAGAACATTTATGGAGATCATCTCCTGGCAGAGAAAATATATACTAAATAATAATAAATATGATAAATGTTTAAAAATTGCTTTTGTTCATTAATTTTAGACATAAATGGGCATGATTTACCTTTTCCATTATATTAAACATATGCTAAAGGCATTTAGGGATTTAAGCACTTAGTGAAAAATCTTTTGAATATTAGATGATAAATATACAGAAAATGAACAAAAAATCAATCTATAAGCCAAACATCCATGTACAATGCCTAAAGGAAATAATGGAACATTAGAAACATAATGCAAAGGATTTTACGTGAGGACTGTAATTAATATTCTCAAATTTTATTAAAAACTGAGTAAGAACAAAATCCGCTTTTCAAATAAAGAGAGCAGGACTTAGAATAGATCTAAGAAGTCTTTTCCAAGAGTGGCAGTCATTAAATATTATAATTTATTTCCAAATGAAGTTGTTAAATCCTTTTTGCATGTCTTTGAAAATAAGATAGGAGTTTCATCTGTTCAGGATGCTTTAATTATCTCTACATTATGCCAAAACATCTGCTAGTTTCAGTCAATAGTAAAAACTCCATACTGTCAATTCAAAGAATAAAATCAGCTCAATCATTTTCTAGCATCATGTAGCTCAAACAAACCTGTAGATTGACATTTTTATTTCTCTTCAAATTATTTCAGCTTAATGAAATATCCAGACTCTTATAGTTCTGTCGAAGGGGACTAGATTAAGTAAAATTCTAATGTTTTTCAGCTATGCGTGTATAAAATTGCTTTTATTTATAATTTGTGAGTATAAAATATATGCCACCTTTATATAAATTGAATGAAAAATACTTTAAGTATACTTGGAAACAGTTTAAATGAGAAAATTACAATGTTGATATTTAAATAAAATTAATTAATTTGCTAGAACACAAAAGTTATAAACATTTAAAGACAGATGCCTTTTACATACCTCACTATACTCATTATAAATAGTTACATGCAGGAAAAAGAACTTTGGAAAAACAGCAGTTAACAATAGAAGTGAAGATAACGAGAAGGAAATTGCTTTTTAAAATTTTTATGATGAAAATAAGAGCTTGGTTAATGCTCAATTAATACCTATTAAATAACATAATTTTCTGGTTGGTTTATACATTAAGACACTGAACTATCTATGGAAAGTAGTGTTATAATTCAGTATGCTTTAATTATTTTTCAATCCTAATTTTATATGTGTGGTACTAGGGATTAAACACAGAGGTGTTCTACCTATGTGATACATACAATGTTTTATTTTATTTTTTGTTTTTTTTTATTTGATGCATTGTATTATTTTATGTCATATTGGGGTATAATGTGACACACAGATGCGTGTACATAGTTCTCAGTGCCTCCCCACCAGGTTCCTTCTTCCCTTGTCCCAAAACATATCTTTTTTATTAGAATTGGTAGTTTTATATGCATTCATAGTATTTTTCTACTACTACACATTTTATGGCTTCATTGTTTCATTATTTAGATACTGGTAATTGAACACAGGGACATTATACCTCTAAGTTATACCCTTAGCCCCCTTTATAATTTTTCAAAACAGGGTCTTGTTAAGCTACAGAGGCTAGCCTTGAACCCGGAGTCCTCCTATCTCAGCCTCTCAAAAACTTGAATTATAGGCCTGTGCCACTGTACCCAGTTAATCCAAAATTTTTAACTAAGGAACTTTTCAGAGAGAAGGGGAAACTGAGCAATAATAGTACTTGGGGAAGAAAACTGCCATTTGTTTCATGTTCTAGTTGAGTTTTTATTTTACAGTTTTCTGAGAAAGCAAATAATCTTAGTGAACAAAATAATATAGAATAATAAATGTTTATAAAAAGTTTCCATATGAACATCACATTAGGCTAAGTGTTTTACATTTCTTTCTTAGTAGTTACATCCACCAAATGAAGGAGGTACCCATTTACAGATGAAATCATTAAGATAATAAGAGGTAATTGGTTCCAAAAATGTTGAAAAAAGAAATTGAAGAAGATCTTAGAAGATGGAAAGACCTTCCATGTTCATGGGTAGGCAGAATAAATATTATCAAAATGGCCATACTTCCAGAAGTGATCTACAGATTCAATGCAATGCCCATTAAACTACCAAGATAATTCTTCACAGACATAGAAAAATCAGTCCTTAAATTCATTTGGAAAAACATAAAACCCAGTAGTTTTCAGCAACAAAAACCATGCAGAAGGAATCACAATACCTGATTTTAAACTATACTCCAAAGCCACTGTAATAAAAACAGCATGGTACTGGTACAAAAACAGATACATAGACCAATGGGGCAGGATAGAAGACTCAGAAACAAATCCATACACTTACAGCCAATTGATATTTGACAAAGGGGCCAAAAACATGCACTGGAAGAAAGATAGTCTGTTCAACAAATCATGTTGACAAAACTGGCTAACCATATGCAGAAAAATAGAAATAAATCCCACTTTCTCACCCTGCACAAGAGTCAATGAAAGATAGATCAAAGACTTGGGAATTAGACAAGAGACCTTGAGGCTTCTGGAAGATGGCATAGGTCCAACACTGCAACACATAGGCACAGACAAAAACTTTCTCAACAAGACCCCAAAGGCACAAGAAACTAAAAGGCGAATCAATACATGTGACTTCATGAAGCTGAAGAGCTTCTGTTCAGCAAAGGAAACTGTTAAGAACCTCAACTGAGAGCCAACAAAATGGAAGAAGATTCTTGCCACTTACCCCTCCGATAGAGCACTAATATCTAGAATATACAGAGAACTCAAGAAATGGGCAAGTGAACTAAATAGACACTTCACGAAAGAAGAAATTCAAATGGCCAATAAATGCATGAAAAAATGTTCAACATCATTGGCAATCAGAGAGATGTAAATCAAAACTACCCTGAGATTTCACCTAACTCCAACTGGAATGGCAATCATTCAAAACACAAACAACAGATGCTGGCGAGGATGTGGAGAAGTGGGAACTCTAAAACATTGTTGGTGGGATTGCAAATTAGTGTAACCACTCTGGAAAACAGTATGGAGGATATTCAGAAGAATAGTAAATAATCTACCATTTGATCCAGCAATACCACTTCTGGGTATCTATCTAAAAGAAAGGAAACCAAACTACCAAACTAATGCATGTGTATCTATGTTCATAACTGCACAATTCACCATTGCCAAACTCTGGCACCAGCCAAGATATCCATCAACAGATAAATGGATTACAAAACTGTGGAATATATACACAATGGAATTTAGTCAGCCATAAAAAAACACAATTACATCATTTTCAGGGAAATGAATGGAACTGGAAGACATTATGCCAAGTGAGATTAGTCAGTGGCAAGATGTAAGAAATTGGATATTTTCTCTAATATGTGAAAGCTAAGGTGAAATGGGTGATCCGAGGATCTCCAGGTGAAAAAGGAGATCCTATAGAGGAGCAAACAAGGCCACCTGAGGGGATGGGAGGGGGGAAGAAGGAAACGCTCTAAAGCACATGATGTACTTAAACAAACATATCAATGTCAACCACTAAACCGAGCGTGGAAAGGAGGGATGGAAAGGAAATGGGGTGGGAATGGGGTAGGGGCTAACTGGGCTATGTGTGCATGTATGTCTACACAAGTTTTTATACCATTATGATGTATGAATACAATGCACCAATAAAAAATTTTAAAAAAACAAAAAAATGTGTTTAAAAAGAATTGTTTATCTGATCAAACTTTTTCTTATAAATTAATAGTATATGATATTGGTTACAAATATCAATGTTACTTGTAACTATATAAATCAAGGTATCATTAATAGCTGAACTAGATAGCCTCAAACTTAACCTTATACAAAAATACTCCTTATTCACATACATTTCAATTCTATGATTATTTCAACAAAATATTCACTGGCACATTAATATATATTGGAATTCATAATCTAAAGCTTATATATTATAATTATTAATTAATATTTATTAATATCATACTATAGTCATTATATAATTACTTTATGTTTTAATTTATACTATAGTCATTATGATATAATTACATTATATTTTATTATAGTAAACATCATATGATTATGTATTTTATACTATATATTTTTATGAGTATTCCACATCTGGGAAAATGGGACAAAATGTGTAAATTCATAATACTTAGAAACCCATGCCCTTTCTAGTTTATAAAAAATGGCAATGTCATTTTCAAAGATGTGTTCCAAGTCATGTTTTTTTTGCTTTTTTCATGGTGGCAGGTGAGGAGGAAGATTATACATAGAATGATGAATGAATTTTCTTAAGGGCCAGAATTAGAAGGTATTTATGTTAATTTCACTCACATTCCATTCTAAGAAATCATATCGACACACCTAGCTGCAAGGGAATTTTTAAAATCTATTCTAGCTGTGTTTCCAAAAAAAAAAAAAATTGAGTTTCATGGACACGTAGTCAAATTGCAAATACCACTCTTCCAGGTATCTAATATACTATGTAGAGAATACTTCCAAAAGAGAAAACCTAAAATCTGATCTAGTCACCACACCTAATTTAAAGTACAGTATATCTAGGATATATAAAATAACTATTGTCAAGTCTGTATATAGCTCCTCTACATCTAGAGAACTATTAACTAGGAAGACATTTTTATGATTGTAGTAGGAAGAATAAATGCCCCCTTATTATGGTTACATAAAGAATATCCTTTTGAAGAGCTCATAAATTGGTGTTTATAGTTGATGTAACTGAGTCATGAAGGTTGTAATCACCACATTTGAATATTTATCTGGATGGTGACCTAGGACCTTAGGGTGTGGCTGGAAAAATGTGGATCCCTCGGGGTGCAGCCTTGAGAATTATTATGGTCCCTCCTCCTTTCTTGATTCCAGCCTCCATGATGTGAGGAGCAGAGCCGATGTGCTCTCTCTTTCTCTGCTTCTTGCTGTCATGCCCTGAGTTTTGTGGTCCCCAGTCTCACATGAACTGATCCAAAACCATAATAAAATAAATCCCCTTTTCTCTAAATTATGTGGTCAATCTTTTAGATTACAGTTGTAATAATGCTGATAGAAACACCACCCTATCTCTAATCCTCTTCCTCCAGAGATACTCAGTTCTAAGCCCCAGAACCAATGTATATGTTAGGTTATATGGTAAAGGAAACTTAAGTTTGAAGATCAAATTAAGTTTTATGATCAGCTGGTGATTAGATAAAGAAAATATTGTGAATTATTTGAGCCCAATGTAATCATGAGTTTTTCACAATGGAAGAGGGAGCCAGAAGAGTAGTCAGGGTCAGAAAAGGAAATGTAATGATAAAAGGAATTCAGGGTGATACAATGTGAGATGCCTTTGAAAAGGAACAAAAGGCCCACAAGCCCAAGGAATGTGAATAGTCTCTAGAAGCTGGAAAGGGCAAGAAAATAGATTATCATCTGCAATCCGCACAAAGAAATGCCACTATACTGACAATTTTATTTCATTTTGATGATACACATATTTGACTTTTGTTCTCCAGAATAGTATGTTAATAGATATACATTCTCTTAGGCCACTATATTTGTTGTAAATTTTATACCAGTGATAGTAAGTTAATGCAATTCTATGACTATCCAGTATACCATGTTTTCTGCTGGGACAGGATAAGTATAAAAGTATTCTCATTTAGAAAAGGAAAAAAAAATGGGAGAGAAGCAGAAGTGCTCGCACATAGCAATGAACATAGCAATGATAAAACACTGAGAGATTTGTGAATACGCATCATGTACATTAGGGAATTTCCCTCTTCCCCCTTCTATCCCCCTCTGTTAGGTCACCCTGTTTGTTCATCTATGGTTTTTTTTGTATTTTTCATGTATATATTTGTGCCCATGAAAACCAAAAATGCTTCCAGTTTTCATAATATTTTAAGTGACCAAATATGCAGTCATAGATTATTCTTTCATTTTCCCACAAATATTTATTTAATGCCTCCCCTGTTTTGATAAGTTTGCTGTCAAGATAGGTACAGAGATACACTTTGGGGCTATTAAATTCACATTCATAATGAACTAAATTGAATAACTTCATATCATTTTACTATTAACAGGGCATTTTTTCATTTATTTTTTCCTATTCTTTCTTTTTTTAAAACAAATTTTTATTGAACATAAATGGTATACATTTAAACTATATTTGTTGCCCTCTCCCCCACCCCCGTTCTCCCTTCCCCCCTCCCACCAATGGTTGTTCAGATTAATCATGTCATATTCATAATTTTACACATATTCAGATGTAGACCCTCATTAATCAAGATCAGCCTTCCTCCTCTCCTATCTTTCCATTCAAACTTTGCTGATATTTCCCCTCCATTATCTGGAGTCCCACTGGTATCCTCTGTGTTTCCTAGTTTGGGCATGTTAGAGGAAACATATGTACCTTCTCCTTTGTGCTTTGCTGATCTCACTTAACAATGTTCTCCAGGGCTTTTCACCTTCTTGCAAATGATATAATTTTGTTCTTCTTTATGGCTGAATAGAATTCCATTGTGTGTATTTCCCGTAGTTTTGCTATCTATTATTCTGTTGATGGAGATCTGGGTTGGTTCCATAAAGAAAGAAATTGAAGAAGACCTTGGAAGATGGAAAGATCTTCCATGCTCATGGATAGGCAGAATAAATATCATCAAAATGGCCATTCTGCCAAAACTGATCTATAGGTTCAATGCAATTCCCATTAAAATACCAGTGACATTCTTCAGAGACCTAGAAAAATCAATCATGAACTTTATATGGAGAAAGAAAAGACGCAGAATAGCCAAAGCAATTCTCAGCAATAAGAAACATGCAGGAGGCATCACAATCCCAGACTTCAAACTATACTATAGAGCAATAGTAGTAAAAACAGCATGGTACTGGCACACTAACAGATATACTGACCAGTGGATTAGAACAAAAGATACAGAAACAAATCCACACATCTTTAGTCAATTAATCTTTGACAAAGGAGCCAAACTCATACACTGGAGAAAAGACAGCCTTTTCAACAAATGGTGCTGGGAAAACTGGCTAACCATTTGTAAAAAGATGAATCTAAACCCCTATATCTCACCATGCACAGGAATCAACTCAAGATGGATCAAAGACTTAGAAATTATACCTGAGACTGTGAAGTTAGTAGAGGAGAACATAGGTTCAACATTACAACATATTGGCACAAGCAGTAATTTTCTCAACAAAACCTCCAAAGCTCAGGAAATTAAAGCAAGAATAAACAAGTGAAATAGCATCAAACTAAAAAGTTTCTTCTCATCAAAGGAGACTATCAATAACGTAAAGAGGAAGCCTACGGAATGAGAAAAGATCATGTATGTTTTTTTCTTCTCTAGAATTCCTCCTATGACCCTTTTTCTCCCTAGCTTCCAGGTGTTAGTGAGAACATCTGATTTTTTACTTTTTGTGACTGACTAAACTCACTTAGCATAATGTTCTCCAGTTCTATTTATTTTCTCCCAAATGACATGTATTCTTCTTTATGGCTGAGTAAAATCCCACTGTGCACATATCCCATAGTTTTATAATCCATTCATCTGTTGATGGACATCTTGGCTGAAAGTCAATCACTAATCCAAACATGTGAAGGAGGGAGTGGGAGTAAATGGCATGGGAATTGAGGAAGGGCTAAATGAGTGATGTGTTCATGTATGCCTCTACCATCTTGTACCCCATTAAGATGTATAACTACAATATACATATATATTGTATATATAACTATATATATACATATATATATATATATATATATATATATATATATATATATATCCCTGCGAGGAAGATATCATGAGCTCCCCTCAGTAATTAGAAAAAATTCTTAATTACAGATGATTTTGTTTTGGCAGGAGCAAATTTTTGTGTTTTTTTTTTAACTAGATAAGGCTCTTAGATCTGCTTTCCAAAGGTCCCTCCTCTGTCATTAGTCTGCTTGAAATGGGCTTTGTGGATTATTCTTTCCTCAGGTATTGAATAGTTTTTCTATCTTGCTTCTTACTCATGCAAATCAAGAGTCATAGTATTTTATATTTTTGGTTGTAATTATACTTCCAAGATTTAGTAGGCTTATTCACTATTTTTTTTCAGGTAGTTCTAGTGTCCTTAAATAGATTTTAATTTTTTTCAAGACAGCTAATAATATGATTATATTCTTTGATTCTATACCTGTGGTATTCTGTAACCAGCTACTACTGGTTTTGGGGAACTAACTGTTAAATTTTCAGGAATTTTGGGAGCCAGTTGATATCATGTTCATAGCTTAAAATTAGCTGTGGCAAGAGTAGTTATACCAGAGACATTGGGCAAATACTATAAATCATGGCTTTTTATTTATGTGCTGTTTGAGACCCAGGTATTAAAAATTTAATAGCACAGCAGTGTCTGTGTCTCTATTTCTCAACTTAATGTAGGCTAACTTTACTCCCTCTGAAGAAATTGGTAGGAATTCTGCATAACTTAATCTTGGCTGCAAAGTTGAGTTATGTTGTTGAGCTGTGAAGTCTGACTAGGCCTTTCATTCAATACTTTTTAAAATTCTTACCTATTACTTTTTGGCACTTAGAATAAGTCAGATTTTCTAGCTCATTAAGATTCTAAATTTCTGAACCTTCTTTACTTGTTAAACATTTCTGCTTGCACATGCCAATTATTTCCCTTTTTTATCTCCTAAGACTATCTTACAAAGAGTGTGCCATACATGTCAACCCATCATCATCACCACCATTCGAGTTATTGCAGGTGATATTTCTACCAAATGTTTTCTCACTGTACCACATGCTTCTCACTGCAATATTGATTTTAGTGCCCAACCACTGTCTAACAACTAAGCCACTCCATGTATTATAAGGTTTTGTTAAAAAAAAAAGCACTCTGCTTCGAATTGTCAATATCTGTATTATTTCAAAACATTATGCCCAGTATAATTGATCAATCCTAAAATCTAATCTAATTGTCTTAATATATTAGAAGTCTATCTTACATATATATCCAAAATGAATATCTGAAATTTGTAGGTGGCTCTTATTTAAGTGGTGATTCAAGAATTCAGATCCCTTCTATGACTCCCATGTATCCTCCAGAATACCACTTTCTAGGTCACCTTTCTCTTCTGCTAACAGCTGGCTGAAAGCAAAAGATCATGAAAGATTATATATATGGGTCACTTCTATGGGTTAGTTCTGGAAGATACATACTTAATTTCTGCTTCCATGTCTTTAGCTAGACATCATTCATGTTGACATTTTACTGCAAAGGAGATAGTACTAAAAACAATTTAAATACATATTTTCACTAACATATGTTTAATTTCTAGTGCAGTACAGAAAATAATTCTGGCTGTTAAATCTATATAATTTATAGTGGATTCATTTCAAAAATAGGGATTAAAGCAGTTAGCTATTCTACAAGTTTATTATGTGGATTAAACAAGAAAACATACATGCATCATTTAACTTGGGAACTGATTAATAGTAAACACTGAATAAATGTTAACTATTACCAAGCACTCTTTTCATCTGAATTACCAACAATTCAAATTGTCCTCACTGAGGACTCACTAAACTCCCTTGTTCTCTGGATATTGAGGCTGCTGTACTCACTTGGATTACATTTATCCAGTTATTTTATCCCAACACATGAAAATTCATAGTTTACTCCACTATATAAAACACTGGTATTTTTCATATTTTTAAAAATTTATATTTTTATTTCCACAATTTACACAGTCGCCTTATATCTTTCAAATATAGGTGTCTGATGTACAAGCAAACAACCAGAAAAACCTTAAAATATACCAAAACTAGAGAAGAACAACCATAACTTGAAAGAAGAGAGAAAAATGGCATGTGTATTTTGATGAAGAACATGATCCACTATGATTCATGTAATATTAAAGTGAAATCCTAGCAATGCCTGCTTGAAGCCTGACAATACAATGATTGATGTTTTTAGAGTTCTTATTATATACTAGGCATGTAGGGATGAAGCATGTCAAATGCTAATGTACGTTAACTCACTCCATAGTCACAAATAACCATTATTATCCCCATTTTACAAATAAGCAAACTATGACATGCTAAATGTACATAGCTGTACAATACATAAAAAATCTGAAACAAACATAAGCAATCCAGTTTTTCTTTTACCTTCTACCTTTACACCCTTTCTTTCCTTGTTTACTCATTGTATAAATTGAATATCCTATAAACCACAAACTTGCAAAAACAGAACCATTCTGCTCCTATGCTTATTGAGACCTCAAAGATGGAGAATGAAAATAGGGATTGAGACCTAAAAGAAGAGGATGAAAAAAAAGAATGAACCTCAACCATAGAGTTCTATTAAAGTACCGAATTGTTGCCTAAGCCAAAACCTCACAGTTCTACTCTTACCTTCCCTCTATCCTATAAAATCTTGACTCTGCATCAATTGAGAAGTTACCTGATCTGTAGGTACCCTCTTATGTATATCAGCTAAATAAAGAGAGCCTTAACCTTTATTTAAAATAGTCACTTAAGTAATTTTACTTTGACAAAGATAACAATGTCAGTAAGTAGCAGCTCAAATCTAGGGTTTACAAGAGCAAAGTCCGTCTGACTCATGCTTTTATTGATGTTCTTGTGAAATGTATGCCCTTTTCTTTGTAAACAATTTTATGGAAGTTTTATGCATATGAAATATAGAAAGACTCCTATAATGTATGAAATTCCATGTACCCATTAGCCACTTTCAATAATGACCTAGTTGGCGTCATTGTCTTATATATCTTCACCTCAGATACATCTTTTTGTTTTGCTGGGTATCTCAAACAAGATCCAGACATTATGTCATTTCAATCACTAAAAATTTCATTATTATTATGGTGAGATATACAATGTCTACTTAAGAGATCAGGATTAATATAGTTAAGTCATGAGAATTATAATCTCATCAATAATAATTCATTGTAAGGGATCTATCTGGGTGGTAACCTAGGCAAGTAGATTGTGGCTGGAGAAGGTTAATCCTTTGGGTGTGTCTCTTTGGGGATTACATATGGTCCCTGATACCCTTTCTTGCTCTCTCTGTTTCCATCCTCCACAATGTGAGACTGGAGCATTGAGTCTCTCTCCCTCTCTGCTTCCCACCATCATGCCCTGAGTTGCAGAGACACTGGCTTTGCATGGACTGAACCAGGAATCTCAAAAAAAACTGTGAACAAATAAATCTTACTTCCTCTAAGTTGCATTGCATTGTAAGGTTTTTCAGATTATTTTAGTAAGAATGTTTACTAACACCATTATGCATCACTACAGGTAAAAATATTTTTACATAAGCAAAATGCTTCTAGCACATTTATTTATATCAACAGTACTTAGTATCATGTAATATTCAGTTCATATCTCACTCATGGTCTCAAAGTCCCCCATAGGTTTCAAAGTAAATCAATAAACAAAAATGTCTATATGTTCCACTTAGTTGTTTTGTTCCTTGTCGATTAACATAGAAAAATCTCTTATCCTTTTTGCATGTCATCTATTAGTAGGATGAACCATATCATATGTCTAGTGGAATGCCCCACATCCTGTTTTAACAGGTTACTTTCTCAAGATGTCTTACCTTCATTTTCATTCTCATTAAAAATTTATAAACATTGACATTTCGGTTCCATATTTCTTCCTTTTTGGACATGCTGCATTTATTCTTTAAAGAAAAACTTGCAGCCAGGCATGGTGGTATGTACCTGTAATCCCGTTATTTAGAAAGCTGAGATAGGAGGATTGAAGGTTCAAGGACAGCCTCAGAAATGTAGAGAGGCCCTCAGCAACTTACAAAGACCTTGATCCAAAATTAAAACAATTAAAATGGCTGGGGGTGTACCTCAGAGGTTGTATGCCCCTGGGTTACTATTCTCTCAAATAAAAGGAAATGAAAAGAAAAACATTCTCCCATCAGTGCTTTGTTCATCTTGAAATATGTTTTCTACAGTAAACTCATTTTAAAAAAAAGTTTAACTCTGTCTCCCTATTTATAATTTTTAAAGAAATGAGTTGTTAATAAAAAACCTAATAGGGAGTGATATAATTTTTGAGAAATATTATAAAATATGGATTTTAACATAGTACAAGTAATAAGTTATTACTTGATTATCAATATGCTATTATTGCATCTTTTTTTACATCCCTAGTCTCTAAAGCCTTCCTTGTTTTCTGATACAAGATGTTCCAGAATCATCTAGAGTGCTTATTATTCTATACCTACAATTAAGAACTCCTCTGTGGATCCTTGATTCCATTTAATGGGAAAGAGGTCCTGGAGTTCATGCTCTGGACTCTAGTAATATTCATTGTTACTGGCCTATTTCTCCTTGCCTTTTTCACTGGACAAATTTATGAAATAGCTATTTTTTTTAAATTTTTTTTTATTGGTGCACTGTATTCATACATCATAGTAGGATTCATACTTTTGTAGACATACATGCACACTTTTCCCAGTCAGCCCCCACCCAATCCCCACCCCATTCTCTCCCCATTCCTCCCTCCCATGCTTGGCTTAGTAGTTGACATCTAGTATTATGGCAATTTATCTAAAATTAAAAATGATAATCTCACATAACAGTTTCATTTGTCTGATACCAAGCTTTTGATGACTTAAAGATAACATTTCAATATTTCTTTTTGCTTTCTTTCTTACCAGAGAATATTTTTTTCTATTTTTTAGGTGAAACTATCATATATTTATATATTTATTTTTCAGAAAAAAATCTATCCTAATATGGAATATGGACTCTAGGTACCCAAAACGATCTTGAAAAAGAACAAAGCTAGAAGATGTATATTTTCTGATTTCAAACCATATAAAGCTACAATAATTGAAACAGTGTAGTATTATTCTAAAGGCAGATATATAAACCATTGGAGTTAAATAAAAGCCTAGAGCTAAATTCTTCCCTATATTGTCAAGTTATTTTTGACAAGGTTTCCATGAACATTTGGTGGTAGAAATATTAATCTTTTAACTAAATAACAATTACATGGAAAAGAATAAAATTGGACCCTTACCTATTCCCATATACAAATATTAACTCAAAATAGATAATAGACCTAAATATAAATCTTAAGACTATAAACTTTTAGGAGAAAATCTGGGTCATAAAACCTCACAACATTGAAATTGACAGTGATTTCTTGGTTTTGATTTCAATGGCACAGGCAACAGAGGAGTATACAAACTCCCTAAAAAATAAAAAAATATTGTATATCCAAAGACAATGTAAACAGAGTTAAAAGTTACTAATAGAATGGGATAAAATATTTCCAAATGCTAAATCTGAAGGTATATTAATATTCCAACTAGAAATCCTAAAAATTAACAACAATAAAGGCAAACAATACAATTTAGAGATATGTAAAAGTAGTTCTCAGCAACAAGAACCTCAGTTCTCAGCAGGAAGCATCACAATACCTGACTTCAAACTATAATACAAAGCCATAGTAATAAAAACAGAATAGAATGGTATTGGTACAACAGACATATAGGCCAATGGAGTAAAATAGAAAACTCAGAAACAAATCTGCACACTTAACAGCCAATTGATTTTTTTACAAAGGGTTCAAAACTATACACTGGAAAAAGATGGCCTCTTCAACAAATGGTGTAGGAAAAACTGGTTAACCATATGCAGAAAAATTGAAATAAACCCCTTTTTCACCCTGCACAAGAATCAATTCAAGATGGATCAAAGACCTGGAAATTAGACCAGAGACTGCTGTTCCTTGAAGAAGGCATAGGTACAACACTTTAACACATAGACACAGGTAAAAACTTTCTCAACGTACTTCAAAGGCACAAGAATACATGAGATTGCATTAGGCTGAAGAGTTTTTGTGCAACAAAGGAAACTATCAAGAACCTCAATAGAGAGACAACAGAATGGGAGATTTTTACCACCTATTCTTCCAATAGAAGACTAATATCTAGAATATACAGAGAATTCAAGAAACTTATTGCTAAGAACACTAATAACTCAATCAAAATGGGCAAGAGAACTGAATAGATACTTCACAAAAGAAGAAATACAAATGGGCAATAAATGTATAAAAAATGTTCAACATCATTAGCAATCAGAGAGATGCAAATCAAATCAAAACTACCCTGAGATTTCACCTAACTCCAATTAGAATGGCAATCATTAAAAGCACAAATAACAACCTATTATATGACCCAGCAATACCACTTCTGGACATCTATCTACCCAAAAGAATGGAAACCAAAATACCAAATATATGTTTAGAGCTGCACAATTCACAATTCATAACAATGGAACCAGCCAAGATGTCCAACAGATGAATTGATTACAAAACTATGGGATATGTACACAATAGAATTTTACTCTGCCATAAAGAAGAACAAAATTATATCATTTACAGGGAAATGAATGGAACTAGAGAACGTTATGCTAAGTGAGATTAGCCAATCACAAAAAGTAAAAAAAAAAAAAAATCAGATGCTATCCTAAATTTGTGGAAGCTAAGGAGAAAATTGGACATAGAAGGGACTCCAGACAAAGAGGGAGAAGCCTTAGATGAATAAAGAATGTGACCTAACTGAGGGAGTTAGGTCACTTAAGGGGGAAGAGGAAGGCACATTAATGTGCATGATGTACATTAACAAACACATCAGAGTCAGTTACTAGGCCAACTCAAGAAGGAAGGAAGGAAGGAGGAGGGAATGGGGAGTGAATTGGAGAAGGGCTAAATGAGTGCATGTATGCCTTTACCATCCTGTACCTCATAAAGATTTATGACTAT
Source organism: Muscardinus avellanarius (assembly GCF_963383645.1). Classification (NCBI taxonomy): domain Eukaryota; kingdom Metazoa; phylum Chordata; class Mammalia; order Rodentia; family Gliridae; genus Muscardinus; species Muscardinus avellanarius. Next base: position 20,325,194 of record NC_137792.1, on the reverse strand, counting down.
AATGCACCAATAAATTAAAATGAAATTAATACAGATGACTTCCCATTTTAGAAACAGACTATCAAGTTGGACAGGGAAGTGCATACCTGTCACCACAGTATTTGGCAGGCTGAGACTGGAGGATCACAGGTTTAGGACAGCTTCAACAAGTTAATGAGAACACAGAGCAACTTAGCAAAAACCTGTTTCAAAATAAAAAATAAAGCTGGGTGTGGTGGTGCACACTTGTAATCCCAGCATTTGGGAGGCTGAGACGGAGGATCATGTCGGTTTGAAGCCAGCCTCAGCTACTTAGTGAGGTCTTTGCAACTCAGTGAGACCCTGTTTCAAAAATGAAGACTAAAAAATAGGGCTGGGGTGTAGCTTGGAAGTACAATGTCCCTGGGTTCCACCCCCAGTACCACAAAAAATAAAAAGTAAATAAAAATTAAAAATAAAAAGGGCTAAATAAGTGATGTGTGCATGTATGCCTCTACCATCATGTAACTCATTAAAATATATCACTACAGTGCACCAATAAAACGAAAGAAAAAAAGGATGGGGTTTATCTCAGAGGTAGAATGTTCCTGGGTTTAATCTCTAAATCCCCAGCATCTCCCCCCAAATCAAGAATATCTATGATTAGAAAAATCCAATATTTCATTGTATTACAAGCTACACATAAAAATAAAACAAAAATCGATACAATGGTAGGAAAAAATGATAATTTTTAAAGATATGTTGTGCAATTATGTACAAGAACTGGAGTTAGTAACACATGGAAAGATGATATTTATGGAGACCTTTTTCTTCAGGATCAAGTAGAATATATCATAAAATGATCCATGACACAATAAGATAAATCCTTCATAAACATATAAGCAATATGCAATATAGCCTGAAATATTATGCAGAAACTTTTGATAAAACTTCCTGGATAGAGACTTTAATCAACAGTTTCATTTTAAATTTTAGCATACCCATCTCAGAAATTGATAGATCAAATAAAAAGGAATTGATGACAAATGTGGAGAAGTAAAAACAGAGCTAATTCTTTGAGAAGCTTGTTAAGATAGGTCTTAGGCAAGCATGACACACAAAAAAAGATCCAAATAAAAATATACAATGGAATTACTTTTTATGTGGTACTGAAAATTGAACCCAGGAGCGTTCTACCCCTGAGCTACACACTCAGCTCTATTTTATTATTTAATATATATATATATGTATATATATATTTATGTATTGGTACATTATAGTCTCATCATAATATAGATTATATTGACAATGGCATGTATTCACACAGTGCTTGATACCCTCCCCTCATCTCCCCATTTCCCTCCCTGTTACCTAGTGTCCAGGTTAACAATGTTATATTCACATGTATACACACAGTCGCATATTCGCATATTCGTATGATGAAAAGACCTGGAGAACATGATGTTAAATGAGATTAGCCAACACAGAAAGAGATGGGACATATGTTTTCTCTAATATGCTCGAGCTAGGGAGTATTTAGGATACCAGAGGGACTCCAAATAATGGAGGCAAAACCTCAATGAAGCCAGGGAGTAAGGGTAGGGAAGGAAGAAGGCTGAGGTTCATTAATGTATTTTATTTTTTACTTTGAAAAAGAATGCCACTAGGTTGCTGAGAATCTCTCTACTTGCTTTGGCTGTCCTAAAAGCCGTGATTCTTTTCTCAGTCTCCCAAGTACTAATATTATAGGTCTGCATCACCATGCCTGACTACACAGTGGAATAAAAGACGGGAAATAACTAGGAAGATACATAACAACAAAAGATAATATTGCAGAGTGGGAGCCAAAATGGCTGAAAAGACGGATTCTTTGTAACTCTGCAAGAGAGAAGAATCAGGGTGCAATAGTTAGTGGCTTAGAATCTAGTTGCTTTTGCTAAAAAGTATCGGATCTTCACTTGGGCCTTCATATGTCTAATGGGTAACTAAAAGCAGGAAAAAAAAATTGACATCTCTTTTGTACCTATTTTCTTTCTATCTTAATTTTTGGGTCATATTTCTGCTCAATTCTATCTGTAGACATGTTAATCATTTTAGGAATATTGTATAAAAATTTATAACACAAGATTGATTGGTCCTACATTTACCTAACCTTGCCCTTTCCCTTTCAAGATGGAAAACACTAAATAATCTAAAATACGTGTAACTAAGCTACTTTCAAAATTCCAAAATAATCAAGCTTTGTTTATCACCTCATGATGATTTTGCCCCCATGACAGGAATTGAAGTTGCCACTCTAAGAACAGGACAACTGTTAATAAGCAATTATTCCTCAAACATTCATTTCCTTGGAGTCAGCAGGACTTCACAAAAGCAGACGTGAGATTATGATCGACTAGATCACAGTTCAACCAACACAACTTAATTCTGCATATTTCTGCTTATTTTTGTTCCTTCACCTTTTAAAATTGAAGCTCATGTCAGTATACCAGAAGATATGGCTGAAGACATTTGGTTTCCCCTTGTTTTTTTCAGTATAAATATGAATAAATTATCTTCCTGATTTTTTTTCTGGTGCTGGGGATGGAACCCAGGGGCATTCTACCTCCGGGCTATACTCCCATCCGTATTTTATAATTTATTTGGAAACAGAGTCTCACTAAGTTGCTGACAGCCTCACTAAGTAGCTGAGGCTGGTTTCCAACCTGTGTGATCCTCCTGTCTCAGCCTCCCAAGAGTGGGGATTACAAGTGTGCACCACCATGCCCTTCTCTCTTCCTGATTTTCACCACCATCATTCTTGTCATTTGATTTTTGACGCAAGTGACTGGACCTGATCAAATTAGAACTCAGTGAAATCAAGCCTGCCTCTGGCATAGTACTCTGCTAACACAGACAACAAAGGAGAAATATGTTTTGAGAAGAGTGAGAAGGGAAAACACTGTGAATAAACAAAGATGCAGTGGGAACCCTAAACAGCATGGAGATTGGGAAGGCAGCAGAGAGAACAGAACAAAGCAATTTGCAACTTCAACCCCATGTCCCTGACTGGGATAAAGGAACCTTAAGCAGCAGGCAAGAAGTGGGAAAATGCAAACAACTACTTGTAGTAGCAAACAGGTATTTCTAACTGCAGGAAAAACCCATAGTATTTACAAGCTTTTAATCCAGCTCAGAAATCTAGTCTAAAAGTAATTCCTTTGCTCAAAAGAAGGTACTTACTTACCTTTGACTCTCCTAACCTCCAAAATTCAAACTTCCCCAACAGTCACTGCTAGATGCCATCTTGATTCAGGGACTGGAAACTGAATGCTACATTCTTCCAGGAAAGAGATCCAGAATGTCCTTGAGCTTCAGGAAGAAAGGCTTTTCAGGAAGAAAGGATCTTCTCCCCAGACTACAGCCTTGGGTGACCTCAGACTGTAGTCACTACTGTAAAAATCCTAGTTTTACCTGCCTGAGCATCTAGGGCTCTGAAAAGTACCAGCCATGCCCCACAGCTCCAATAAATTGGCTTCTGGAGCTCCAGCCCCCTCCAGCACTATCATTTCTTTGGAAATTCTATAAGAGGTCTTCTCTTACCCAATAACTTTAGGACAGTGTAAACTAGTCCAGTGTTCTAGCGTTTACTCATTTTTCTGTATCCAGAGCTGGGAAAGGACATGGTTGAGCCCCACAGATCCTGTAGTACAACTGTCAAGCCATCTTCAACACTTGCATTCTGAACTAGGGGAAGGCCCCGTCTAAGCATATTAAATTGAATTTATATACACTCCTACAAAATCCCAGTTTAGCCTATGCTTGTGCAACCAGAGCTGGAAAAAGGCATGAGCAAGACCCACCACTCTACAAACATAGCTATTGGTGGCCCTAATCCCCACCAACACCATGCACAACCTAGACGATGAAGTTCCCTTTCCAGGCCAATACCTTGGGAATGTAAACACTATTTATAAAATTGCACTTTCACCCTCACCAGTTCATTGAGAGCTGAGAAAGCTCCCACCTAAGCATTGTTGCTTTAGGAAGAGTAGCCAGTGGCCTTACCCCAGTAATATCTGCTCTTATCTCACAGGATCCAGGGCAGGGGAACTAACCACCCCATGGCATTGGGACTGCAGTTGCTGGTAAAGATAACCTCAGAATCACTCAAGCTTGTCCCAGGGAACCAGTGGAAGGATCATTCATGTTCTTCAGCTCCAGAACTTTAACAATGCAACAAGCCTCATCCCCAGAAAACCTTTCCCAACAGGATCTAAGGACATTTCCACCTATGTATAGAAAATGCAGGATTATAGATACCAAAGCCACGAGCCTCACCACCACTCATACTACACAACCTAGTGAAGAATGCTCTATGTGCTACACCTCCAGGGCTATGAATACTAGTGCCACTAGCACAAACATTAACTGCATAAACCAGACAACCTAGGGAACTTCTCCATAGCCCATGGAATTTGGACCAGAGATACTGGTCCCACAAACCCTGGTATAATTTGTATTTGTCCTCTAGGATCTAGAAGGTATCATCTGGGTCACATAAGTCCATGAAAACAGCTAACAGTACTAAAAGATACAGCACCAACTAGAATAGCATCACAGGACCTAGGGAAGTTCTCTGTCTTCACAAACCTTGAATGCAAAACAATCAGTGTCAAAGATCCCAAGACCAAAGATCCCAATACCAACCATGTTCTGGCAGGATGTTGAAAAAATCCCTATAGCATAGTGGAGCTTCAGAACTGTGGCTGCCAGTGCCACCGGCACAAGCATCTCCAGCACTCATTCTGAAAGCCCTGGGGAAAGTCTCATTCATATCCTATGAGACAAGAACCGCATATGTTTGTGCCACAACCTTTGTGCTTATCCTGAGGGCCATAGAGACATCCTTCCCACACCCTGTACCAACAAAATTGTGGGACATAAAAACTTTGTTAAAAACTCTCAACAAATTAAATAGAGAGAGAACATACATCAAAATAAAAATGACTGTATATGAAAAACCTACACCCAATATTATACTGAATGGGGAAGACCGGAAAGTATTTCCTCTAAGATCAGGAACAAGATAATGATTAATTTATTTTCATTGTATCAAAAGATCCCTGTTACGTATATATAGCAATTTATACATTTATTCTTATTGATAGATTTGCCAATACTAATAGACATTATTTAAGAGTCTTGGCAAAACTGGGAATGGTGGCACATACCTGCAATCCAGTTACCTGGGAGGCTGAGACAGGAGGATCACAGGTTCAACAGCAGTGTATAGCAACTTAGTAAGACCCTATTTTAAAAAAATTTTAAAAAAAGTTTGGCTGTATAGCTCTGATATACAACACCCCTAGATTCCATCCCCAGAAACACACATACACATGCACACACACACACACACACACACACACACACATACAAATCTTGGCAACAAGTCCATCTATTTAATTACAGAATTGTAGGTTGTTTGTTGATTGGCAGAAGGAGACAATAGACACACTGCAAGTTCTACATGTATTTACCCAAGAAAGATAAATTCAGCAGGATCCAGAGGACAACATAGAATAGGAAAGTGTCTTGGGTTTACTTCCCCAGATCCTTTGCTTTTCTGATAGTTACAAACTGCAAGTGATACTTTCCAAACAATGTTCTTTATATTTTTATCTATTGCTTGCATTTTATTGGTGCATTATGGATATACATACTAGTGAGATTTGTTGTTATGCACATACATAATTTGGTCAATTTCATATCCTAGTAGCTGCCCCTCCCTCTCTCTGGCCTCCTTCCTTACTCTACTGGTCTCCCTTTAGTTTTCATGAGGTTACTCCCCACCCTTCTCTTCTTTTTTCTTTCTAGCTTGCACATCTAGGAGAAAACATATGGTCCTTGGCTTTCTCAGTCTAGTTTATTTCACTTCACATAATGCTCTCCATTTCCATCCTATAATCCTTTTAAATATTACACCTATCTGGGTGTGTGGCGCATGCCTTTAGGCCAATACTTAGGAAGCTCAGACAGGAGTATCACAGGTTTGAGACTAGCTTCCGCAACTTAGTGAAACCCTTAGCAGTGATATCAGACTTGTTCCAAAATAAAATAGAGCTGGGAGTGGGGCTTGGAGGTAGAATGCCCCTGGGTTCAATCCCCAGTACCACATACACACAAATAATATAACAGCTATGTAATTTCTTTATCTTTCCTCTTTTATACTACAGATTTGCATCACTGTACCAGAAGAGCTTATCTTAATAATCTATACGTCTTTTTAAATAAATACATGTAGATCTTTTCTGTTTCTTGAATAGACCTCAGTACTAACAAGACTACTCTCTCAGCAATGGAAAGCAGCAAGTTTGATATTTGTCCAGGTGCTTTTGCATAATAATTTATGTGATAGACTAGATTGTCAAGGTTCAAGACTATTTCTCCTATTCTATCAGTTATCCATTTTAAATGTATGAGTATACTATTTTTAATCTTGGTAAATCATATGTCTGAAGAGTATTAATATAGAGAAGATAAAAGCAAATCACTCAACTTGATGATAAAAAAGCAAATAACCGAGTTAAAAAGTAGACAAAGGACCTGAATAGACAATTCTCCAAAAAGATAAAAATGTAGACAAGTATATGATAAAGTGGTCTACCTCATAAATCATCATAGAAATGCAAGTTAAAAAAAAACAGTAAGATAGCTGGGTATAGTGGCACACACCTGTTTTACTAGTACCAAGATAGTAGGATTTGTAGGTTCAAAACTAGCCACAGCAACTTAGCAAGGCTCTTAGCAACATAATGAGATTTTGTTTCAAAATAAAAAATAAAATGAGAATGGGAATGTGTCTCAGATGTATAACATCCCTGGATTCAGTTCTCAGTACTGCAAACAAAACAAAACAAAACGTAGTGAGATATTACCTCATTCATATTATTGTGGCTATTATTGAAAAGACAACATGTAACAAGTGTCAGTGAGGTATGCAATGGGAATCAATACACTATTAATTGGAACATAAATTGATGCACCTGTTATAGAGAACAGTATGGGGTTTGTTCATGCACTACTATATGACCAACAGTCCATCTTGATATATTTCCAAAGAGGGAAATCAGTATTCCCAAAAGAATTCTGCATTGCCATGTACATCACACTGTCATTTTTTTTTTAGTTTTTATTTATTTCTGTATATCTTTGTTGGTGCATTGTTGTCCCACATCATAATATAGTTCATAGTGATAGAGAGACCTAGAGACACACACAGCACTTGGTGAGCTTTTCCTAGCTTCCTCTCTACTCCCTCCCCTTACTAAATAAACAGCTTTGAGATTGGCATTGGTATTCTCACATATGTGCATAGCATCAGTATAAATGTTTCCTTCATTAAATCTCCCTCTCCCCTTCCCCCAGAGTTCCCAAAGTCACCTCTCATTCCATTGGAATTTGTCCTCCATTATCTGAAGTTCCTCTGGTATCCTGATTACTCCCTAGCTAATGCATATGAGAGAAAACACAGGAGTCTTCACTTTCTGTGACTGGCTAATCTATAATGTTCTCCAGGTTTATCTTTTCCTGCAAATAACATGATTTTTTTTAATTGCTGAGTAGAATTTCATTCTGTGTATATCCTATAGTTTTATAGTCCATTCACCTGTTCATGAACAACTAGATTAGGTCCATAATCTGGCTACTGTGAATTGCATTGTAGCATTATTTATATAGCTAATATTTGGAAACAGCCTAAATGTCTGTTGATGAATAAATGAATAAAGAAATTATATATATACATATATATATATACAAATATATACAATGTAATACTATTTAGCCTTGAAAATTAAGGAGTTCCTGCCATTTATAACAACATGGATGAACCTGGAGAACATTATGCTAAATGAAATAAGTCAGGCAGAAAAAGATTGCAGGGGGCCACGGAGTGAGTAGAAAATGGAGAGATGTAGGGCAAAGGGTACAAATTTTGGATTATGTAAGAGAAGTACATACATACATATATGTGTATATTTCAAATTTTGATTTATTTCATTTTTCATAAGGCATTATCACATGTTATATTTAAAGCATATTGGGAGTAGGGTTATGTATAAATGAGGGACTATATAGATGAAAAACATCCATTATTTTAAATAAGTTTTAATCATACTTATAATTAATTAAATGTAATATAATTAAGTAATCAATATTACAGATAAGACTAAAATCTTCTTGAAAATCTGTTCCTGGGGCCATTTCTTAGGTTAAGAGTTTTCTTAGGACAGATAGGTATCAGACAGACGTCTTCCATTTATTTACACATATATTTGTATTTATAAAATATCATATACTCTTAATTTTTTATTGCTACATATTGTAGTCATAATCTGAATGGGGCACAGGATGGTAGAGGCATCCATGTACATGTCACTCATTCAACCCTTTCCCACTTCCCACCCTGTTTCCTTCCCCCTTCCTTTTTCTCATGTTTGGTTTACTGATTGGTATGTTTGTAAATGTACATCATGCACATTAGGGAATTTTCCTCTTCCTCCCTCCCATCCTCCTCAGTTAGGTCATCTCTTTTGTTCATCTATGGTTTATCCTTCTTCCTTTAGAGTTCCTCTTACGACCCTTTTTCTTCCTAGCTTCCGCATATTAGGGAGAGCATTCAATTTTTTACTTTTTGTGACTATCTAATCTCACTTAGCAGAATGTTCTCCAGTTCCATCAATTTCCCCACAAATGACATAGTTTGTTCTTCTTTATGGCTGAGTAAAATTCCATGGTATACATATCCCAGAGTTATGTAATCCCACCAACAGTTTATTAGAGTTCCCACTTCTCTACTCACCAGCATTTGTTGTTTGTGCTTTCAATGATTACCTTCCTAATTGGAGTTACGTGAAATCTCAGGGTAGTTTTGATTTGTATCTGATTGCTAATGATATTGAATAATTTTTCAATGTGAATACTTCTTTTGTAAAATATCTATTTAGTTCACTTGCTCATTTTTTGATTTCCAAGCCTTTGATCCATTTTGAATTGAGAAAGTGGGGTTTGTACTATCATCTCAAGTCAGGTATTATGATGCCTCCTACATGGTTCTTGTTGCTGAGAACTACTTTTGTTATTTTGGTTTTTTTGTTGTTCCAAATGAATTTAAGGAATGATTTTTTTATGTCTGGGAGGAATGAGCTTGGTCATTTAATGCGTATTGCTTTGAATCTGTAGGTCACTTTTGGAAGAATGACTACTTTGATGATATTTATTCCTCTTATCCACAAACATGAAAGATCTTTCCAACTCCAAAGGTCTTCTTTGACTTCTTTTTTCAATGTTTATAATTTTCTTTGTAGAAGTCTTTTACCTACTTGGTTAGGTTTATTCCTAACTATTTTATTTTTTGTGGGATATCCTGAGAAAGTGTTTTCTGAATTTATTTTTCAGTAGATTTATGGTTGGCATACAGGAAGGCTTTTTTTTAAATTAATTTTGTATCCAGACACTGCTGAATTTTTTGATAAGTTGTATAAGTCCATTGGTTAAGTTTGTTGTGTCTTCTTAGTATATTTCATGTCATCTGCAAATAGGGATAATTTTAGTTCTTCTTTTCTTATTTGTATTACTTTGATTTCCTTCTCTTGCCTTATTGCTCTAGCTAGAGTTTCAAATACTATATTGAAAAGAAGTGATGATAATAGGCATCCTTGTCTTGTTTCTGTTTGTAGGGGGACTTATTACAGTTTTCCCCATTTAATATGATGTTTGCTGTGGGTCTATTGTGCATGACCTTTATGATGTTGAATTATGTTCCTTCTCTTTTGATTCTCTGCAGTGCTTTAAGCATAAATGGGTGTTGTATTTTGTCAAGTCCCTTTTTCAGTGTATATTTAGATGACCATGTGATTTTTGTCTTTGGTTCTGTTTATGTGATGAACTGCATAGATTGATTTTTATATGTTGAACCAGCTTTGCATTCCTGGGATGAACCCTGCTTGGTTTTGGTGTATGATTTTCTTGATTTTGGTTTTGATTATGTATTGTTAGTATTTTGTTTAGCAGTTTTGCTTATAAATTATGTAAACCTATAGTTTTCTTTTCCCAAGGTGTTTTAATTAGTTTTGATATTAATGTGATGTTGACTTCATAGAATGTATTTGGGAGAGTCATGTTTCTTTCTATTTCATGGAATGGATTGAGGTGTATTGGGATTAGATCTTCTATAAAGGTTTTATAAAATTCACTTTGATACCATCTGGTCCTGGGCTTTTGTTTTATGGTAGGCTCTTTATTGCTATCTCAATCTCTTTGATTACTACTGGTCATTTTAAGTTTTCTATATCTTTTTGGTTCAATATAGGAAGGTTGTATGTGTCTAAGAAATTATCAATATCTTCTAAATTTTCCATTTTATTGGAGTATAGTTTTTCAAAGTAATTTCTGATAGTTTCCTGGATTTCCACACTATCAGTGGTAATATCTTTTGTTCATCTCTTATTTTTGTAATTTGGATTCTTTTATGGTTAGGTTGGCTAATGGTTTATCTATCATGTTGTGTTTTTTTTTTGACAAACCAGCTTTTGCATTTTTTATTTTCTGTATTTTTTTATTCTTTACTTCATTGATTTCTGCTATAATTTTTAATAATTTTCTGTCTTCTGATTGTTTTGGGGTTAGAATGTTTCTGTTTTTCATAAGCCTTGAGGTGTGTCATTGGATTTTTTTATTTGGTGATTTTCTGTTTTTCTTATATGAACAAACAGTGCTATGAATTTTCCTTTAATACTGCCTTAAAGATGTCCCAGAGGTTTTGATATATTGTGTTTCTCTTTTCATTTGTTTCTAGAAATTTCTTGATTTCACTTCTTACTTCTTCTATGTCCCATTTTTCATTCAGCAGTGTGATGTTCAGTCTATGTGTATTTATGTGGTTATTCTGAGTATTCTTTGTTGGTGGTGGGTTTTTTGTGGTACTGAGGTTCCTGGAAGACCTTCTACCTCCGGGCTACACTCCAAGACCTATTTTTTTAATATTTTTATTTGGAAACAGGGTCTCTTAAGCCAGCAAGTCTGGCTTTAAACCTGCACAATTCTCCTGTCTCCGCCTCCCAAGCATGGAGATAACAAACATGCGCCACCAAGCCCAGCACTCTGAGTATTCTTATAGTTGATTTCTAGTTTCATTCTATTATGGTCTGAAAAGACAAGGGGAGTATTTTGCATTTTTTGAATTTGCTAGTGTTCTCTCTGTGGCCCAGGATGTGGTCTATTTTGGAGAAGTTTCCATAAGCAAATAAAAAAATATGTATAATCTGCTATAGTTGGATGAAATATTCTGTATGTGTCTAATAGGTACATTTGGTTTATGATGTTCTGTAAGTCTGAGGCACCTTTTATCTAGAAGACTGGTCTAGCAGTGTGTGAGGAGTGTTAAAGTCTCCCAGTATCATTGTATTAGGACATATGTGCTACTTAATGTCACACAGAGTTTGTTTTATGAAAGTGGCTGCATCTAGGTTTGGGACATAAATGTTGAATTTCCTTATTTTACTCTTTCTATATTTTAGCTTTTACCAGTGAAAATGACCTTCTTTGTCTCTTTTGATAACATTGAGCTTGAAGTCTAATTTGTCTGATATCATAGTTGCTATTCCTGCTTGTCTTTGAGTTTCTTAAAATAAACTACCTCTCTCCAGCCCTTCACCTTTATTTTGTGACTATCTTTACTTGTTAGGTGTGTTTCTTGTGGGTAGAAGATAGAAGGATTCTGGTTTTTAATCCTTTTGCCAACTTACAACTTTTTATTGGGGAGTTGAAGGCATTTATGTTCAGTGTGGTTATTGAGGGATGATTTTTAATTTCTAACATTTTGAGTTTTAACTTCTGTTTGAGGTAGTGTTTGTTTTTCTTTGCTTAGTTGTTTGATGAAAATTATTGTTTCTCTTCTTCTGGTATTTAATATTTCTTTGCAGTTAATTTCTTTGAGTATTTTCTCTAGTGCTGATTTGGAAGACATAAATTCTTTTAGCTTTTGTTTGTCATGGAACATTTTTATTTCCCCATCAAATTTGAGAGAGAGTTTTGCTGTGTAGGAAATATTTGGCTGCAAGTTCTTTTTTTTTACAGTTTTGAATATGTTACTCCAGGCCCTCATGGCTCTCATGACTTGTTTTTGGGAAGTCTGGAGTGTTTTAATTGGTTTGCCTTTGAATGTCAATTGGCCTTTTTACTTTTCTTGCCTTTAAGATTCAATTCTTGGCCTCTACATTAATCAGTTTTACTGTTATGTGGCATGGTGGACCTTTTCTTTGATCTTGTCCAAAGGGGATTTTATAAGTTTTCGCTACCTGTCTATCAACCTCTTTCTGTGTCTGGTAATTTTCTGATATTACTTCTTTGAAAAGATTGTCAATCCCTTTGGTTTCACCTTCTATTCCTGCCTCTATGATTATTATTCTTAAATTAGCTCTTTTAAGATGGGCTCATATCTTTTTAATGTCAATTCATGCTGTCAGTTTTTTTCTAAATTATATGCCGTACATTCATTTTTGGAGTGATCATCCTCTAAGAGTGAGATTGTATTTTCCATGTGGCCTAATCTATTTTTTATTGCCACGTCTTCTTCTCAGTCTAAAATTGAGTAAGGCTCATTTTAGCAGGAATGCTGCACAGCAGACATTCCCGGGAAAAGGCGCGTGGCATCTCCTTCTGAGAAACAGTATTAGGCATGGGTATTTGGGGATTTTTTGAAATTGGCCTTGTCACCAAACAAGTACTTGAGACTTATGTTATTAATGACCAAGTTAGCAAAAATTTTATAAAGACTCAGACAATCACAATCAAAACAAGCCTTAAAGGCAACTGATCCTCCCCCGGCTTTTCCCAAGCAGATATTAACAATAAACCTAAAACAGAGCCAAGACAAGTTGTTCCCATTGTCATGAGTTCTGGGCAGCCAGCATATGTTATCAGAGGTAAGCTATGGTAGAGTGCCTACTGACCCCCCAGTAACCCTACCCCCTTTGGGTCGTACACTGGGTACGTGGATAGCAGCAGAATAGATGGGTACCCAGGCACAGCCTTGGGACATGGGAAAGTATAAAATGTTCCTCTCCTTAGTAGTGCCTATTGATTAAAAAACAATGATGTATATCAATCAGAGAATTGAATGCTTATAGGATATTATTATGATATTACATTAGTAGTTAATAATAAACTTCTGATCTTTTCCTTGGTTTCTTGTAAGAGGAAATGTTCCCTTAAAAAAGAAACTGGCCTTCTGCCACCTTGCCTTGATGTATTAGCTCTTTGTATATTTACTGATGTATTAATTCTGAAAAAAATTGTAAGAGTAGAATGTAGCCAAAAAATAAAATATAAAATCCTTGCCTAAACCAAAAGTAGAAAGAGCAAAAATGGAAAATAAAGAGAGAAGCTTCACTGTCCATTAAGTCCGTGTGCTGTTTCTCTGCCATACTTTACCAGCTCCTCAACCCACAGCTCGCAGACCCCGACTCCTGCTAGGGCTGGACCCCGGCAGTTTATAATTTATATTGATGCCTTCATGTGAATGATTGCATCCTTGATGTCCTTCATGGCTTCTTTCTGATTCCTGTTCAGGGTGTCAGATTCTTTGTTTATTTGTTCCTTTATTTCTTTCAGGCTTTCTCTAAATTTGGTGGTGGGGGGAATACTGTATCTTTTACACTGTTAAATTTCGGATTTGTCCTTCTGGCAATCTCAGCAATTCTGTGTTGTTGGCCTCTATTATTGTGGAGTTATGAGAGCTCATTGCTTCCTCGTTCTCCCTTTTTCTCAAGATTTTAAGTTTTTAAGTTTGTATCTTTGTCGCTTTTGATAGCTTTCTCTTATGCTATACATTTCAGCTGGTATATACAAGAGCATGTTCTGTTGTATTCAGTGGTGACTGTTGAGTGAGGAGGAAGGTGCTGAAGTAGTAAGTACAAGATTAGGGTAAAGTACAAGACAGGATTAAATAGAATGTGAATTTGAGTTTAGTAAGGTAATATAATAGAGATTAGAGATAGTGAATATGCAGTGGAATTCTACTAACCAATGTATTTAGTATAGTGATATGAAATGTATTTAATACAAGAAATGAAAAGAGTAAAAAAAGGATGGCAAGAAGAGAGTAAATAGGAAAAAGGGAATAAACTTGTAGGGAAAAGAAGGGGTAGGGAAAAAAGCAAAGAAATAAAAATACACACACAAAATAACAAAAATCAAAATAATACAATACTGCCAGGCATGGTGGTGCACGCTTGTAATCCCCATGCTAGGGAGGCTGAGACAGGAGGATCGCACAGGTTCGAAGCCAGCCTCAGCTACTTAGCGAGGCTCTCAGCAACTTAGACCTTTTTTCCAAACAAAATATGAAAAAAGTCTGGGAGTATAGCCCAGAGGTAGAAAGCCTTTGGGTTCTACCCCCAGTACCACAAAAAATATATATATAATAATAATAATAATACAATACTACATATATATGAATACTGAGCCTCTACAGTTGTTCTGGGTCTGCGTGGATTGTTTTAGCCGCTTATGATTCTCATTCTATTATACTTTCTTGAGCATGTTCTCAGCACTTATATTTGCTCTGTAACCTATAGTAATGATATCAGTTCATAGCCCTGCTTTTTGGTCTTCTTTAATGATTGGGACTTTGGCCTTGTGTCTTTTTCTCTGTGTAGACACCGAGTGCCATTAGCATCTTTTCTGCTGCAAGCCTGGGTCTCTGAGTTCTCAAAAAGTACCTGTCTCTGAGATTCTCTCTTTCCACACAGGCAGCCAGTATCAGTGGAGCTATATCTAGTATTAATTGTATGTTGCCACACTATCTACAGAACTTGAGCCCACATCTCTCTCTACCTCTGTAGGCAGCAGGTGTTGCTGGGACCAGACCAAGTGTTTATTTAGGAGTCCAAGTTCTCCACAGATAGGGCTAGATTGATCTGATTTCTCACTGGTCACCACAATTGAAGGGTATGTGGTGATCTCTGGAGGCTCTACTAGTGATCTGCATCCTGGGAACTTTAGGCCTTTTTGCCTGATTGTCCCCGGGGACTGCTTGATAATCCTCATCTCTGCTGTGTCCAACAACAGACTCCACCCCTATCTTCACCAGAGTGAAAGGCAAAGTCTCAGATCCTGCAGGTCTATCACTTGCTGCAAGAATTCTTGCGGCCTTAGTGGGCAGTCTCTTGCAGGAACAGCTGCTTCACGTACTGTGTTGTTAGGTGCTACTCTAGATCTCTGATCTCTGCAGGATGTGGTGAGCTTGGCCACCACTGTAGTATATTGTAATCAGTATCCAGGCATGAGGAGCTATTTACAATTCTGATGAGCTGCAGCCACTTACTTTGCTTCAAGTGGTTGACTTTTTTGCTCAGAGTCTCTGGAGGCCACAGTACTAGCAGTCCTGGTGTGGTGAAGCAAGATGACACTACTACAGTCCCCATAACCACAGCTGTTGGAAGTGGGCGAGGTGCTTTTCTGCTTTCTGATCTGCCTTCTAGCCTTGTTGCTGCTGCCTTTCAATTCTCAGTGCTTTGTTCAAATTCATGCTATTTTCTTTTTCTTGTCAAGATGCTATTTTCACAGCAATAGATTCAAGTGTCAGCAGGACTGATGTGTTGCTTCCCTGTGTCACCATCTTCCTGGAAGTCTCATATACTCTTTTAAAATATAATATGTATACATTATTCTGTGTTTGCTTTTCTATTATTCAACAATTATTTTGATTAAATTTATAAATCAAAGCATATATATCAATCACAACTTACTAATTCCTACAGAGTATTCCATAATACACTATATTTTTTGTCAATACTCTGTTGATGGACATTTATCCTTTATCCCATTTGTCATTATTGCAAATATCAATGTAAAACTATATAAATTAATTAAACACTTTTGTGCATACATTCTAGGGGACATGTCTCTCTAGTAAAAATAATAATAAATAGAATAGGTCATTAAATATGAGCTCTTTCATTTTAACATATTTATTGCTTCCCAAACTTTGTTTTTTAATTTGTACAATTTGTACTTGGTAATGATACTTTAATAAAGAGGGAAAAATAATGACTTAATTCTTTCACTCTGAGTTGACATTAGAGTTTTAACATTTTAAATGTTTTGAGCAGTTAAGCATGTACATATTATATATAACATGTGTATAATATATCTGTATAGTATGGTGTTTATTTTCAAATCAAGGTCATATGTATTTTTAAATCTGCATTATTAATATTATCTAATCTTTAATACTTTTCTTTTAAGCCAGGTGTTGTGGCACATGCTTTTAATCCCAGTACTCAAAAGGATCATGGGTCGCATCCAGCCTCAGGCACCCTGTTTCAAAATAAAGAATACAAAAGAGGGCTGGAGGTATAATTCAAAGTTACACTGCCCCTGAGTTCTATCCCCATTACCAAAAATAATTTTTTTAATGGCTGAAAATCATTCTCTCATACAGATTCCCCTAATTTATTTATTTATTTTTTATTCTGTGTTACTGGGGATTGAACCTTCCTCCAGCTCCACCTCAAAGCTATACTCCAGGTCTAATCTTTAACTTTTGCACGTGAAGATTGCATCCAATTTTTTACCAAAGTGGTTTTAGAAATTTACTCTTCAATCATATAAGTATGAAATAATTCCATCTTCTTCACAAGTCAGTTTCTGTTCAATATTATTAAACTTTAGAAATATTTGTGGCTGGGCATGGTGGCACACATTTGTAATCCTGGTAATTAGGAGACTGAGACAAGAGGATTGCAGATTTGCAACCAGCCTCAACCACTTAGTGAGGCCCTCCACAATATAGTGAGACCCTGTTTAAAAATAAAAGAATAAAAAAGAGGGCTAGGGGTGTATCTCAAGTAGCAAAAGAAATTGTTTATACATTTTTTATAGTAGAAGCCAACATTTTATTACAAAGTTATTGGACATAAGAAAGTAATGACATGTCAGTTCTTTTCCTAAAAATTTCATTGGTGAATAGTAATTGTACATGATAGTAGAATCATAGTGTTATATTCACATATATACATAATATTATTTGATCTTATTTTAATTCATAGAACATTATTAGCTCAGAAAGTATTTCACATATTGTAGAAACAGAAGAGACCACATTTTGTCTCCCCTCCTGTTGTAAGGTGCTAATCTCAAATTAATCTTGCACCTCTAGGAATGACTGGAGCTATCCAGCAGGAGGGGGAAACTACTCCCCTGCTCTGCCATATGCTAATGGCTTACCTTGCTACCTGAAATTCCTGTGTGGTATCCCTCCCCCAACACCTCCTAACCTGCAAGTTTCCACTTCTGTAAACCTGCTTGTTTATAAGCTCCCCACCTAGGCCAGTGGGCGTGCCCTTCTGGTCTGATTTTAGACTGAGGGCTCCCCGCTGGCCAGCGAATAAAGGCTTCAATTGGCACATTTCTCTTGAACTCTTTAGTCTCATTTTTCGCTAACTCTGCATACAACAATATAAGCAAGGGGAAGGACATACTTTATTCTGTATATAAGAAAACAAATGCTTACAGTATGCTTGGTTAATATAAAAATGATTAGTAGATTCTCAGTTAATGTTCCTCAAATATGAAGTTCTTAAAAGTAATTTGTCCAATATGAATTAGTGTCAAGCCAAGAGAAAAATCTAAGGCTTCCAATATTCTGAGAAATTTTATTTTCAACCACATTAAAGTGACTTTTAACCTAAGAAAAGTATACACTATTGTAAATTATAATGTTCTATGAAATGCTGTAGCAATTTTATAGTATTCCTTTTGTATTTAGACAGTAGTTCATTCTTACTCATTGTAAAAGCATGGAGGCCATAGGAATTGTTTTTCCTTAATTGTTTTAGCAACAGTGGTTAAACTTTTAATTGCTAATTAGGCTCAATCAATTGCTTAATCTTGATTTTTTATTTCTTTGCATTTAGTGATTTATTTTTCTGTTTGGTAGTGGGGATTGAACACAGGGGTAGTCTACCTCCAAGCTATACCCCTACCCCTAGTATATTTTTATTTGAAACTGGTGTCTCACTAGGTTGATGAGAGTCTCACTACTTGCTGAGACTGTCTGCCAACCTGTGATCCTCCTGTCTCAGCCTTCCAAGTATTGTGATTACAAGAGAATGCTACTATGCCAATATGGGGAATGACCTAGGAAGATTTGGGAAAGCTCTGATTATTAATATATTTCAAAATAGTTGTGTCAAAATGGAGGCAGACATGGATAAAAAAAGGACTTGGTTTCAGCCTAACAACAGGCAGCTATTCCAGTGTAAATCAACCTAGCTCAAAGTACTTAACAAGTCAATAGAGGAGAGCTAGGGCTTCCTCTTTCTTAAGACAGATCTACATGATCTAGGGGGGATGGGGCAGGGTTTGACCTTGCCCTTTATGAAAGAAGACACCTTACCACACCTTGCTAGGGGAGGTACCTTACAGGGACGTTCACATCAGAGTCACGCAAACAAGATGGAGGTCATGGGTATAAAAAGGCCAAGTCCACATGTAAGCCCTTTGGTGTACTCATTCGAGTCATCCCCTCATGCCATCTTGGCATGGGGCTGTATTTCTATTTTCTGTATTTCTATCTTTCTAATAAACTTCTTTAAATCTTCAGCAGCTGTCCAAGCGATGAATACTTATTCTTAGCTTAGGACAAGAATCCACGGTTTTTTCTGTTTGTCTGTGTGTGTGGTGGTGGTGGTGGGGGAATTACTTCTCCCCATGCACACACCACGCACCTTTCCCCCCCCTGCAACCTCTTCCCGCAACACTACCATGCCCAGTTTATTTAGTGGTTTAAAAATATATTTGATGCTGTTTGTGGTGGTACATGCTTGTAATCCCAGTACTTTGGAGCCTGAGACAAGATACTTACAGGTTTGTGGGCAGTCTCAGCTGCTTTGTGAGGCCATCTGCACTTAGTGAGACCCTGTTTTAAAATAAAGAATAAAAGCCCAGGCGTGGTGACACATGCGTGTAATCCCAGCATTTGGGAGGCTGAGACAGGAGGATCATAGTTCAAAGATAGCCTCAGCTACTACTTAGTGAGGCCCTTTGCAACTCAGTGAGACCCTGATTCAAAAATAAAGAAAAAAAAATAAGGCTGGAGGAGTATCTCAGAGGTAGGATGCCCCTGGGTTCTATCCCCAGTACTGCAAAAACAATTAAGGAAATAATAAGAAATAAAAATATGTTAATAAAAATAAAAACAATAAATAAATAAAAATATATTTGTAAGTAGTGAATGTTTATTGTAAGTAACATAGGAAGTATTCAAAATGTGTGTGTGTGTGTGTGTGTGTGTGTGTGTGTGTGCGCGCGCGTGCATTATAATTATATATCATTATTAGATTCAGAGTGATAGAAACATACATGCATATAGCACTTGGTGTGTTTTCCTCTGAATCCTACCCTTCTTTCTCCCCCTCTTCTTTCCCCTCCCCTGTATATAATTTTGAAATTTGTATTAATAATTTCATATATGAATATAGCCTTATTTTAACTGTTGCCTTCATCAAGTTGCCCTTTTTACCTCTCCATCTGAAAGACCCCCAAGTGGTCTTCCTCACAGGATAGGAGACCCCGAGACCCAGAGATCAGTCCGAGACCACTGGATGCAATAGCACGAGGATTTTATTGCAGAACACAGGTACCTGTGGGCGACAGAGTCTGCACAGAGACTTGCGCGCCCTGGATGAATTTTAGGTAGCTTTTATAGGGGATGGGGGAGCAGAAGCGGGGGTACAGAAGCAGAAAGCATAGTTACAGGGTTCTCATTGGTTCAGGCTAACAAGGAACTGAAGGACCTTTGTTTGCCTGAGGCTTTTCTGGTACGTGCTTGGTGGAGAGTCCCGAAGTTATTTTGTAACTGTTTGTTCTTATCGGTTAAACCGCAGGTATGCAGTTAATTACCCACCCTATCCTGTTTTTTTTTTCAGGCGTACTGAATTCTGTAACTTTCCACAGTTACATTTTAACTTCCTGGTACCTGAGGCTAGTAAAACATGGAGTTACTTTTGTTATGCCGAATTGGGGTCTTTCACATCTCCCTCTACAAATTCCCCTCCACTATTCTACTAGTATCTCCCCTCATTTATCTAAAATCCCTTCTGTCCAATTTTATAAAAATTCAACTGTCTGTAAGTGAGAGGATTTGTTTTTGAATCTTATTCTATTCCATTCATTTGTGTGTCTGTTTTTGTGCCAGTACCATGATGTTTTTATTACTATAGCTCTATAGTGTAATTTGAAATCAGGTATTGTGATGCCTTCAGCATGCTAAGAATTTCTCTGGGTCTTTTATTTTTCTATACAATTTCCAGGGCTATTTTTTCTAGCTCTGTAAAGTATAACATTGATATTTTTTATAGGGATTAATCGTATTGAATCTGTATATCACTTTTGGAAGTATAGCCACCTTGATAATATTTATTCTTCCTATCCTAGAAGATGGGAAGGCTTTGCATTTTCTAAGTTTTTCTCCAACTTCTCTTCATTGATCTGTAAGAGGCCTTTTACTTTCTTTATTAGATTTATACATATGTATTTTATTATTTCTGAAGCTAATGTGAATGGAATTATTTTTCACATTTCCTTTTCAGTGAATTCATAGATGGTCTATAAAAAAGCTACTGACATTTTAAGTTTATTTTATTTTTATTTTTTATTACTTTTGTGGTACTAGAGGTAGAACCCAGGGACTTTCTACCTCTGTCCTACACTCGCAGACCTATTTTTATATTTTATTTGGAAACAGAGTCTTACTAAGTTGCTAAGAGCCTCACTAAGTAGCTGAGGCTGGCTTAGAGACTAAGATATCCTCCTGTCTCAGCTTCCCAAGTACTGGGAATACAAGCCTGTGCCACCATGCCCGGCATAAGTTGATTTTATATCTGCTTACTTTTTCTGAATTTGTCAGCTTTAGAAGTGTTTTGGTTGAATTTATTTGGTATTCTAAGGATAGGATCAGGTCATTTGCAAATAAAGATAATTTCATTTCTTACTCCATTTATACCCTTTAATTTCCTTCCCTTGCCTTATTGTTCTTGGTATAATTTCAAATACTCTACTCAATAAGAATGGTGATAGTAGGCATCCTTGTCTTGTAAGTTATCCTATAATATAGCTGCTAGAGAACATCGTTATTATTATTATTATTATTATTATTATTATTTATATTTGCATAACTACAATAGTACATAATATACCCATATATGCTCACATACTCTTCAGAATTATGTTTTACACTCAATATTGTACCAGTATTGGGAAGAGGCATCAAAATGTAATAATGTGCCGATATTGGAAAATTGCTTTGATAATTTCCAAAGTGTAAAATATAGTCAGAGCCTAGGTGCTGTGCAGGCACTCAGCAGGGAGGGGGCTGCAGCTATTACAATGCAGAGTTCCTCTCTGTCATTGCCCTTCATTTTAATGATTAAGCTCTAGTAAAGGCCTTAGAGTCAACTGAAGCCGGTAGCTTAAAATTACAATAGAGGCAACCAGTGCCTCTGTTCACCTCCTCTCCTCTGGGATCCGGCCTGGGCATAGGAAAGGTAAACTTTGTGTGCCACTTCAAAGCACCCTAGTTGATGAGCAGCTACTGCCCAATACAATAGACAAGGTCCAGGTAGATTCTTGACCCTTTGCACTTAGTAAGTGCACTGTCTGGAGACAAAGAGGCACCACCTGGCTAAGGAATAAGTAACTAGCCCATTGCCTTGGTAACGCTAATGAGAAAGATACCAATACAAAATTCTGTTTAAAATTTGGGGTCTCCAAAAGGGACTGGAGTTCCATTTTCGGGCTCTCCAACATGTGGGTCAGCATGCTGTTTTTTCTTTCTTACAAATAAGATTGTGATGAGCAAGGTATATAAAATGTTTGGTCTGATTTCTTGCTATGTTTCTTATTAGCTTTGGGACTTCAACAAATCCAACCTCTATGTTGCTAAGTGTCATACCACCTTATCATTATTACAAATTGATAGAGTCCTTCTTAATTGATTACTCTTATTAAATGGTTAAGGTATAAGACTTTCCGGTTTTCTTCTTGATATAGTATATGCCTTAATTACTGAAAGGACAAAGTTTGACCACACCAGAGACCACCTTGTAGCCAAGAGATTTATTGGAGGGGCCAGTATGGAAGGAAGGAAGAGAGAGAGAGAGAGAGAGAGAGAGAGAGAGAGAGAGAGAGAGAGACAGAGAGAGAGGAATCCAGGAACAGAGAGAGCATGTGCTGGGATCAGTGTTATATAGGGGGTTGGGGTTAGAGGTTGGGGTCTAATAGGCTAGGAGAAATGCCCTTTGAACTAATTGGCTAGAGTCCAATGGGAGGGGGTCGTGCAGCCAGGTAATTGGCTTAGGGTCAACTGGGAATAGACCTTTCACTGATTGGCCAAGGGCACCAGGAGGGGGCAGGTCTCCCAGGTAAGTGACCAGGTGTGGTCAGAGGGGGATGGTAGCTTAACTGGTCAGACCAGGGCCTTTCAGGAAACCTAGCTTATGGGGTGGGGGGAAGTTCTGAAGTAAGAATTTAATTCATCTAACAATTACCCTGTTAAAATGGTTTATTTTATTTGTTTTATTTTATATATTGATGCAGGGGGAATCTGCCTCCGTTTTTATTTTCGAACATTTAATTATGTATAACTTATTGCATGCTGAATGGAATTTTTTGTCTATTTAATCTACAGTAAAATGTTTTTTGTCTTCTTACAGTGGGTCTCTTATTTCTCTATATTTGCCTCTTTTCCAGTGTTCCTGTTAATTTTTTTCTTCAACAACACTATAATTTGTAGAGTGAATTTTCTTATGTTTTTTTTGTAGTAGACTCCAAAGACATTAAAATAAAAGGCTGAAATTTACCCCTTCTTCTATGTTGCAGGTGAGTGTTCCCCGCAGCCAAATTTCAGAGGAAAAACTCCAGAGGCCAGAGGCATATAAGTATTGAGTCTCTATTTAGCTGTTGCTACTGGTCCAGGCAGTTAATTCCAGCTTTCCCACTTAACTCAGGAGGAAAAGGGGGATTACACTTAGCAAGCCTACCATATAAAAAACAGGAAAGCATTGAAATTAAGTTGTCTTATCTCTCTTATCAGGCGGATGCTTTGTTTACACTCAGGAAGGGATTCCCCACTAGTCTCTTTTCCTGGTTGCCTAAAGGGAGGTGCTGATCCCATTGACTTGCAAGGTACTCTCTTCTCTGCTAAGTGTCAACTCATTGTACTGGAAGAGGGGGCAGAAAGAGTTTAAGCTTAAACTCTTAACTAAGAAAGTAACTACAGATAAGTGACTTGCAGGAGGACAGATACCCAGGCAACTGCTACTAAAAAGATATTAGTCAGTTACTTCCACAGGAATTTCCCCC